>NW_026946666.1:1842888-2150036 GCF_035222475.1 Podospora pseudopauciseta | reverse complement strand
AAGATCAAGGACCAGGCCGAAAAGCAGATGGGCGACAAAAACATGGTCTTCACCAAAGACGGTCTTCGTGTCAGTGTCAAAAATGTCAAGGACGAGTCGTACCTGGATGCGACACAGAGCTGGTTTGTCAAGGCATGGGATCTGAGCGGGAATGCAGTTGATACCTCGAAGCGCAAGAGGTATGTCGTGATTCATACAACTTCTCTCGATGCTTGCTAATCAAGGAGATAGAAACTTCCTCACAAAACAAAAGAGTCCCAAGATCGGCAGTGACTAAACGGGGGTTTTTGTTTCCTTTGAGGCTTGGTTGGTTTGATTAGAGACCAAATGGAAAGAAAGCATCTCAATGACTTATGACTATTTCATGATGGACCAGGATTACTTGTACACCAGGGTATTCAATTCATACAAAACTCCAAAGACACAAGCTGTGGCTATCCCCTCCTTGCCTTCTCACACCGATCTGAGTCTACTCGTGAGACCCGCCGCACGCATGACAGCACCGGCCGAACCCCCAATACTGTTCGCCCCCGGGATTTTACTTGCAGCCGCCGCAGCGGCAAGCTTTCCATCCTTAAAGATAAGCATACTCGGAAGCCTGAGGTTAACCTATTATGCCTGTTAGCGTCTGGCGTCTAATGAAGCTCAACGCGGGAGGATCCACGAACCCCAAACAGCACCCTCGCATACTTGATCCCATGCTCATCCCCGATATACCTCAACCGTCCCCGCACATATTCCCGTTCTGTATTTTCTTTGATCAGCAGCTTCCTTCTCTCTAAACATAGCGGGATAGTGACTTACGAGCATCAGTTACATGATCGTGAGTAACGACACACGCCAATGGCCACGTTAAGAAATACCCCCCCAACCCTCTACCATTAAGACTGTTTTCTATTGGATTTCCCCTCTTGTCTTTCCGTGGCGGGAGATGCCCAAGATGATATGGAACACTCGCAATCACTTCACTCACCACACTGCTCGCCGTCCTCGCGGCAAAGGCATACTCTGCCGTGGTCCGATAGTCTCCCGGCCGGACCAAAAACGCGGCACACCGCACGATGATCGACATGAGTACCATTCGAGTAGCACGTGCGAGGTTGAAGATGGCTGCGGTCCACATATCCGGGTACACATGCACAACACCAGGGAAAATATTCTCGTTGCCGGATGACGAATACGGGATGGATTCGATTTGCCAGGACCGGGGTAAAGTGGCGAACCACTCGACAGCCTCGGCATCGAGGGCTCGAGCTCGAGCGAGGAACTCTTCGACCGCAGCGATGGATGCTGGCGAGGAGGAGAACGACAGTGGGCTGGAGAAGAAGCCGTACACCTCGCTTCTCAGTTCGGCCGTCAAGAGGTTGAGTCGCTCGCACGCATTGGCAGTTGGATCCGAGTTTGCATCCTCGTTTAACCACCATGAAACCCCCATGGGGAGGGGTGTGGCAGTGATGAAGTTGTGGATGATCTACAACGTGTCAGCCCAGAAGCATGGAAGAGAGCAACGAAACCGAAAGAATGACACATACTAGCTGTGACCGTACAACGACAAATAACTGCACCCCCAGCTTTGACTTGAGCTGTTTCTTCCCTCGGGCCTTGACGAGCTGGACTGCTCCCTCGACGTGGGAACCCCAGGCTGACCCCGTGTCTTGTCTGGCGGTGATGTTCTGAAAGATCAGAGAGGTAAGCCCTTTTCGACAAATGACTGCAAAACAAGCGGCGGCTCAGACATACCTCAAACATTCCCAGCAACAAAACAGCTGCCAGGGTTCCATCCTCTTTACACCGAACTGGATCCCTCAGAGCCGCATTTGTGGCCATCAGAGCAAGCGTGTATTCTTCAGCCCCCTTTCGAAGGAGCGTCTCCTTTTCTTTTCCTGTTGTTAAACGCCCATGCCCGCGGCCGGGGCTGGGGGCTCCATATCTCTCCCCCAGTGAAGCCAAAGCACAGGCGTTGAATGCATGCTGGAGGTGCGTGATTTCTTCTCTGCTCGTGCCGTTCGAGTACTGCTGCAGCAAGGGAAGCAGAAAGTGATTGTACCCTCTTGCCGAGTGTTGTTCTTGCGGCGGGACCAGAACAAAATTAGATAGGAAGTGACAAGTGGCGAGGTCTTCAACTGGGATGCTGAGAGAGTTGGTGAGTGCTGCTGTCTGGGATCTAGAGAGTTGTAATGCCTGCTGCCGGGGGTGCGGTTGTGCGTTCTTGTTGGAAGCAGTGGCTTTCTTGCTGCTGCTGCTGCTGGATGAAGCAGCGGCGGTGTTGGCTTTCAGTGCCCTCCTGGCTGCCGCCTGGTTTTCGTTTCGAAGTAGAAGATCAAATTCGTCTCTGTATCCCGGACACTGTCGACGGGCCTTGGCACACTGGTTGCATGTTGGCTTTGTTTCGTCGCACTGTTGTAATTAGCCATCGATGTTCTCGTAAATCATCGTCTGTATCACGTCAGGAGGTCGAGTACCTTTATCCTCCTGGTCCTACACATCTGACAACCCTTGGAGGGTCTACCCAGATACACCATCTTGAGCAGTCGATCTCTTTGCACAACAGTTTCTCACAAAGCCCAAACCGGACAAGTGGCTCGCGTGGAAGAAAGAAAGCAAGCCCAACCTTCGGGGCCAGAAACGGATCTGCAAAGCTATATGGATCTGCCTCGGGATTCCAGCCAAAGGCCTGTCTTGGGGGGGGGCAGAGTTGTATCGTTGTAGATGTCCTCTTGCGGTTCCCTATGCCGGCATGAAACGCATTACATACACTTGGCGGGCGATCAACTAGACTGTGCTGCAAGTAAGAGTGTTTCCAAACAGTTGCCAGAGGAAGAAGCAATACTCGATCCGTGACCACAGGCTATGGCGACCTGGGATTGGGTTTACTGGACCCAGTTCGTTTCTCGTTGGTTGGAAAGATGGGTAAGAATATGCGGTGGATGCGGTGTGAGCTGTGTAAGAGGGTCGGGAGGTGGGCGGATATAACGATTTGTGGGGCAATCGCCCCTTTTCTAACCCCCTATTTCTTGTCGAGAGTTGTCGAAGGTCGCAAACCTCCGAACCGTGAAGGTTGATTCGGCAACGCGGTTAACTCAAGTGATGATTCCTTCTCCTCATAGACCGCGAATAGGGCTGAGCTACCCCAAGACTTGGCAATCCTGCCAACGGCGGGGTTGTCTATGTCCGGGCTGTTTCTTTGAGAGAGCGGCGAGCTCCGTGGCGATTGTTGCCGAGGTTCAAAATGGTATACTATAACAGCATAAACCAAGTTGAAAGAAAAAGTGTCGTGCCCGAGCATCGTGATAGGTAGACAGTGTCATGACTGAGGGGCTTGGTCCAACCAGACCAGTCATCGGCAACGTGATCACCCGAAACACCCACCCATCCCCTGCACAAGCACTAGGCCGGAGCAATGCCATTAGGACCACCTACATTCACATACACAGTAACCCCTCATCATAACTGACAGCATCGATTGTGCTTCTGATTCAAAGTCCAACTGCCAGACATTTCGATGCCCAGTATTAACGGTACTTGTATTCAGTGTTGTGCTATCCTCAATACGCTGTCTTTACAACTACCTAATGCTTGCTAACCAATACTTGTGCTGATTCCTTTCCTCTCCAGATCAATGCAAAATCACAAGACTATCGCCTAGGCACTGCTCGTTTTCACCTCACTCTTCGCAACGCAATCACCTGTAAACGACCGTAACACAACGAAGGCAATATCGAACGCAATTCCTAAGGCTCATCGAACATGCCCGCTACCCCTTCCAGATCGGGTGTCTTGCCTCTTCCGGTTCCGTCACTGGGATTTCCACCACGTGTTGTGTCCACTGGAGTCATGAACTCTTGAGCCATCTTGCTCCGCTTGGACTTGCTGCTTCGCGACGGGGTACCTAGGCTCTTGTTCAGTTTGCCCATCTCGGAGATGCTCACACCCTTAAGATCTCGAAGCAGGTCCAACACCATGGCTCGCTGCTGCCTCGAATGCACTCCTGGTCCAGAAACGTAGCGAATTGTCTGATCAACCTGGTCCTCCCTGATTCCCGGCAACTGCACAAGAATGTTCCGTGGAGTTGGCGTCAGGGAGGCATAGTGCGCAAGAATATGCGCAATCAGAGATCCAATATCCTTTTGGGAGTCGACAAAATATGGATCGTGGAGCGCTGTGATGGCGGCCTTCAAAACTTCAGCAGAGATGAATTCGCGAATCTCCCTGGCACTCTCCTCTGGAATTGGGAAGCCGTCATCCAAAGGCGCTGTGCTTCCACCCTCCTTATGGGCCTTGGGTTGGTCCGAACGGTGGAACTCGGGCACGATGGACTTGAAAACGCGCAGTACCACTCCGCAGCATCGTCCGTCGTGCATCTTGATGGCATGGCTGCAGAAAACCAATAGTGGAACCGCAATGGCCGAGTTCATCAAGCAAAATTTGCGGAGAGAAGGAAGCTTCTTCTCAGGCGTTCCGTCTTCCACCTTGCCCACGGGACCAGCTGGATCCTGGTTAGCATAGGAAGATGGCAAAGGGCTCGCGTCAGCTCGTCAGAACTTACAGATTCGGGATGGGTCAAGAACATCGGCTACCATCAACACGGCGGAATATGTGAGTTGCCGGAGGATACTCTCAGCCTTCATCTCCTCCGTCAACTCTTCTCCGCCAGCCTGTACAGCCTCTCGCTGGCCCAACTTATCCCATTCTGATGTGATCTTGGTATCCATCTGCTCAAAACAGGTAGCGAGAATGGGAGGCAGGAAGTGTTCTCGGAGCTCTACTGGACAGTGGTCAACCAGGTACCTGACCAGATTCAGCAAGTTGATGATCTGATGCGCTGACAAACAGAACGAGTCTGCAAACAATGCGTTGGCAAGTGGTCCCGGGAGCTCGAGGATGCCATAGAACTGCATGTCGAGCCGACTCATGCAGTATATGATAGCATAGCACGTCTCCCGCACGAACCGGACAGAGCCACGAATAGTCGAGGCCAGGCCCTCAAGCGTGCTCTTTTTGCCAAGGACCCGCGCATAGAAGTCATCCTTACTCCCTTCAGAGATACCGGCTTGCCAAAAGCGATCGGTCAGGACACGGGTGGCGACCGATTGCATCTCTACCGGCAGCTGGCTCCAGTTCTTTGGATTGTGAGACGCATGTGCATAACTGGATCAAGGTCAGCAAAGGAGGTTGCGCTATCAACTCCATCGGGGCAACAGGTGCATACCTCAAGAACTTGAGCAACTCTGGGAGAATAAGCGGGAAGCTGTCCTGCCAAAGAGCACATGATGCTTGATAGGGGGCCGAGTTCTTCTCCAGTTTCTCGACGGAGTAAGTTAAGAATGATTTGGTCATCCGCAGGGGCAGCATCTGGGACGACTGGTTAGCTGGGGAAAGAGCACAACAGCGCCGGAGACACTCACCGTCTGTCTTTGCTCCAACTCCATCTGGAGAGCAAGGCCCTCGGCGTCGAGATCTGCCGCACCCCAGTCGGCAACCTCGTGGATACGGCGCTGGGCCAAGTATCTTTGCGCCCTGTCCAGGCCGAGTAGCTGGCAGAACCCATCATACGAGCTGAGTGCTTGTTTGAGTGACTCATCTTTCCACTGGTTCCTCACAGGCTCAATGAAAGACGATAGTCTCTGTAGGCGCACACCTGGGTCGATTCGGGTGGAACGGTGACTTGAATGAGTAAGCTACTGGCTACAATCCGAGCAGATTGAATATTGGAGGACTCACATGATGATGAAAAGAAAACTCTGGTATGCAATCTGACGCTTCTCGTCCAGAGTACCAGATGCTATCATCTCTTTGATCTTGGCTTCCAGTTGGTCGTACACATCCTGGATGATGAATCAGTCGCCTGTGTCCCCGGATACGGAACAGGAGAAGCCTTACTAATAAGTGGTCGGGCATCTTGGAGGCGAGCCGCTGCAGCTCAATCATGCTTTCGTTTTGCAAATCTCGAATAGCATCATTGAGGAGCTTATGATCGGGCTGCAAAGCTGGCCAAGTCATCAAGATGTGCTCAAGCACTCTCAGCATGAAGCCCGGGTTAGAGTCAAGAGCAGTCGTAGAAAAGGCCACAAGAAGCTGGAGAACACGCTTCCTGATCAGAGGGTCCTAGTGAGATGTGAGCATAGGCTTTCCATTACATGAGACCAGAAGCGGAATCTGTACCTCGAAGTTCATTTCCAAGAGCTGCCCACACCATTTCTCAAAGTGGTCCTCGATGCCCGCGACCTTTTGCTCCTTTTGTTTCAGGCAGGTTAGCTTATATCGCACCTACTAGCTGGTAATGACGAGGACCACTCACCTCCTCTGGAGTCGAGTTACGTGAAGACCTCCACTTGATATACCCCCTAAGTGCTGTTTCGATGACAGTAGCGTGTGTATCCACTGTCAACACATGAACTGAGCTTTTGGAGTAGTTTGCAGCTGCAAGTAATGTCAGTCGTAAAAACACAGCATACGGAACAATTATGACACCAGTTGAAGCTTACCATTGAGAGGCGGTTGCCCGTCGTAGAGTGTCCGGAAGGCAGCCTCTGCCTTTCCAAGGATATGTGAGAAGGCATCGGACAATCGAAGATTGACGATGCTTTCAATGACCTGGCAACTGTAACGACGATAATTTCCGAGGAAAGCATGTCGCTCGGGAAGCGTGTCTGTGTCCTCGAGAAGCAATACATATGTTGGATCATCGGTATCCTCTGGCAGGTTCTCATACCGTATGAGACGGCTGCTGCACAACTCAAGAAGATCTGGGATGAATGGCATATTCGAAGCCGCCGGCCCCAGAGTGCGATGGCTCAAAAGACGAGTCCAGCTCACCAAGACGGGGATCGAAACGACGAGACTTTGACTCTTCACAACCAACATAAGGAGTTGGAAAAACCCCTGCACGTTTACTTGAGGAGGGATGGCCGCAAACTTCCGGTCCAGGTAGTTGGCCAGCGAACATACTGTCTGTATCCCCTATTAGCATCACAGATGCAGTCTAATAGTGACCCGAGGGTGCAGGCTTGCCTCAGAGAACTTCTTGGCGAACGTATACTTGTCATCGTCGATATCCTGGGCGTCAACAGTAGACCACTCAAAGAGCCGCTTGAACAAATCCACCACGTCTTCGCCATACATTGGCACAACAAGATCGATAAAGTCCTCATCGGTGAACATCGTACGGTTGTAGAGCGCATGGAGGACCTCGAGTGCAGCCTTGTGACGTGTTAGTGAAAGTACAAAACACACACAGAGCACTTGAGAAGAGGACTCTGACCTTTTGTACAGAAACATTGGGAGTCGCAAGGCAGCGACATAGAACTGGGCGACTGCCAACCGCATTGACTGCTTTGGGAACAGCCCAGGCCACGACTGAAGCGAGAACCTTGAGGGCTTTCACGACACAGGCCGCAGCATCCTCGTTTTGCTCGACGGCCCCGCTGTTAAGGCAGTCGATGACGAACTGTGTAATCCTGCTGAGCCACCCTTCCTCTTCAAACCGTACATTCGGGCCCACCTGGCGGTTGGGAAAGGCTTCGGTCAGGACGGCAGCAGGGGTGAATATTTCGACGCAAGCCTTGCTGAGTGCTCCTTCGCGGAGGGCTACAACCGAATCGTCCCCGTTGAAGATTTCCTCAGACAGTGTTTCCAAGATCTGTAAGACAAATTGCTTGTGAACTGGGGATTCTGGGACTCTCCAGAGGCGAACAAGCAGCTCGTCCATGTCCATCCACTCCACAGCCCAGCATCTCTTGGCTATCTCTACCCACAACTGGGCAGTTTTGTTTCTTAGATATGACGGGTCTTCTCTCGAGACGGACTCGGACAGCTGCAAGACCCAGTTGCGGAGGTAGGCTTGGTGCTCGATGCTGTATTCCGACCACTTGTGCTTCACAGCGTGCTCGAGGAGGGACAGGCCGTAGTGGCGGACAATTGGAGCTTGTGACCTGTCGAAGGCGAGGTTGTATCCGTGGGATGGGGCGTCGCCGAGCGTCTTCACTTCCTCGAGGAACGATTGGGCTTCTTGTCGTGCCTGGTTTGCAGAATATGGGCTGTGTACGACCTTGAGGGCTTCTTGAATTCTCGCCAGAATGGCCTCACCGCCAGGGGCGCCGTTTGGCGAAATGGCCGCCATGCTGAGGGCTGCAGTCGCACAGCAGGCAGGTTTCTGTCGTGGCAAAGAGGACGAGTCTTCTGGCTTAACGGAGAGAATGGGAAGAGAAAAATCGCAGCTGTTGTTGAGGCTCGGTGTGAGCAAGTTGAGATCGAATCGGACGATGGAAAAGCGATGCGCTGAAGCGGCAGGCAGTGCTTTAAAGGTACCAAGCAAAAGAACTCGGGGCCTCCTTGGGTTTACAGAACAAGAAGAAGCTGCCGGGACGGTAATTAAAGAGAATAACGGCAACCCGAGATGTCGGATCTAGTATGAAAGAATCAAAAGTGATGTCTGGCTCCAATCTCTCTTGTCTGCTGACTCTTGAGTCGAAATAGAGTGACTTTGATAATTACCCACCGAGGTACCGAAACGGCGAAAACGGGGCGTGTCGGGCGCGCTTAGGCGCGACTAATAAGCTTTCTTGGGATTAGTGCGGGGCAGAAACGCCCATGCAGCCACTACAAGTAAAGGCGGTCAAGTAACTTTAGTGGACATGGGCCCCAGGGATTTCAGGGATTGCGTCGCATGGTGAAGGACCCCCATGTCTCACCATGACACTGGCGGATTTTGGATAAGGTACGCTCCTCGACGACATCTCTGCAATGTTGCTCTGGATTTATGATATGTATATATTGAAACCGTCACAACTTGATGATTTGCCATTCATAAAACCAAACACACACTGCAGGCACTCAAATGCTTCTGTCATTCTCAGTCTTTGGACATGATGTATCTGTAAGTTTGCTCACTATTCCCGGATTCCCTACTTAGTACTCTCTAGCCTCATGCTATATCTAGTTGCCACAAACAGAGGAGCCTATCATAGAAACTAGTCGACACAGCTGTCAAGCTGTCTTTTCTCTGGGGATGAAAGTCGCTTCCATAGTTCATACTCTTGTGTTCCTCAAACCGGCCAAGAACTCGAACATGGTGCTCTCCATCCACGGTTTGCAGAACATCCACCACCCTCGAGCCGGCATGCATGCATGATGCCAATATCCGTGCCCTCCAGTTGTAGGTCGGGCTCGGTGTCTTGTCAAGATTGATTAATTTCAGCCTCCACACACCTCCCCCAAGTCCTATCTCGACGAGGTTTTTGGGCCTCCCATATGGAGCCAGTGAAAAGAGTCTGATATTCTCATCATAACTCCCTGTGACAAGCAGCTCCGATCCATCTTCTAGGACAAAGAGAGGCAAGATTGCTGTTACTCCAGCATCATGACCCCTGGCCTCGACAGCAGAAATAGTCTCAGTGAGATGATCGTCTGAGGGACTCCAGATAACTGTTCCAAAACGCAGTTTGGAGTCATCACCCCCCGAGAATATTCTGAAAAATACTTCTTCTGGCGAGTTAGTGGGCCCGAGATAAGGCGATAGATTCACCGTCCAGGCCTCCAATGTGTGAGTAGTCGCCGGCTCTGGCAGAAGTTTCCAGCCCTTGTCCCAAGCTGGCAGATGCACCAAGTAGACATGGCCGGTATTAGTGGTAACCGCCAGCATATCTGCTCGGGATGGGTGCCAGCAAACAGATAGAAACAATATTTCCGACCCATCCGAAGCAGAAATATCCCCTCCTGACAACGATGAAATGTCCATCGTGTTTAGGTGCTTTAAAGGCTTGTCATCTTCAGGACCGGGCGAGAGCTTGAAGATGGCAAGGGTAGCCGTACTTGAGACCGTTGCGCAAATGTCCCAAAATCCCTCAATCGGGTTGAAATGAAGATCCAGCAAAGCAGATGGCTGAGGCTCAGTTTGAATAGGAACTCTTTGAGAAGGGTTAGGTGTGAAGCAGAACCCGAGCTGGATCTAGTGACTCACATGTTGTTATCGTCCTGTAATTGGAAGACGAGGATGCTTCCATTTCGACTTTGAGCTTTCTTTGGCTTAGCAGCCTGTGACTTCACGTCGTCTTTGTTGTCATCGTCACCGGCGTCTTGCTCTGGCGTGTGCGCATCAACGTCGTCTTTCTGTAGATTGTAGGTCCCGACCAGAAAGTAAGACGGGTGAGCTGGGCAAAACTCAACACAACTTGGTGGAAGATCCAACTCCCGTGACCAAACTGAATTGATCAGCTTGCCCGAATCTTCTTCCATTTTACTCCACATGACACTTTAAAAGCGGATGACCTTGAGAACAAGGGTTGTGCGCTGGGGCCTGTGAGGTGTGAAGACAATCAAGATTTGATGCTGGTCGCACTTTCTTTTTCGGGACTTGACAATTATCCCCGGCGCATCGGATTGGTCAGTTCTGAATGAAGAACGCCCCAAGCCTCGCCAGACCGACTTGCCTGGGATCCCATGACTATTTTACCTTCTCGATTCTTTCAAAACGCCATGCGTTTATCTTTCCAGATCATCTTCCTCCATGATTAGTGTATCTCAGGGCCACCAAAGTTGATGGGTGCCTGCATATTTGAGACTTCACCAGCTCATTCATAGCTCAGCTTTAACCTAAACTGATCAAAACCCAACCCAATACAAACCCGCTCACGAACGGAGGATCAAGACTGTAATCTCTATTTTCTTTAGCAGCGGTCAGGAGTATCCAGATATACAACTCTTTTGGCGTGGGAAAATGGATGACTCCGACGATTCGGACTTCTACGGTCAGCCAGCTCATCATGCACATCGCCCACCGATCTTATCACACCACCACTAACACGCCCCCCAGGCTCCCCCAAAACCGTCTCCAGGCTCAAGTCTCGAGTTGCCGCCTACAACACACCTTCTTACTGGTCCTCCCAAGAAGCACGCACCAAACTCATCACCTCCCGAATCACTCCTTCGGAATTCACCTCCCAGTCCCCTCCAGTCTCAGGACGCCTTCACAACGCCTACGCCAATATCCCCCACGCCGCCTACCAACTCACAGAATCCATCCCCCAGTTCCTCGCCCGCCTACCCCCAGCCACAACCAACTGCCGCTTTGGCCTAGAATGGATCTTCATCGCCAACCCCTACCTCCCTCCCCGTCCCCCCTCCGACCACGACCGCTTTATGAGAGCCGGCCGTGAACGTCTTGACCTGTTCAAATCCTTCATTGACAAGACCACCGCTGCCTACCCCAACTCTCCCCTGGTCGCCAAACGACATATTGCCGTGGCCAGAAAGGAGACAATAGAGGACCTAAAACAGTTAGCGGTGGAGTGCCGCAAGACTTCTGGGAAATGGATGCTGTTCTCGGACGCAGCGTTCGTTAATGATACGTGGGAGAAGGTTGCCAGGGCGGTGGCGAATCATCAGTTGGGGACTGCGGCCAAGGTGGCGACGAGGATGCCTGTGGAGTATGATGATGGGCACGCTGAGAAGAAAGAGAGACTGATATGCGTCTATACTGAGGATTTTACGGATAAGGATGATGTGGCGAGAGTGTTGAGGAGGATGAAAGAGCTGGAGTTGGTGAAGCAGGGCCCGGGAGCGAGGCAGATCTACTACAAGGCTGGTGCGTCGGGGCGGTTGACGGTCTCTCGAGCATGACACTGACGAACGATGCTGTAGATGCTTGGACCGAACTGGGAATATATGGGGAGAATGAATGGGGGATCAAAGCTTCCTTGGTGAGTTGGCTGGTTCAGCGGAACCTCGTCGAGTTTCCATGCATGCTAACGATACAATTTTAGTACAACTCGAAAGAGATATTTGAGTACATCAAAGAAGTCACCAGGAAGAGGACGTTTTGAGCTCCCCCGTGTCTCTGCACAAGAGAATGTTTGTTCGAGCCGGCAACTACCCCGAGGAGGGAGCAGGATGATAGCACACTGGTGCTAGCGATTTGATACTTTTGTAAGGACCGGAAACGCATGTTTCCCTTAATAGTAATATGAACACAAATAAATTTTTCAGTCCTCTATTTCCTCGCCTGGCGCTGCTCCGTCCTTCTACCTCCTATCCCGGCAGGTTTGTTCGTTTTGGGTGAGTTAGCTGTGAGAATATGGTGTGACCCGCCAAATCCCTCTCATGATGTGTTCCTGAAAGTTCTGTCAGAGGATATGCGACCTGGTCGACTATGTGATAAGCCCCCTCGTATCTTTTGGTGCTTCCCAATTGATGAGCCTCTTGGGGCAAGCCATGGCTGTATTTCAAGCCACAACTTTCAGGTGAATATGAACCGTCCCATCATCTTGACCGTCGGCGTTTGATGCGCAAGAGCTTCTGAATATTCTACTCGTTGAGCGCCATATCTTCCCGAACACCGTTTGCATGTCCCTATCACGGCTACCACATGTTCCGTAACTGTTTTGGTGGGCGCCCAGACATCCATCATCGATAAATTTCAGCATCGTCCAACGCCAGATCAGCCGCCGAGTCCAGATCAACTGGCCTCAACAAAAGGACCAGCCTGTATGCGCTATTGCCGTTTAGGTAATAGCGATGGAGTTTCTTGGATCTCAGGAAGCCCAACCGCTCATATAGCCTCATTGCGGGAATATTTGTCTCTTCTGTCTCAAGAACCACCTCGTCGGCATTGCGGCTCTTCATAGAGTCGATGGCCATCTTGACCAGTGTCGTTGCCACGCCATGTCCGCGGTAGGCAGATGACACGGCAAGCATAGCGATATATCCCCGCAAGGTGGGGGGCGAATGGGAGGCATGGGCTTCGAGCTTGCAGATTATGACGCCAACTAGGGAGGAGTCTTCAGGGTCGATGGCCTGTGACGAGAGAGATGCGGGGTTAGGGCCGTCGGAAATTGATTCGCGGGTCGAGAGGAGAGGGGGGGAAGACCGTCGGATGGGCTTACAAGGTAACACAGATGGCCCCATTGGTAGAGAAAGTAGCGGTAGACATAGATGCTGTAGGGCTCGCTGAGGTCCTTGGAGATCAAGGCGCGGATTGCCGGTAGATATTGAGTCTCGAGACGATGCTCATATTGTATGTACTTCAGTTCCCGTGGGGGGTGTTCGACGCGCGAGCTCTGCTCCATGCGGAAGACTGATGCGGTCCGCTGCTCTCCGAGTGCGTGAGCAAATGGGCCGCGAATAGCGAGCAGCAGCCTCGAAAGCGGAAATAAAAGATGGTGCGCACGTTGAGGATGAGTGGAGAGAAGGGGTTCGTGTCGTATATGTTGAGGTTCGCTTGTCGTGGAAGGGGGGTTTGGTGACGGTTGTCGACTGTAGGCGCGGTGTTGGAAGCGGGGAGGTTGCGTTGGCAAGAGATCTGACGAACGCTTGCTCGTCCCAGGGTCTTCGTCATTGAACTTTCACATGCCATGTCCCAGTCGCATGGCAAGCATTGGGCCCCCTCGTCCCGTTTCCCCCGGTGGGTCGACTTCTCCAAAGCCCGTGCAGCATCCCTGTCGTGCCTGTCAACCCACCTGTCAGGAAACAGCAGTCTTCAACATGCATTCTTCGGTAGTCGATACTTGGATCTACAAGAGACAACCATGTCTCAGTGAGAAGCTTGAAGTGCTGATCTCAGATAAAAGATAACCTATATGATAGATTATACTTTGCAATACCATTTGAAGCCAAAATCTCTTGAATCGATGCGCCTGATGTCTATTTTAAAGCAGAGGCGCAAACAATAGCCCCGTACCGAGTACATCGACATGGGCGCGGAGAGCAAATCACAACGACGTGGATCGGATAATTAAGGATGACGAAACAAAACCCGGCTATAATCGCTTCTTTTTCTTTTTCGGTGTTCTAGAAAATGCCGACACGGATTCCCCGGTATCAACATCGAGCCGAAGCAAATCTACATGTCGATGGGTGACAAGCAGGAGCGAAACCGGCAGTCAAAGATCCCTTGCCCCACCCGGACTTGCTGTTCAGAGCTGAAGCGGAGGAGCCGCTGGCGCTCCTCAGTATTTGGATATACTGAACCACCTCCTTGAAGTCTACCCATCCACGGTGCATTCACACCACACCGCACTAGTCACCGCCCAAACCAGTCTCGAGATGGCCAGCACTCTGCGGCGACGAGTGTTCGGCAACGGCAACGACACACCTACCGAACCTTCACCCGCACAGACACCTCGCAACCAAAGCCCCGTCAGACCCGGCGAGAAAGTCAAGGTCGTCCACAAACGAAAGGAAACACGAAAGAGGAAGACAACGGGTATTTTCTTTCTCGGGAGTTTGTTTGGTATCATTGCGGCCGGTTTCTTTGCAAAAAGCAATGACCTTATCGGTTTCGAGTTCCCCGAGCTCGGGGACTTGAGTATGGACAACTTGTTCGAGATTCTTCCTGCAGGTTTTGTCAAGGATATGCGCGAGCTGGTGGTGAGTGAATCACACACGCTCTGGAATTTGATATGATTACCTGTCAAGCTAATGGATCACCCACATGACAGAATGGCGAACGCGATTTTCTCGAAAGCTACGATGCCTTCTCTGTAGGCCTCAAGGTTCGCTCCGAAGGCCTATCTTCACACCATCCAATGGTTCTAATTCCCGGTGTTATTTCGACTGGTCTCGAGTCCTGGGGAACGTCTAATGAATCGCTACCTTATTTTCGGAAACGGCTTTGGGGCAGTTGGAGCATGATGAGGGCATTGGTCATGGACAAGGAGAATTGGAAGAGGCACATCATGTTGGACCATACAACTGGGCTGGACCCACCGGGGATCAAACTGAGGGCGGCACAAGGCTTCGACGCGACTGACTTCTTTATTACCGGGTACTGGATTTGGAACAAGATCATCGAAAACCTAGCGTCCTTGGGTTATGACCCGACCAACTCGTTCACGGCAGCGTACGACTGGCGGCTAGCGTACCCGAACTTGGAGAAGAGAGACCAGTACTTCTCTAGACTGAAAGCCCATATTGAGATGGCTGTCAAGCTGGATAACAAGAAGGTTGTCCTCACATCACACAGCATGGGCAGCCAAGTGGTCTTCTACTTTTTCCACTGGGTAGCCTCTGAGCAGGGTGGCAGAGGTGGTGACGACTGGGTGGAGAGACATGTTGACTCATGGATCAACGTCAGTGGATGCATGCTTGGGGCCGTCAAGGATGTCGCAGCGATATTATCGGGCGAGATGCGTGACACGGCGCAACTGAATGCTTTCGCAGTGTATGGACTGGAGAAGTTTCTTAGCAAAGAGGAGAGAGCCGAGATATTCCGTGCCATGCCTGGCATGTCCTCAATGTTGCCAATGGGAGGCAATGCCATTTGGGGAGATCTTGATGGGGCACCTGATGACCAGCCCGGTCAAGCAGTGAGCTTTGGTTCATTCCTCAACTTTCGAACCAAACAGAACTGGACGATACCAAAGACAAACTTTACGGTGGATGATGCAATGCAATACCTATACGACACGACTGATGATTGGTATCGGGATTCGGTCAAAAGAAGTTATTCCCAGGGCGTGGCACACACTATGAAGGAGGTCACAGCCAACGAACTTGATCCCAGGAAATGGATCAACCCTCTGGAAACTCGTCTGCCTCTCGCCCCTAGCCTCAAGGTGTACTGTTTCTATGGCGTAGGGAAGCCCACCGAACGGGCCTACTACTACCGCTCTTCCGAGCTTGGAGCTCTCACTAACTTGAACATGACCATTGACACTGCCCTCATCCAAGGCGATGTCGATCACGGCGTTGTCATGGGTGAAGGAGATGGGACAGTAAACCTGATGAGTACCGGGTATATGTGCAATAAGGGGTGGAATATGAAGCGGTACAACCCAGCTGGTGCGAAAGTGACTGTGGTGGAGATGCCACACGAACCTGAAAGGTTCAATCCTCGTGGCGGACCCAATACGGCGGATCACGTTGACATTTTGGGGAGGTCCAACCTCAACGAGCTCATCCTGAGAATTGCGGCTGGCAGGGGGGGGGAAATTCAGGATTATGTGGTCAGCAACATCCGAGAGTATGCGGAACGGGCCAAAATATACGAGGAAGAATAGCAGTTGTGTCTGTATGATGATGGGGGGAGGGTTCATGACATGATAGATCTGGGTATTTTCATGGTTGGGGGCGTTCAAAGGACGTGTTGGTTTTTTGCATAGTTTGGTGGCTGTTGTCTATCGTTTCAGTTGATACCTTGACTGAAGATTAATGTGTGGTGGAGATATATGGAGCAGGTTAGATAGGCTTAGAACAGGAAGAATACCTATCGATATGATTAATCATGATAAAAGACGAGAGGGACCCAAGACACTGGCACTACCTATTCGACGTCATCCCGGCTTAATTAGGTGGCCCGTGCATGCGAAACGTGAGTCTCGGCAGCCAAACCGAAGATTGGGAATTTCGATCCGTCACGCGCAGTGCTTCAGCCCCTCCAACACAAGAGAGCCACCAGTCAGGCGGACCATCCCAAGTCCAACTACAAAACGCCCTGATCACCGGATTGTCTTACCGCAAAGTGCGTTGCGCCTCTCGGAATTCCTTATATGCGACCTGGACACCTAGCCATCGTGATGACCCATTTGCATTCACAACACTGGCTCGTCTGAGAACATGGCCGATGTCCAAGGCACTTGGACTGCTGAGAATGAGCAGCAATTCTGGGCAGGTAAAGAAGAATGCACGGCAGCTCGACCCAAGACACAACATGCTAATTGCGATCCATCTTTGCAGCCTTGAATCAGATCCTCTCTGCACCATGCGATTCTTACGAGCTTCTCGATAACGCCTTGCGCTCATGGCTTGATTTGGTTTCCAAAGCCCGGGACGAATACCTCGACGACGAGGACGAGATTGCGAATTGTTCCGAGCAGTTAATACACAGCCCGCTGTTTTCTGCCAATAAGGACTATGTGCGAACCCAAATCATATACAGTCTGCTTCAGGAGGATGAGTATGCGCCGCTCCACGTTATTGCCAACTTTCTCCTGTCCGACGGCCGCGCCGAGGAGGAGACATTCCGACAAATGATCAAGGAAGGGTGCTTTGTGCGGTTGCTGGAGTTGATCAAGGGGTGTGGGGGAAAGGATTCCCGATTACATCGGCTTCTGTTACAGCTGATGTATGAGATGTCCCGCATTGAACGGCTACGGGACGAGGATTTGATGCAAATTGACGATGGCTTCGTCACGTATCTCTTCCAACTCATCGAAGCCCTAGCCGATGACGCCAATGATCCTTACCACTATTCTGTTATTCGGGTTTTGGTAAGTGCTACCGAATTTCATCGCTCTGGGAATTTTATCGCTAACTGCCTTTCAGCTGGTGTTGAATGAACAGTACATGGTGGCAGCGACATCGACAGCGACAGAACCATCATCCATCTCGCCCACCACCAATCGCGTCATCAAACTTCTTGGCGTTCATGGAGATTCCTATCGAACCTTTGGAGAGAATATCATACTGCTTCTCAACCGGGAAACAGAGACCTCTCAGCAGCTGCTCATTCTCAAACTGCTGTACCTGCTTTTTACCACATCTGCAACGTACGAGTATTTTTACACAAATGATCTCCATGTGCTGCTGGATGTCATCATACGGAACTTGCTTGATTTGCCGAGCGAGATGGACATTTTGAGACACACTTACTTGAGGGTACTTGCCCCTTTGCTCGCTTATACCCAACTCAGCAAACCGCCTCATTACAAAAGGGGTCAGATTCTCAGTCTCATCGACATCCTGCGAGGCACCGGCAATGCGCACTTTATGCCTCCCGAACCGACAACAATACGCCTGCTCGACAGAGTAGCCAGCACCCCATGGCTGGCTGAAGAAGAGCCGGAATCTCCGTCACTCAGTCCAATCGGCAGCCTCTCGCTGTCACAAACCGGTAGTGCCGTGAGTGTTATCGCCAAAGTGTCCGAGAAACCCGGAGTGAAGACACCTAGTCGCAAGTCGGATATGGCAGCGCAGGCCAAGGGCAAATCCGAGCATGGAGGCAGCCCACCCAGACCGCCGCCACCTAGGACTCTGAGGGCGCAGAAATCACTACCAGAAGTGCCCCGACATAAGCACGGGGTTCCTGTCGTTCATCCACCGGTGCCTGTACCTCACTTGCACGTCAATGGGGCTGGTCAGAAAAAGATGCCACCGAAACTCCCGCCACCACGAAGGAGGGCCAAAATTATAGCCGCAGTTGGCGCTGAGGTTCGGACGCCGTCCGAAACGCCATCACCGATTGGCCCTGCACCGGTTTCTTGACCAGCTGCAGCTCAATCGGTAACTTGAGGGGTGTTGGATACTTACCCTCATGGGAGTTGCAATAAAGGTGTGGGATTTTGGATTAGGGGAACTGTTTGCAATCACGAATTTATGGTAACGAGGGGACAACTAAGCATACACTTTTTCTACAATGGCATCAACGGGACAAGGGCACAGCGCAAGGCGTTTTCCTAGTGCACTAGGCAAGATAGCCACAATAATTCTAATTTTTAACTGCTGTGTTTTATGGGAATATGTGTTGGGGCGAGCTTGTGCTCTATCTTTGGTGATGTAATCTCGATGTTTGCATTCACCCCTTTTCAATTGAGTTGAGAAACAGGGGCACAGAGCGCACAAGGCTGAGCTTTCGTCCACAGTGCAGAAGGAAAGTCTTGGCACACAGGCTGGCGGGCATCTTTACAGGAATGACCCGCACGGTGGTTCGCCTAACCCCGGTCCATCTCAACGTCCACTCTAGCTTTTGGTAGTGCAGGCTCCAAAATTTTGGGAGACGACAGCCTCATTTTGCGAACTCTGAGCTGCTGCGACTCCGCCAACCCGCCAAATTCCCGAACCACCGGCACAGATCCACCACAACAAGAGTGCCCGAGAACCGAGACGTTGAAGAGGTCGCCAAACCAAACGGAGGAGGAAACTTGGAGAAAAGCAATTGGCTTTTGGGGCCACAGACACGCACACATCAACACACATATCAAGATGGCCTCCTCTTCAATAGCCAAGAACCTCGCCCAGCTGAACTCCATGCGGGAGATTCACGGCGTAGTCGTCACCGCAGGGCTGATCGACAAGACGGTCAAAGTGCGCGTGGGAGGGCTAAAGTGGAACAACTTCCTCAAGAAGGTACTATATACGACCAAACCCCTCCCCCTCCCTCCTCCCTCCTCCTCCTTCTCAACCCCACTAAACACCGACCAATTCACCTCTTACTTGTACTAACCTACTCCCCCTCCTTCACCACCACCAGCACTTTGACGACCCGAAAACTTATCTCGTCCACGACCCCGCCAACTCCCTCCGCCAGGGCGACGTCGTCGCCATCAGCCCCGGCTGGCGCACCTCCAAGTCCAAGCGCCACGTAGTCAAGCACATCATTGCCCCCGGCGCCGGCCTCCCCATCTCGGCCCGCCCCCCAATCCCCTCCGCCGAAGAGCTCGTGAGGCAAAGGGTGGTCAAGAAAGAAGCAAAGGAGGCGAGGAAGAGCCTGAAGGACGTCGCCGAAAAGACAGAGAGGTCTCTGCAGTTTGTAAAGGCGGAAGCTGCCGAGGTGGAGAAGGAGCTGAAGACGCTGACGTTGATCCTCGAGTTGAGGACGAAGAAGAAGTACGGGTGGTTGTCCAAGCAAACGCAATGAAAATAAAAAGACTTGGGGTTATTGTTAGGGAGTGGGGTGGGTGCATCGGATAGTAGGCATTGGGAGACGGAGTCTGGGTTTTAGGCTCTGTCAAAAAGGTGTACGATTTCAGGAAGAAACATGAATGGTTCATGTGCATGTGTACATATATACAATATTGGGTGGAGGTTTGTAGCATCAAGATATACCAAAGAGTGGAAATACTAGGCATCAGAAACATGACAAAGGCTGACAGAGCCAATCGCTCGACAGGAGATAATGTCTCCCCATGTTGTGGAAGCATGCTTATGGGAACTCGTGTTATTTCCTAACGAGCAGATGGCTGCTCTGTTTATGTTCTTGCCTGGCCCCCAACTAACCAACCAACCAAAGCAACAAACCCCCTATGAACTCCTGAGCTATGCTTTTTAAAAAAACAGATAAGCAAAAGTCTCCAGGCTCGCGTCGACATGTAAAGTGTATGCTTCTATTGGCCCAAAGGGGACTTTCTCATCCACCACGCTCTCCAAACTCCCTCGCCCAGTCTTCGTATTCCTTTAGGCCCGCTTTGCTCACACTTGGTCTGATAGTGGCCAAGCTGGCAATAAAATCGGACAGTCCAATTGGCCGTATATCATTCTCTGTCATGTGCAGTAAAGCGTCTCCAAGAGATCTGAGAGGGCCCATCGCAGCATCTTTTGCCAATGCTGTGATATCCGAGCCCGAGAAGCCTGTTTGAGATGAGACGCATCAGCAACAGGTTCAAAACCAAACAGATAGCGTATAGGATTAGGGCCAACTTACCGTCTGTCATCGCAACTAATGTGTTGATGTCTTCATCACTCAGTGTGTGTGTCTGCTGTTTCAGCAGCGTCTTCAGCTGCACCGCCCGCGTTTCCGCCTCAGGCAGTGGTATATACTGCCGCCTGACAAACCGTCGTCTCGCTGCCTCGTCAATTGCCCATGGCAGATTGGTTGCAGCCAGAACCAGCACTCTATTTGCATCACCTCTTTCCTTGTCTCGTTCGCAAACCTCCCTTCCCGCAGCCGCACGCTGGAGATCACTCCACTGAATCAAGAATTCCGTCTTGATTCGTCTTGTGGCCTCATGCTCACCTGAACCTGATCGCTGCGAGAGAAGCGAGTCGATTTCATCCACGAAAATGATGCTCGGTGCCAGTACCTTTGCCAAACTGAAGAGCGCCCTGACGAGCTTCTCGGATTCCCCCAGATATTTACTGGTCAGGCTGCTGGCGGATATGGAGAAGAAGGTTGACTTGCTCTCAGTGGCCACGGCTCTCGCCAGCATCGTCTTTCCGGTACCAGGAGGCCCAAACAAGAGCATTCCTCTCGCCGGTTCACGCAGCCCCATAAATAAATCCGGCCGCAAAAACGGATAAACAACAGTCTCACGAAGAGCATTTTTGGCTATTTCGAGCCCCGCAATGTCGCTCCAGTGTACCTCGTCCCCTTGGATGACGATCTCGTTGAGAATCTGCTTTGCGGCGTGTTCATCCACCCCAGGCGGCAGTTTCTTGAGGAGCTCCGCCTTGCGCTTTTTCCATGACTTGACTTCCTTGGTGGGCTCGTCGTCTTCGGAGCTTTCCGATGGCTGAATGATCGAGTCCACGATAAGTGAAGCTTCTCTCTGTCGCTCCACTGTCGAACGCTTGTGTTGTCCAGAGGGTCGCCGGGCAGGGGTTTCGAACGAAGAAGAAGAGCTCTCGGATAGCACAGGTGAGGAGCTTCTCCTTGGTCGAGCCCTATCATTGTTGTGCCCCAACTGTGGGGTTTTCCTCTTGTTACCAGATCTAGTTGGCGTGGACTTAATTCGCGCCGCTGAGAGTGAAGCACCCGCAGACCTGCGAGAGACGGTAGCGGAATCAAGCGATGTTTCCTTAGTTAGCGATTTATCCGGTAATCCTTCGCTCATATTGGAGTCATTGTTCAAAATGTCCCTCTGCGCCCTACTTCGCGGAGTTTCAGGCGGCGCGGTCCGCAGCCTCGTGATATGCTCTCTTTCCGGCGAACGACGATCACTACTTTCCTTGAGAGCCAAAGCGTTCAGAGCGGTTGAAGCTGCACTGATTGAAATCGATGACGCTCGTGGAAAGGGGTACTCTCCAGAGCGCCGCGGGTCTGTGGCAGGCGCACTATCGGTGTCTTTGTTCGGACTCCTCGTTCGAGGCGTCACCAGTCTTCTTGAGTTGCTGTCCCAAAGCCGTTTGGATAGCTCAAGGCTCCTGCGTGACTGTTCAGGGACAGTAGGAGTGTTCGGAGCTGGACGTGAAATGGGGCTGCTTCCTGATGGCTGGTCCAGGCTCTCTCGTTGGCCCAAGGTGCCCCAGGCTAGGGTGGCCGCCTTGCTTGGTACTGGGACCTCTGATGAGTTTGGTGGCTGTCGTCGCAGTGTCGCTTTCGGTGTCTTGTCCCTTGTGCCCGTACGTAGCGTGGTGCGCATTGTGTGTCGTTCAGAGCTAGACGTTCTCGAGGGCTTTCTTTCGGGCGACGGTATCGAGGCTGTCGATGGCAGCGGCTTTCGAGCAGAGAGGGGTGGCGGCATGCTTCCGTGTTGTGGTCCGCGGCTGCTTGCAACAGCCTGTTCTGAGGAGGATGTCCTGTTTTGTGAAGAAAGTCGCCTCAAAGTATTTGGTCGCGATAAGTCGGTGTAGTTAACGGCAGGGATGGTACCATTCCCGATCCAACCTCCGTCCTGTTGCCCAGGTATCCCGCCATCATGGGAGTCGGATGATGATTTGCTGGGCCTGCTGCTGGAAGACAGCGAGTCATGCTGAGGGGCCGACAGACGAGAAAGACGAAGGGCTTCGAGGAGGTCAATCCGCTCCTTACACTGCAGTTCCAACTGACGAAGACTCTCCACCAGCGCCTTCTCCGTCTCGGAGCGAGGGTTGAAATTGGGGAGTATTCTGTTCGCGTGAGGGTCATATAGTTGTTCTAGGGCCTGTCGCCAACATCGCATAGCCTCGTCCTCGTTGCCCTGATGTTATAACATACGTCAGCGGCCGTCTACTAAGCACGCCGGAAAGGAGGATGGATTGGGGCTACCTGGCTCTCATAGTACACGGCGGTAGAACATGTCAGGTAACTCTCATCGTACGTCTTCTGCAGAATGGACATGGCAGAACTGGCTGTTCTACTGCCAAACATGATGATGTGTGGTGAATGAGGACATTCCGTTGCGGGTGTACGGATTCGCAGCGAGAGGGAAGAGAAATGTGGTGGGAGTCGGCCGGGTTTCAGCTGGCCAATGGCTCCGGTAGATTCACGATGTCGTCGTATGCATGTGCTGTAGGTTCATCAATGCGGTTTCGACTAGGAACTCGAGATTCAGATCGCCAGGCTGAACAATGTCTGGACGGAATGTCCGCAAGGCAAGTCGCAATCGGAGGCCGTGCTTACAGTGGGCTGCAGTGGGCTGGAGCTTGTCGATAACGGGGAGAGGCAGGGGTCGCCGACTGGCACCAAGCACCGGACGCGCGGTAGGGCTGTTTATCGGAGCGATAACAGAACGGCGGGGCGGTGACGTCGACGTTGGGAAGCCGATCTACGGTTACAGTGCCCCACAACGTCCTATTTGGGGCAACATCAATTATCCAAGATCATCAGTGGAAGTGAAATCTTCCTATCCATCAATTTTCCCGGACTATGAACAGCTTGCAACGACACTAAATCAACTACGACAACAGGACACGAATCTCCCCAGAAGTTCTCGGAAATAATGCCCGTAAGCTTTGAAGCTCGTCAGCGTTGCCCTGCTTCTGTTCGGCCAGCTCATCTGCCAACATCAACTTCTCTTCCACCTGCTCGAAGTCGACACAGAACCTCTCGGCAGCCTCTTCGGTGATTTGCTGGACCAGTTTGGAATCCTGCAAGTGCTTAAGATTCTCCATGGCATCCATCAGCGCCGAGGGTAGGAAATCATCAAGCAATTGCCCAGCCTGTGTCAGTGCAGGTGCTTGGGCCGCCTCAAGCAACGGCACCTTCTCCACGTCTTCTGCTCCATTGCCCAAGATACTGAGTGCTGTGATGAGTGCATCTAGGCCGGATTCCTTACGGAAAAATGCATACTGGCTTTCCACAAGGTGTGACCGCTCAGTTTCAAATTTGGCCTGCAACTGAGTTGTTCGTGTGGGCGTGAACTCAAAGGGTGCCAGCGAATTCAGAGCTGTGAGAAAGCAGTTGACGAGGAAGACGGAGTCAGAGGGGGGCTGTAATGTCTGCGCCATAGTTGTGCAACCTGACATGAATGGGTCGAAGGCCTCCACCATGATAGTTTCAAAATCTGCTTCCTTTTCAGCAAATGAAGCGAGTGAGGTTTCGTATGTCTTCATAATGGCAGACAGCTGCTCCAACGCCTCGAACAAAAACTCTGGGGGTCGAAGTTCTGTAGGAGTCTGGACGAAATCCCCCTGGAGAGCCGCAACGTGGTCACGAGCCAGCGACCGAAACTGCCGTAGGGCTTCAGCCTCCAGTAACCCAAGAGAATCCACCAAACTCGAGCCAGGACCCAGCAGTTTCGAAAACATGCTTTTGTAGAAATTGAGCAGATTCGCGAGTTTGTATGCCAGGATTGTTTCCTCGTTTGTCTGGATGACCTGTTCGACCCGCTGTCGTAATATGCGGACTGCTCCGGAGACGTCTCGGTCAACCAGATCGTTCAATGTCTTAACGGCATCAAAATCGCTTGCACCATCACCTTCCTCGTCCGCCAGTCGCCATATTTCGTTCTCTCTGCCGGCTTGGATGCCCTTCTTAATCTGCTCGGCCTCTCCAATGAAGAGACCTTCCAGTGCCTCTCGCTCGCTCACAGCTGCTGAATGCACCCAAGCAAGCATGTCTCCTACATATCTCAAGGTGTCGTGCGCCACTAACTCGATGGGTTTGATCGAGGTGTTCTCCACGCCAGATGCCGAGCTCCCGGTTAATGCTGTGTAGAACGAGTCGGACAGGATATGTTCGCGAGCTTCTGCAAAATAGTCCAAACAGTTTTGAAACAGTGTAGGTCTTTCGGCCAACACTCGAAGAGCTCGCCGGATTGATGAGCCAATTTGTGGGTTTTCAAGATTCAACGTCTTGAACTCCTTCTGTACCCACTTGTACAGCTTCTGGAAGCCCAGGTTGAGATTTTTTGAAGCCAGTTCCATCACCTCCAAGCCCAAAGTCTGATTCTCAAACCCAAGAAGTAGCTCGCAGTCTTTGGTGATCTTTTTTGCTTTTGCGAGGGTAGCAAAATAGAGGTCATTGACTGGTTCTGACATGAGCGTGAGAGCAGCCGCCTCATCGTCGGAAAGGATGAAATTGCCCTTGAAGGCTTTGAGAAGAGTCTGCTTTTGCTCAACTTGTTGCTTTTGAATCATGAGACGTGATGCTTCCTCTAGACTAGACGATGTTGCCTGATGAGCGGTACCAATCTCCCTTTTCATCTCATTGAAACTCTCATTGAGTCTGCCAATGGTGGCACCAATACGCCGAAGTTGCTGTAAATCAACGTCAACCAGTCTGTAAGTCGATATCACTTGATGTTGATCTACCAGAAAACCTACCTCGGAAACCTTGGAGAACTCATCGATGATTTCGCCATTGTTATCTATCACCTCCTTTTGCAGGGCCAGACGAAGCTGGCGTCGAGTGTCGGGTGTGTTGAGGACACCCCGTTCATCTAATAAAGTAAGTGCCCCTCGAAACTCGGTGTCTGCATAGGAAGATGACAGAACGCTGGTGACTTTTGATGACAGAGGGTTTGGGGTCTTTGCTGCTAATGAAGCAGTTGACGCGGAGCCTGAAGAAGCCATTCGAAGCAGCCCGGAGTGGTGACTTGGAAAAAGGGAGGTTTGGCGAGGCACGATGCTGAGAACAGCATCTACCTTCAGGAGCTCGTTAAGGTATGATGTATGAAGTATTGAATTACAGGAGGGAAGCTGTATCGCCATGCTGGCATGGTGGCATGCTAGAGCTGATAAGAGATAAGGGCCTTGGCATTCCTCTCACAACACACCGCCTTCCCAATCAGACCCCATCCGTCGTCATTCTGGCGCGGCAGCTGACCAGGAAGGTTCAAGGCAACCAAACGCCAACCTTCTGCACTGGTGGTTGTAGAAAACTTATGCTGCGCATGCTTCTTCGCAAGACAAGAAACAGAAGCGGCTGGCAGATGGCCGCATCGCCTGACTGATCTCACGTTACCTTGAAAGGTGTGATAGTGCCGCTTCTGCACCTTGCCTACCCTTATCAGCTTCTTCTGCTTTGTCTTGTCAACAGATCCCCCACCACGTCCACCTCGTCCACCTCGTCCGCACAACTCTGAGTGAAGCGCCTCTAATTAGCGTTTTCCCTCACAATCTGTGACTCCATCTTGCTAACCCATGATACCCGGCACTCTCGGCGACTTCATTCTTTGAAACCGAGGCGAAAAGATGCCTCCGAAGCTGTTTTCAAAGATGCCCACCACACAGGGGCGGTCATTCTACGAAGAGCTTCGAGGGCACGACTCTGAAGGATATGACGGGGGATCGCGAGCTGGACTTCTTGACGAAGAAAATCTCAATCACAACTTCCAGGACTATGATCTGGATCATGTGGAGGGCCTCACCGTTGATGATAGTCGTGCGACGCTAGCAGGTTTACGAAAGACACCGGCGTCGAAAGTCCCACCGGGGCACCAAAATGACCGGTCGATGTGGCTCGCGCACGACGACGATGCCGACAACGATGTTCCGCCCTCGCTCCTGGTCGAACCTCGAGGCGCTCACCCAGCAGGAAAGCCCAAAAGAAAGCAGAGTCGACAAGCTGCCTATACCATGCCCGGCTCATCCAGCGCGCGAGCAAAATGGAAAACAACTCAAGCCCACCAACCCCTCCACAACGATGAGCCATTCACACAGAGTCACCGGGGTAACGGCGCCCCGGGCTCTCTGTTCTCTGGGAGCGCATCACTCGATGCGAAGAAGATGGCGGAATGGAGATGGGCAAATGTCCAGAACCTCGACAAGTTTATCAAAGAGGTCTACGATTATTACAGGGGATGTGGTATCAAGGCGATAATAACCGAACGGGTGCTGCATCTTGGGTACGTTCACGAAACTGACTCAAAACGAAGAAACCGTTGCTGACGTGACGTAGGAACGTGGCTTTCATAGCTGTCCTCTTGACCTTCCTCACGCAATGTGTTGACTACAGTCTTGTCCGCGGAAGCCAGAAGCTCTCGCAGATCATCGTTCCACAGTGCACTAGAAAGATGTCGGGGTGGTGGAATCTTGGCCTCTGGCTCTTTGCATTCTACTTCATATGGAAGGCAATCCAGTATATCTTGGACCTTCACCGGCTATTTCATGTCCGTGACTTTTACACACATTTGCTTAACATCCCGGACCACGACATGCAGACTATCACCTGGCAAGAAGTGGTGGCACGCGTAATGGCTCTACGAAACCAGAACTCACAGACGGCAACCACCTTGACCCCGTTGCAAAGACATTTCATTGGCAGCCAGTCCAAAGAAAGGCTAGATGCGTCCGACATTGCGAATCGCATCATGAGACGTGAAAACTATCTCATTGCCCTGTTCAACAAGGACATTTTGGACCTCACTATTCCGCTGCCGTTCCTGCGAAATCGGCAGTACTTCTCTCGTACTCTGGAGTGGACTTTGATGTTCAGTGTTCTCGACATGGTGTTTGACGAGAAGGGCCAGGTCAACCAGAAATTCCTGCGAGCCGACCGCAGAGGGGAGATAAGCGAGAAACTGCGCTCACGGTTCCAGTTTGCTGGCATCATGATTCTAATGTTATCGCCTTTCGTGTCGCTCTATCTTGTCATCTATTACTTTTTGATGTACTATCATGTAAGTCACTAGTTCTTTGATGGGCGTGTAATTGTGCCAGTGTGAGCTCACATCTTGGTTAGGAAATCCAAAAGAACCCGTCTGTATTGTCATCTCGGTCGTATACACCCCTTGCCGAGTGGAAATTTCGCGAGTTCAACGAGCTACCACACCTTTTCCAAAAGCGTCTGGACATGTCGAAAGCTTTTGCAACGCATTATATGGATCAGTTCCCAAAGGTTAAGACCGAGATGGTAGCCAAATCCGTCGCATTTGTCTCGGGAGCGTTGGCAACCGTGTTGGCCATTGCATCTGTTTTCGATCCTGAACTTTTCCTCGGCTTCGAGATCACACCGGATCGCACCGTGCTCTTCTACACGGCCATTTTTGGTAGTATCTGGGCGGTTGCCCACGGCATGCAGTCTCAGGACGATGCAGTCTTCGACCCGGAATATGCCATGCGCAACGTGATCGAGTACACACACTACGAACCCGACCACTGGAAGGATAGACTGCACAGTTATGACATTAAGCTTGAGTTTGCTGAGCTATACAAACCCAAGATCGTTATCTTTCTGGAGGAGATTTTGGGCATCCTGACAACGCCGTTTGTCCTTTTTTTCAGCCTTCCCAAGTGCAGCGACCAGATTATCGACTTTTTCCGGGAGTTCACGCTTCACATTGACGGACTAGGCTATGTGTGCACCTTTGCCGAATTCGATTTCAAGAAGGCCATGGCGAACGCAAAGAAGCCGAGTGATGGTGGTGACGTACGCGACGAGTACTACTCGGCCAAACATGGGAAGATGGAAGCATCGTACTACGGGTTCATCGGGAATTATGGCAACTTTGCTCTCAACCCAAAGGGCGCCCCAGGATCACATCTCCCACCGGGAATGCGGAATCAATTTCACCCTCCGCCAGCCTGGCCTGGTCTGAACTCGCCGCCTCTTGGTGCTGACATGCAGACTTCCCGGATGGGTCGTAGTGAGTTTCGATCAATGAGCAGGGCTCCCGGCCAAGGTCTGCGCCCTGGGCCAAGTATGGTGGCTCCTTCTCCCATGGCGTCGATTCTCCTGGATCCGCATCACTTGCCGCCATCGCACCTTGTGAACCCGGGCCGGGCCTCGCATCCACACCGAGTTCAGCAAAACAGACGCCCCGATGAAAGCAACATCATCGAGGAGTCTCTGGAAGATGAAGAACGAGGTAGGGAGGGTGTCAATCGTCACGACGATGAAGAGGTGTACGGCCATGAAGATGGCATGGATGAATCGGCCTGGCAGACATCACCGGCCAGAACCTTGAGCAGGGACAACAGCGCAATCGAGGGTAGTGGGACTGCGGAGGCGGGAGTTGTGGACATGATTTATCAATTCAACCAGGCCCAGTTCACTCGGAACGGCGTTTGATGAATGCGGTTTTTCTTCTACGACAATGATACGAAGAGAGCCCTAAGAGGCTCTGAGGAGGCGTTCGGGTATCATGAGTTATGGCAATAAATTCTTGAGTGTTAGCTTATATTGCATTGCATGGGAGTGGATTGGGAGGCACGAGCGGCGTTGGGGACTTTTTTTAAGCATTATTATCACATCGATTTCATTTTGGATAACATAGACTTGTACCAGAGGAACAGTATAGACAGAACGGTCTGGCTGCTAGCGAGTTCAGTAAACGACAAAGCACACATTTTATGACATAAATACCTGCATTAAAAGTCCTAACCATGGCGAAACATAGTTGACGGAGAATCTGAGACTACCAGGAGAATCACGAGGGGAAGATGGGACCATCACTTATGAACAACCTAGCTGACACATAACAACCTCAGAGGTGGCAGGGACTTTGAGACTTTCACAAGCCAATTTCCCAACACTATTGAGTCAATCCACAGGAACCCAAGTCTTTGACTGTATTTATCTGTCGTGCTTGGCATCGGAGGTAACGTCTATCCTGGCTGAGTCAGAACTGGTATCGCATTATTAGGTCCGCGATACTTTTATTGGTATTCATAAACTGTATCTGTCCAGGATACACACAACCACTTTACCGCACATAACAGAAAGCTAGAGAGACTGACCTATAAAGTCTTTGGGATTCACACTCATCCGGTGCCTCGGAGATGGAAAAACGTGCTCTTTCGGGACCGGCGGAGACCCGCAAATCACGGATCTGATAATGCAGAGCGGACAAGGATGCAAGTCTAGCCGAGGACCTTTGCGGACATATCTCTTGGGAATCTCTGATCTTGACGAACATCACAGCCGGCAACCAGTGGGGGTTCCAGCACAAAATGACACTAACGGACCACTAACAGGAAAGATGGCGGGGTAGGCAGAGGATACTCCAGAAGACAGGCCTCTGTGCAATAGGCCGGCGATTGGTAAAACTTCCTGGTCACCGATCTCCGACCGTTGTTGCGGCCGACTGGTCCATAATTTTGTCTTGGCCATTTGGGGGGGAAGAACTGTGCCGACAACGGTCGCAGAAAAATTTGGAGTTGTCCATTTGCCCATTTTGCCCATTCCTCAGCATTGCCAACTCTCAGCAGCACCAGCCGCTCATCTGCTTCCCCCACAGGACCCGTCCTGCCACCGTCCTGCCACCGCCAGCGACAACATCACCAGCCGCAGCGATTTTGGAAGAAAGAGCCGCTCTCGATCCCTCTCGGCGACCCCACCCATACACAAACGACAGGCTGCGGCTTTATCGCGAGGAGACAGATTGTTTGGGGCTTTTGCGGTTCTGTGGTTCAGTGGTCCCGCTGTGACCCGGCAGCGCACCTCCAAGAAAGAAGCTCTCTTTTTTTTGTGCTGTTTGCATTGCGTCACCGACTTCTGCTGCTGAATCCTGCGGCGCAGAAGCTTCAACACCACACACTCGACCACTCTCCACCCCTCGATTCTTTTCAGTCTTCACCCTGGCTCTCGATCTAGGAGCGACGGGAGCCGTGGCTTCCCCAATGGCCCAGCCAAATGTCGTACCCGAAGAGGACTACGAGTAGGTTACCCTTGGGGACTCGAGCCCGCTGCCTGTCCAAAGCTGTGCTGACATCAGAATTATAGCTATGAAGCCCTCCCACCCAACTTCTCGTTGTTGCAGAACATGGCTGCCGGCGCCTTTGCCGGCATCGCCGAGCACTGCGCAAGTAGGTAGTCCTGTCGTGGAGGAGACGCGTATGGAGCAGAAGGCTAACCAGAGTCACAGTGTACCCTATCGATGCAGTGAAGGTGAGCCGAGCTCCTCCGTTATCGACTTGGTATCGCGACTTTGACCTCTAACCTTTCTCTGGCGTACAGACTCGAATGCAGATAGTCAACCCAAGCGCCGGCTCGGTCTACAGTGGAGTCTTCCAGAGCACTTACAAGATGGCGAGCACAGAAGGTATTCTGAGTTTGTGGCGGGGCATGTCCAGCGTAATTGTCGGTGCCGGTGAGTTGCGGTCGAGTCTTGCAAAAGCTCCCTGGAGATTGAACTAACCTGTCGGCCGCCAACAGGCCCCGCGCACGCCGTTTACTTCGCCACATATGAAGCTGTAAAACATGTCATGGGCGGGAACCAGGCTGGCGTCCATCATCCACTTGCTGCTGCGACCAGTGGGGCGTGCGCCACGATTGCTAGCGATGCGCTAATGAACCCCTTTGACGGTATGGCTTATCTGATTCTCCTGGTTCATATCACGGCTGCTAACTGTCGCAAAACAAGTCATCAAGCAAAGAATGCAGATCGCCGAGTCGGCCAAGCTCTACCGCTCCATGACCGATTGCGCCAAGTATGTTTACAAGAACGAGGGCATCAAGGCCTTCTATGTCTCGTACCCCACGACGCTTTCCATGACGGTTCCCTTTACGGCGCTTCAGTTTCTCGCGTACGAATCGATCTCGACCTCGATGAACCCGACAAAGGCATATGACCCATTCACTCACTGTGTAGCTGGTGCGGTTGCGGGTGGTTTTGCGGCGGCCTTGACCACGCCCATGGACGTGATCAAGACCATGCTCCAGACACGTGGCAGCGCACACGATGCTGAACTCAGAACCGTCAATGGCTTCATGGCTGGTTGCCGCCTTTTGTTCAAACGCGAGGGTGCCAAGGGCTTCTTCAAGGGCGTCCAACCAAGAGTGTTGACGACCATGCCGAGCACCGCTATCTGCTGGTCAGCCTACGAGGCTTCCAAAGCCTACTTCATCCGTCAGAACGACTCGGCCTCTGAGTCCTCCACATGATGTGGCCGCTCAACCGATGCGTCTGCTTGTTCTGTCAGATGAGTGGTTCTCGGCTGCCTTCTTGGCAAAGACGGAGTTGTATTGACAATGCATCACAGCTAGAACAAGCTTATTTGCTCGCATCTGAGGATCAAAAGAGTCACATCCATGTTAGCTCCTCGCCCAGCTCGTGTCTACATATGAAATGAGCTGTGTTTACGTGAGGAGAAATCTGTAAGAATTTTGATGCAACCCGTGTGTGAGACCCACGATGGTCGAGGCGAGTTATGGGGGAAACTGGCCCAAACCGGATGAGGCACTGAACCACAAGCGAGCGTGCGCGCGGGGCTATAAGCATTTTGTACATATAATCCCTCTCCTGTCATCGCTTCTGCCACAATGCGTTGATTGGGCCCTAGATCTAGATTGTGTAGATTCGAGAATAGGGGTTTCCCTTTCCACAATGAGATACAGATGGACATCACCCTGTGGTGTTCTACTGAACAATAATTGTCTTATTCTCGCCTGCTGCAGCAAACCTCTTCGAATCTGACATTGATTCCTTTGACCCACCTAGCTGCGCGGGCGGCTGTATACCAAACATTGCGATCATGAGCAAGGCCCGGAGGAACATATCCCTGAGTTTTGATTATGTGCATTCGGTTCAATCCCGGGACCAGAAAACACAGGGCGCTCAACTGTGGCAAGCTTTCAGCTGTGCGAAGGACATATTGTTGGTGATATCGAAAGAAGATCTATGCACAATTGTTGCCACCTGGTCTGAATTCGATGAGATATGATCAAGGTGATTTTTCGAGCGGGCACACTGTAAAGGGTGGTGATATATAAATACTAAGCCATCCTATAATCACTGGGAATGGACTGGGCTCACTCCTCCCGGGTGTATGACAAGTCCTAGACATAGTCCTCAAAAGATACACCCAAATACACCCCCTGCTCAACCATACACAATGCAAACCCAAGACAACCGAAGACCTTCTTCCAAGAGTAACCCTCTCTTCATTACTACCAGAGCAACTAACCAAACTACATCCCGAATGGGAACCCTGACCCTCCTCCAGGACCAAACTTGAAATGGAACTGTTGCCCACCACCGCCTCCGCTGCTGCCTTGCTGGTACATGAATGGGTGGCCGCCTCCGAATGGATGCCCGTGGTGATACTGCTGCTGCTGCTCGTGGCTGTTCGGGTCGTCACCCCTGTCGAACCGTGCCCTGAGCTCGGGGTCGCTGAGAACCTCGTACGCCTCGTTGATGCTCGCCATCTTCTTCTCGGCTTCCTCCTTGGTAAGCCCTTGTTTAGCGGCCTTGTCGGGGTGGTGAATTTTGGAGAGCTTGCGGTAGGCAGACTTGATCTGGCGTTCGTCGGCGTCATGAGCAACACCAAGGACCTTGTAGTAGTCCTTGGTCTTGGAGCGTTTGAGGGCAACCTGGGCCTTTTGCATCAGAGGATTGACAAGGTCTTCCTTGTCAGGGCGAGCCTCGGCAGCCTTTTGGAGAGTGTTGATGGAAGCTTCATACTCTTCCTTGTCAAGGAGGTGTTTGGCCTTGTAGAGAAGACCAAAGAAAGAGTTCTCATTTAGAGTGAGGGACTCTTCGCAGTATTCCTTGGCCTTTTTGCTGTTGGACTGTTGCCGAACATTGTCAATACATGGCGGTTTCAACGGAGAAAGGGGCTGAGACGCAGAAGACTTACCTCATAATACGCCTGGCACGCCATCTCAACTAACCTTGAAAGCAGTTCATTTGGAGCTGCCTTCGGTATCGAGCCATCTTCCCGCAGACTGTGGACCTGGTCCTTCACCTCCTTGATCAAGCCTTCACTGTCGCTCGTAGGTACGAGTTGCCGCACAGCAGTCATCTGCTGCCCCTTGTCCAAGGCCTTCTTCACCTTCTCCATGACTTTGATGGTCGCCTTCTCCTCCCTCAACAGCCGCTTGCACACCTTGTTGTCAGGGTCAGAATGCAGGCACTTCCTGATAGCCGTCGCGCCGTCCTCGAGGTTTCCGAGCGCGTAGAATGTGATGGCTGAGATCTGGACGTGTGGCTTCGTGTTGCCAGGTTGCATTTGGAGGATGTGCTGCAGGTCAGCAATACCCCTTTCCACGGCTCCCCTCTCAAACGCACAGTCCTTGCGAAGCTCGCGCAAGTGAATCGCCCTGTTCGCCGTCAGGATGGCATCGTCGGCCTGCTTGACACACTCTTCCCAGTTCCCAGCCTTGGCTGCTGCTTCAGCAGCCTTTGCCGCCGCCTTGGCCGCCTCAACTGCGGCAACCTCCTCTGTCTTCTTGGCCTTCTTGTAGTGAAGCTTTGCTCCGTCCCAGTCGGCGGCGCTGGCGCGCAGTTTTCCTAGCTGAAGGTGCGCACCCTCGAAAGTTGGCTTGATCGAAAGCACCTTCTCGAAATCATCGGTGGCCTGTGATCTGCGGCCGAGAGAAAGGTAGGTTGTGGCGCGCTTGAACAAGGTCAAGTAGTTGGAGGGATCTCTGGCGATAGCAGCATCGTAGTAGACGAGGGCGTCGTTCGTTTCGCCCTTTGACAGGTGACTTTGCGCCGAGGCTAGGAGAGCAGAGATGGGGGTGTCGGCTGGGATGTCCGACGTTGAGAGGCCCGAGACCATTGACGGCGTTGATAGGAAGCCGGCCGCAAAGGCCAGCGTCGATGATAAGCGAACCATGACGGGGTGGTTGTTGCGAAAGACCAGAGTGTGTTCGAATTACAAAGGGTATCGTGGAATCTAACGACGGTTTAAACGAGACGTCTATGTGTCAGGCAGATGTGTGTGTAGTCAGGGGCGCAGGCAGCGCAAGGCGCGGTCAGACGACGAGCATCAACGGGGCAGCTAGGAAGAGCAAGTTAGGAAGCATGGAAGATCGGAACGGGCATTCGATTGTTGGATTAAAGCCTGCAAAGCAGTGAATGGGCAGGAGGAGTAAAAATAAGGTCCAGTGGCTGAAAGCCCCGGTATTATGTGACAAGTTGTCCTTTTTGGAGGCTTGCACCAAGATGAGATGGAAGCAAGTTCTAGACGTTACTGTGTCCAGAGATAGATCTGGGGACTTGGATATCGAGGCAAGGCTTTCTTCGTACTGTGTGCACAATGGTAGAAACAAATCTGGCCACTACTCTTTTGGGTGGTATTGCTGACGCTTGGCTGGCTGAGACGACGACTTCAGCGGTCTCTATACAGTGCGTGTTCCCACTGCTGGGTCCAAACCGGGCCTTGGCATTCGGTAGCGCGGGGTGGCAGGAGACGGCACCAAGTGGGGCACACCCCTGCGGATTGATACGGCAAAATTTTTGACCGCTTTCGATTCTGCAGGTCCGAAAAATTAATTGTTTTCGAGCTTCGTTCGATCTCCATAACGAAAAGTTGAAGGTTGCGACGCAGACACCAACTCAACCCCACAACAGCAACACAAGCCGTCGCCAGTTCAATAATTACGACGGGACAATAGAAAAAATGTCGTTTCGCGGGGGTTCACGTGGCCGCGGTGGCGGTGGTGGTTTCGGTGGCCGTGGAGGAGGTGAGCAGTCTCACTGTCGAGGAGTGCGAATTGCGAAGGACAAGGTTACTAATGAATTGCCAACGACTTGCAGGTCGCGGCGGCTTCCAACAACGCGATATGGGTCCTCCCGCCCAGGTTCTCGAGATGGGCAAGTTCATTCATTCTTGCGAAGGTGAAATGGTCGTCGAGTCTACCAATGCCAAGATTCCTCACTTCAACGCGCCTATCTACCTAGAGAACAAGGTAGGTTTTCCTCTGGTGGTTCACGACCGCGCGGTGGTTAGCTGCGACGTAGCTGGAGACTGACAATGGATTCTGCAGACTCCGGTTGGCAAGGTCGACGAAGTTCTCGGTCCCATCAACCAGGTTTACTTCACCATCAAGCCCACCGAGGGCATCCAGGCCACTTCCTTCAAGGTTGGCGACAAGTTCTACATTGCCGGCGAGAAGCTCCTGCCCCTCGAGAAGTTCCTTCCCAAGCCTAAGCCTCCCCCGGGAGCCAGCAAAGTCAAGAAGCCCAGCCGTGGCGGCGCGTCCCGCGGTGGTCGTGGAGGTCCCGGTGGACGTGGTGGTAGGGGAGGATTCGGTGGCCGCGGTGGTGGTGGCTTTGGCGGCGGTCGCGGCGGCGGCGGCGGTTTCGGCGGTGGTCGTGGCGGTAGCCGCGGCGGCAGCGGTTTCGGCGGCCGTGGAGGCGGTGGCCGCGGAGGTGGTGGTTTCTCTCGTGGCGGCAGAGGAGGCTTCAGCCGGTAAAGGAGAAATATTCTCAAAAAAGGGAAACTAGAGACGACAAAAGGGGAGGTCGCCACTGGTTGTTCGGATGTTTTGAGAATTCGTACAGTACACGGCATTGGAGGAGTAGCAAAGGGGCGGGCAGTCTATATCATCGAGCGGAGCGACCACGTCAATGGCGTTGTCTGCGGAACTCGGGCTGGCTTAATGGCGTTCGGGAAGGGTCTTGGGTCTTTGCTTTCATTTATGGCAAAATATTTTTGCATCTGCTCGGATTGATTGTACATTCATCATCAAAGTTGCAGCGTAGCCTGAAATAGCGGACGCCGTTTTGGTCATTGACGGGCTCTTCCCTGTTGTTTTTGGTTTCATATCTATACGCCGACTAACTACACACAGCCATTTCCTCGCCTTTCTCTCACGCACCACAACCCTTTCACCTCGTCTGGAGCGGATATGATGCCACAGGTGGCTTCTGGTGGTAACTCTGGAGCAAGAATCCCAAGGCCAGAAGCACGCCCAAGAAGCCGAGGCCTGTTCCGAAATACTGAGCAGCTCTGTAGCCCTTCAGGAGCTCATAGCCTGTCTCATTGACATGCTAGTGGCGGCTTTAGTTATTTGTCTCGGTGTAACACAAGTAGGGTCATACATACCACTTCTATAGTACCCGCAATTCCAAGAGCAAGGGAAATCCTACATCCGTAGTCAGCACTAGTTTCCAAACCCTTTTTTTCAGGCTAACATACGAATAGTTGACCGTCGTTACTACCAAGCTTGCGGCGATGCCTTGGTGTTCTTTGGAAACGCTATTGCTGAGTAGAATGGTGGCCTAGGTAGAAAGTAAGTCATCTCGTACATATCAATGATCCGAAAAGGGACCTTGGAACAGCATACCGCCGGATTACTCATGTCCATCCCCTATCATGATGTGTCAGTGGCGATATCCTAGTTGAATGGGAGGAAGAGGTGACTGACAAATGGCATGATAAGTATCCCGAAAAAAGTACTGAACCAGTAGCTCTGATGGACAGGTGCGGTGGCGAGAAGGAGACTTCCGATGAAGAATGCACACATGGATATCAACATGACCCAGTGAGGCTTGACTCGCGACATCAAGAATCCGACCAGAATACTGGCAGCAAGGCCACATATTGGACTTTACACCGCAACGTCTCGTTAGTTCTTTTCATTTTCCCTTGTTGACTGGGCAACTTGGGGGGATACGTACGCTGGAATGAAGCTCACAGAAGCGAGCAACGGCGACCATCCTTTCAGATTTTGAACAACATTGAAGGTGTAATAAATCCAAATACTAAAACAGCCCCAGCCAGCCCCCGTACAGCCCAACACAAAGTTCGTCGCCGGCTTCATGGCCGCGATAGGGATAAGGGGGTAAGGCGCCTTCCACTCATGAGACACGAAAGCAGCAATCAAGATCAAACCAATGATCAACAGGAAATACGTATAAGGTGTCTTCCAGGAGACGTTGGGAGCTTGATTGAATGCAAAGTTCAGCAGCACCAACCCGCTGACGCCGAGCATCATACCCCATCCATCGAACTGTGACCACAAGCCCTCCCCCCCTTTCAGACAAGACTGACCCCGTGAAGTCGGCAGGATGAACAAGCTCACCACCGCGAGCACAAAGCACATGATGGCCAACAGCCAAAACGCCCACGGCCAGTTCCCTCGCACTGCAAACAAACTCGACAAGATAGCCCCCATGACAAACCCCAGCGGCGCCGACGCCCCAAACAGGCAGAGCACCATATTCTTCCTCATCCCCGGCTGATACGTCCTGCCCAACAACGCCTGTCCGCTCGGCACCAACAGCGCCGGTCCGATCCCCTGCAGCCCCCTCGCCACACAAAAGAAGACCGTCCCCTCGCCCGCGCTGCGCTCGGCGTGTCCAGAAAACCCAGCAATCAAGCTCCACAGGCCGAACCAAAGCCAGCCAGTGACAAACACCTTTTTGTGGCCAAAGAGATCGCCCACACGGCCAGACGGAAGGACGAATGTTGCTGATGTGAGGCCATACGCGGCTGAGTACCACGCCATAGTGCCGGGAGTGGAGTCACCAAAGGACTGGGAGATGATCGAGGCGGGGACCATGGCCTGGGCGAGACCAGCAAGCATGAGAATCTGGGCTAGGCAGATGAGGAGGACGAAGAGGATCTCGTGAAAAGGGGAGACGAGGACGTCTGGCCGGGTGGAAGGGGACTGGATAGCCGCTGGGGGAGGTGAGCGAGGACGGGTTGGAGTGGATGAGGCAGAGGATTGATAGGGGGAGGAGGACGATACCATGGCTCGGGAGGCGGCCCTGGATTTGCGCCGAGGGGAAAAGTGAGAGGCTTTCGGCTTGGCGATAGCAGTGGAGGAGAAGGAAGATGAAAGGTAGGTGGCGTCGGTTTCTGCATCTTCCAAGGGTACCATGGTCGACTGAGAATCCGCGGGGTTCACCGCATCGTACTGTTGCACGGAGAACTGCTTACTATCCCTATTTTCCTCATCACCCCGAAGATCGGGATGAAGGGGTAGGGAGGGCAAGGGGTGGTGACGCTCAGGTTCTTTTTGAGATGACTGACGAGGTGTTAGAGGCCTGTGAAAAGCGGGATAGGGCTGAGATGATGCCCTGTTTCTCCCGCTGTTTTTGCTGATGTGGATGCCGATGTGCTGCTGCACTGGTCGTGTAGCGGTCGGGTCGGGTGGCCTGGGTAGATCGTGAGGCTCTGAGGTGAACGACATAGAAGGCGGGTTTGATGAGAGAGGCCCCTTGTAGTTTGCATCAAGGTTGTTAGGTCTCTCCGAGACGGGCCGCCGTCCAGTTACATGGACTTGCCCACGTTGACGTGAGGCCCGGCGCTCGGAGAGAACATCATCCAGGCTCGATGAGTTCCGGCGTGATCGGCCATTGGCCTCTCCAAACTGACCTTGGAACTGCAGTCGAAACGACTCAGTCGCTGTCATGGCATCTACTGCCCATTGCGTAGCATCGACCGCCGCCTGATCGTCCCAAGAACATGACGGTTTTCTGGTACCCATGGTTTCTGCTTTGCGAGTATATTTTGTCACAGGTGAGCAGAGGAGAGAGAGGACCAGTGAAAGCTGTAGGGCAGGTGTTCTCTGGTTGTATCCTCACACACGCATCTAGCTGGTCGTACGTTGCAGTTAAAGAATGGAATTCGGGAGTGAGATAGACCAATATTGACAGGAGAGTGTGAGAAGCGCAACGAGGGAAGTTGGAGGCACACTGGCCTTCTTAAAAGCAGATGGTCATGCCTGGAAGATGGCAGTATGTTGGTTGGGGGTCCATGGGCTGGCTTAGTTTAAATAGAACGCGGGATTCGTGGCTACGATCGGAACTTGAAGAGCTCGATGTACATAGCGCAGCGCAGAGGCTGTTCGAGCGCACGCCATCACAAGAGGATCGGGCGTGTCCCAGAGATGCATGAAATCCTGTCTCTTTTCTCTCCAACCTCCCCGAGATATATAAAAGCCTGAGGGACTAGTGCGCTCAGGGCTCTTGATGAAGGCGGTGCGAGGTTGGGAGGTTGGTTGCAAACTCAAATCAGCGACACGAACACCAGCGCATACATCTCTGTCAGGGTGCAGCCTCGCAATGAGACTGGATCACATGAGAAGGTGAGGCAAATAGCGGTGGCAGTGTCCAAGATCCGGTCTTCAATCACAAAGATATCTTCGTTATTTAATACCGAGAGCGGTAATGGGGATAAACAATAACATTCTGCCATCTGCGAGACTGTTGAATCTTCAACTAGCAGGGAAAGGCTGGTACTGGACACCACTGACAGTGAATAAAAGGGGCCTTGAACTTCGACGGTTCGCGCCAGAGGACAATTAAAGAACAATTAACACAAAAAGAAAACCCTCCGAGCCAGTTTTTACATTCTTTCAAGGGTATCAAAAACCGCTGGTCGAACTCTTGGGATACTCCCCAGGTATATGTAGATGTGAGATGGTCGGGGCACTGTCTGTTCGCTCGGCGCCTGGTCGTACTTGCGGGTCGTTTTGGGCTATACCTCCATTGGCCTGCCCATACCAGTTCCCTCGAGGCTCCGACTTGTAGCCATCTTGGCCGTCTGTCACCGAGATGTTCTGTGTGGCATAGAGTCGATCATCTGCATCGGCTCGTGAGGACAATGTTTGAGCCTGATCTCTGAGCGTGGAAGGCGAGATAGGAACTGGTTCTGCCCACACCATGCCATCTTTCTGATAAGAATCCGATCCTCCATTGGTGTAGACTTGGTTATTTGCAGACCCAACGACACGTCCGTTTGGTTCTTCGTAGGCGCCTGTTGTTGTCCTGGTCTGGGGGATGGGTGGCGAGCGCAGGTCCTCGTTCCGTCGAGTTGTCGATGACGTATCGAAATGCTGATGGATATGATATTGCGGTCCTAGCTCACTTCTGGGGATGGTATTGGCTGCAACAATGACATCGCGATCGTTCTCGTCGTATCTGTTTGGTTCGGAGCTTATGCTAAGCGGCGAGAGGGGGACCTGTAAGCCTCGTTGTGCGTTTACTTGGAGGTCAGATGGGAATCGCCCACCTGAAGGACGTCGAGGCAGGGAGTCTGGTCTCGGCTGCTGATTGACGGATGCGGCAGTTGCCATGAAGGGGGGGTCTTCGTCATCGTCGACCCCGTCGCTGCTAAGAGACGACCGTTGAGATGATCTGCTAATGCTTCGACTGTTGCCACGCACGAGATTGCTTCGCTCTTCCGGAGTCCTCTCGGTCAAAGTTTTGATGTCCTCGTACCAGGCCATCATCGTATCATGGCTCTCCGCGCGGAATACCCATGTGTGGCCACGATGCATCGATCCTGTCTGGCGGCCCTTGAGAACGAACTTATTCGAGGATCCGCCTTCTGTGGAGTGCGATCCCAACTTCTGTTCCGGCAGGTAGAGGGACATGACGGGTGCTTGTGTCTTGTCCGCAGATTTGAACTCGTGCAGATGCGTGGGTGAAAGAACGTACCTGCATGTGTCAGTACAAACAAACCTTGTACACGTGGTCTCGGCAAGAGAAGAACATACCATCCGGCTGTGTAGCTCTTCAAGTACTTGCTCTTCCGTTCCAACAAGCCCGCTCGGATCTCTTGGCAAGCATAGTGATCCCGTCCTGGGTAATGTATGAACTCAGCTGACCGCATGGGAAGGTCGGGGTCAACAAAGCGTTCATCTCTGTGAACAAAAGATAGCCATTCTGCGTCCTTGGCCAGGGTGATGGGGCCAAGCCGAAGCTCTTCGATGGCTCCATAGGCAGAGTCTGCTTCTCGCTTGAGTATGCTGGCATAGGCGTTGTATGACTTTTGGATCTCGCCGACGACAATCGACTCGAGTTCTTTCCCCGAGTTCTCTAGGTTTAGGTATGCCTTGAATAGGAACAATGAGTATCACTCTGCGCACCGCCTTGCAAGGGGGGGCTTACCTGATGCAGGTAGTTTTCCTCATCTATCTGTTTCTCCAACTGCCGGTCAACGTTAAGTCGTAATAAATAAGGATCTTGCTTTCCAGTTGTCAAGGCCGTGTCGAGCTCGGTTTGGCCCAAGACGTCCTGTAGGTTATTTACAGCCTTGCGAGTCGCCTCCATCTCTTTATCCACCGAGTTCTTGAAGTCGCCTGATAGGTTCTTGATCTCTTTGATCTTCTGATGCAAGTCGCTACGCAGACCGGTCAGTGCCAAGATGACATCCTCCTCAATCTCTCTCGCCTTGTTAGCCTCCATAATGGCTTGTTTGTTGTGCCCTCGCAAAATCTGCAATGCGTCATCGAGACCACCGGACGCGATGAAGCCCGGAGGCGTCGTGATATTGTTCAGCACATTGCCCAGTTTGATTAGCGACTTGGCTCGGTGTTCATAGTGTGCTTGGATTTCGCGAAAGTATGTGATCAAGTCCTTGAGAATCTTGCGCCAGGCTTCAAGCATGAGGTTAGCCACAAGATCGCAAGGATGGGTGATCTGGTCGAGACAAGCACTAACCTTGAAAGCGGTTCGCAAGAACCTCAGTCGGACTACCCGATGTGGGCACTGGGCAGTAGAAGGCGCTGTGAAGTTCATCCTGGTCTGTCGTTGGCTGAAGGGCAAGACTCCTCACGCTGCCTGCCTTCATGCTCCGCCGGCTGTTACTTCGCTTCAGACTGCCGCTCCTCCGTATGGATGCCTTCTTCTTCAGGGTGTTGCCACGAGACAGAGATGTCGCTCCATCGTTGGTGATGCCGGCGACGGAGCCGGCGTAGGAACTGGACCGCTGCATCGCGCTGTTGTTGATGTGATTACTGGTCTTGCTATATCTCTGGCCGTCAATAATGGAGCTTCCTCGCTGGCTAACATCCCACTCTTCGGTAAACTTGGTCGGACGCGGGGCTATGGGACCGTCAAGGTGGTTGTCGTGTTCGACGTGGGAGTTTGCAATGGTATTGGAGAGGGTCTCGGCATCTGCTGCAGCCGTGGGATAGCCCTGTTCCATGCCGTGTTGCTGCTGAGGGAAATGGTTTGAAGGGCCGTATCCACGGTCCTGACTGAAGGGAGGGGGGGGAACGACGCCAGCTGGAGACCGGCTGGTTGACATGATGGTCGGTGCTAATGCGAAGTGCAACGGGAAGACATATAGGCGCTTTAGAGTTTGGCCGCACAGGTGTTGACTCGCTGAGGGCTGGTTCACCAATTATTAGCTCCGATACTTGGTACAGATGGGAAGCGGCTGCCTCCTGGTGCCAGGGTGCGCTGCGCGCGGAAGAAGAGCAAGAATGAGACGATGGGGCGTACATGCGACACAGAATGCTTTCACAGGTCTGGACGGTGTCTCACGCAGAGAAGGAGATAGGTATTATCTTGTATGCTGTGTTTTTGGCGGCGGGCGCAATAGATTAGAAAAGTAGTGGTCGAGCGAAAAGAGATGACGGGTGCGATGTACGGATATCCCTATACTGGATGGATGGGGATGGCGATTTGGGGGTCTAGGCGGTGATGTCGACCGACGACGTCGTCGTCTCGAGAGTGCTTGGCGGAGGGCCCCTTTCGGGAAAGGAGCTGGGCTTGGACAGGCCTTTTTGATTGACTGGGGTTCCGTTGTCTGCTGATCGGGATGTCGGCCAAAAATGAACTGGCCACCCCGGTCGACTCATGGAGGTCTTGTCCTGTACAGATGGTTGTGCAGAGAGAGAAGGACCCTGCTGCCAGTCTGATGATATCAAATGCACAATCGACTCCAGTGCTGCTGGAGAAGACTGGAAGTGAAGTGAGCTCCAGAATCAGCAAGCAGCCTGCCTCGAACTGGTTCCATGCCGAGAACATAACATGGTCCCCGCAAGCCTTTGTGTGATGACGTATGGCGCCCTGAACCCCTCCTCCAACCACCAGTGGGAGGCACGGGAGGCCAATGAGTCTGGTAAGACTGCAGGTGGCTTGCCAAGCCCCTGTTCACTGCTCTACGTTTGAAGACGCATCTTGCGTCATGCCTCCGAGCTTAATCATCAAGCAACGAATCCAAAATACATTACAGTCCATTACCTAGACTAGACTATAGCTACTTATCTGAACCCTAACCCTCTATATTATAAAATTGAATCGTTATTACCTCCCCCTATTCCACACCAACTTCTTCTCTCCGTCATATCAACAGCTATCTGCAAGCACATGCGGATTTGGATGAACAGGCGTCGTTGCCATTCCACCAGGGAGTGAGGGTGTATATACGATATAGCTACCTACCTGATAGCCATACTTGAGCGTGGCGTTTATGCGATGAATCTCCGACGGCGAGCAAGACGGGCAAGACGAGCTGCCGCAGGAGGGGTAGGTGCCGCTGCAGGATCAAGTGCTGGGCCTTCCTGTCCTGTTTGCTCTTGTTGGGCGTTATCATTGCCGTTGGCCTTCCCTTTTCCCTTGCCCTCCCTATTCTGGCCATCTGCTTGCTTGTTGTTGCCAGCATTTGCATTGTTGTTGCCAGCCGCGTTCCCGCCGCCACCATTACCACCAGCAGCATCACCACCGGCTGGATTCCCGGCAGCAGCATCGCCACCGGCTGGATTTCCGGCATTTCCTTGCCCATTTCCTTGCCCATTTCCTTGCCCATTCCCTTGCCCGTTACCCTGCCCGTTACCCTGCCCGTTACCTTGCCCGTTACCTTGCCCGTTGCCTTGCCCGTTTCCTTGCCCGTTACCCTGCCCATTACCCTGCCCGTTACCCTGCCCGTTGCCCTGCCCGTTACCCTGCCCGTTGCCTTGCCCGTTTCCTTGCCCGTTACCCTGCCCATTACCCTGCCCGTTACCCTGCCCGTTGCCCTGCCCGTTACCCTGCCCGTTGCCTTGCCCGTTTCCTTGCCCGTTACCCTGCCCATTACCCTGCCCGTTACCCTGCCCGTTGCCTTGCCCGTTTCCTTGCCCGTTACCCTGCCCATTACCCTGCCCGTTACCCTGCCCGTTACCCTGCCCGTTGCCCTGCCCGTTGCCCTGCCCGTTGCCTTGCCCGTTTCCTTGACCATTCCCTCCTGCATTATTGCCACCCGGATTAGGGGCGCCGGGGCCGAGGGCAATAGCATCAGCAACCAGAGCTGCTGCTGCCTGACCCTTTGCGCCATTGTTGGCGGCTTCGTTCGGAGTGTTCCCGTCACCAGTAACGGTGAATCTGACACAGTCATCTTGTGATCCGCGCTGGGCGACAGGCATGATGACTGGTTGGTGGTTGGCTGCGGCTGTCAGAGTGCAGACACGGTAGTTTCCGGCCGGAAGGCCACCGGTCACCGCAGCGCTAAGTCTGCCCTGGCCGTTACCGGCGTCGTTGATACCTTTGAAAAAGGCAAACTGTTGCGGATCCATTGGTTGTTGAGGGTTCAGATCGGCACCCGTGTCTTGTACGGTTACATGAGTATGTCCCACTATATTGCCGTTATCCAACTGCTGGGGTGCGGAATAGTAGGTGACAGCAGCGTTCGTAAAGGCTCCGGCATTGAGGTTGGTAACTTGAACAACAATCTCAAAGTCTTGATTAGACGGAATGGTGGCACCGTTCGCTGGGTTTGTAATGACGGTGGAGATCATTCGGTCTTTAGCAGGAATTTGACCCATCACTAATTCATGCCTTTGTCAGTAGCGCTTCATGAAGATATCTGTCTGTGTCGTTGACATACCAATGCCGTTACAAGAACCGGTCGTGATTTGGAAACCGTTGGTAAGTGTTTGCCCCTTGCAAAAGTTGATGAAGTTGTTTTGGGAGGTTGCTGAGGCTGCCTGAACATCCTCGGCACCCAAAGAGCTCTTGCCATCGACAAAAGAGCCTTGTTGAATGACCTCTGGGTCTAATGTGGCACCTCCTTGATTGTTATTCTGCGCTTGAGCAAGGGCCAGCGAAATGAGCGAGGAGACCCAGAAAAACCTCTTGAAAGCCATGGTGCCAGACTGGCAAGGTAAAAGAACGATACAAACCAGCTGCCTAAAAACGAATGTATGAAGAGAACGAAAGTAGGATTAGATCCACGCTCAACGTGATCTGTCCAGACCTGGCCGGCAAGTGGATCAAAGAAAAGTGTGAAGAAAATGAACAAAGAAGGATCGAGACTTGGTAACTACACACAAGACAAAAAAATCACAAAATAAGAACCTAGCGACGGAGGTGGCTTGAGGGGATATGTTATATCAGGCCTCCGAGCTCAACATGTGTGCCCGAAAGACAGGTGAGACCTCTTGGATCCATCGTCGTGGCCGAAGAGAGGAGAAGAGACGGCGAGCCTGAATATGGCCCAGGACAGAGCGGAGGGCGAGGTCAACTGGCCGCAGAGTGCTCTTGAAACAGGGTGCCAGAAGAAAGAAGTGGCAAAGGGCTGGTTTGATAGTCAAAAAGGGTAAGGTTCGGAGAATCTGTCTACATTCGTTCGGCCTTGGTGTGAGAGATGGCTTGGGGAGGAGGAGAGAAATGCAGTGGTGGTGGTGGGAGACCAGGCCAAAGAAGCCCAGTAAATCAGACGATATCGAGGTGCGAGGACGCTGTAGCGACACAAGACACGGGCGTATTAGCGTTCGAGTTTGGGTATAGTCTCAACTCGAAGATCGCAAGTCTAGGGAAGATTCAGCGCTGTGTCGGCCACATCGGCCACGAAGACGCGACGACCATGACAAAGGCCGCAACCAGGGTGGACAGATGACGATGGCAGAGCACAGGGTGAAATCCGAAAGGCCAACGTTCGTGTGACCTAGCTAGAAGAAAAAGGAGGGGGCCTAGACTAGTCCACGTTGATTTACGGCGACGCCTTGAAAAACCACACCGGATCGCGGCGGCGGCGGCGACAGCGGCCATGACAACTGATGTGTCTACCTATGTTGGCTTCACAAATGTCATTTCTGCACAAGTTCTCTAGCTGAGACGCACCTCGGGCTGTTGTTAGGTAGCAAATAGAATTGTCGCCGAGCTCGTGATCTGGACTCAACCGAGCGACAGTTGGCCCTGATATCCAAAAGTCAAGCATAAGTGTTCGTCCGCTTTTCCGGCGTGTCGGTCGGGATGAGATGGATGTGGAAACAAGCCCGCGTGGAGAGGTGGGGCGCGGGGGAATGGGGTCATCGTGGTGTGAAACAAGGGCCCTGTCAGAGGGAGCAACGGTGTAACGGGCCAGGCCGCTTCAGCAATTGAACCACATCTTTATTCGACAGATAGCATATAGACACTACCTTCCTTATCTTGAAGTAGGTATGAGAGAGTACGCAGCCTTTCTTCAACAACTAGTTCACTTTCTGCCTTCTGCGCTCGCGAACAGACGAATTCTTACCTACTATTATACATGAGTCGGGTCCAGGACCAGAAGAGGGCCTGGCGGGTCTCGCACTCTTGTTGTCCAACATTCGCACCAAGAGGCCAGCAGCAACGCCATGCATGTCAGCTTGGCCGTCCAGGACCCGAGTCGGATACGGCGGATGAATAGTTGAGTGACAGCAATACTTGGCTGCCACCATCGATCCAAATGGCAACCGTCCGTCTACCTATTCTGCCAAGCCAGGGTCTTTGGGGAGTGGGGAGGGTACAAGAACAAGCTTCAATCACCCCAGCTGGCGTCGTTGATCATGGCATCTCTACTGTATGTAAGAATGCTGGCCCATCCGGTAAACCACGTAATACAGAAAGAAGTGGGGAACATCTCCGTCAGCTCCGTCTTTGACCGACCCGTCATCCACCCCTTCTGTCCTCGGCGTTCCTGGAAAGGCTTAGCCTGGGGCGGGTTGAGTTGCAACGCCAAAACTTCAAGAAAAAACTCTGTCAAAGGATTTCGCCACGGTCTGGTCGACCATCCTGAATGATTGCTATGTGCTGTGTAGGGGGAGACAATGCTAAGACGACGTTGCAAAAAGCCATTGTTTGAACGGCTCCAAGACGCGGGATCTGTGCCGAGCATTGTGGTTCGGGTCATCATCGAGCTCTTTGCTCCTCCGTTGTCCCGGCTGGGGTCTTATCTCTGATGCCCATGCTCTCTCCGGACCCCGACTGCTCTAGGTTCCGTACCCACCAAACTCCGGGTAGATGCCACCTAGAGAGGTCGAAAATTACCCGACTCTGCGGTTCGGCGCCTTTTCTTTTTTGCATTAAAAGCCCCCATAACCTTTCGCTCACCTTGCACCGTGCCCCTTCTCAACATTCTGTCTCCGACTTTCACCGCCAATTCAAACTTTTCCTCGTCCGCCAGTGCTTCGTTGATATTTACTTACCTCCATTGCCACGCTCGCCGTTCTCCTCTCCATCTCTTAAGATCAACCCATCACTGTTCGGCCTATACACCACAGACATGTCTTCCTCCCCCGAGTACCGTGCTGGCAAGCGGCCCCGTAAGTCTCCCATTGCCACACCTTTGATGGCTATCTCTGTTCTGCCAGTGGATGGCGTCCTTTATTGGTGATTTCTTTTTTTGTCTCTGCGGTCTCTGCGACTTTGGAGCGACGTTTGGCAAGCACGCAAAGATAGGTAGATGGCCGTGATGGCCGGTTCTGGCACGACCCCACTTCCAGTCAGGTGTTTCGATTTGTTGAGCCCAGCTACTGCCGGGTCTCCCCTCGAACAGCGGGCATCCCATTTTTTTCTCTATTTCACAACTGAACTTGAGAGCCATCAAACAATTTATTTGGAGACTATTGCCAACACCAGATCGGCAGCCACAAGCCTTCCTGTGCAGAAGTCCTTTTTTTCAACAAATTACGGTGTTCTGACCAGGCAATCCAACATGACAGGTACCCAGTCGTTGCCTCCTCCAGCCCTGCCGCAGCTGGTTGCTGAGCAGCATGTGCCTATCCCCCCAACCGACAAGAACACCAAGCGCCTTATCGTCGTCCTCTCTAATGCCAGCCTCGAAACCTACAAGGCCTCGCACGGCGGCGCTGGTCGTATGGGCATGCAAAGGGAGGATAAGTACTCCTTGCTCAACAGCGACGAACACATTGGCGTCATGCGCAAGATGAACAGGGACATCAGTGATGCCCGTCCAGATATCACTCATCAGGTTTGAACATGCCACGGCTCACATTTGCAGATTATTCCTTTTGCTGACAGATGCCGTGTGTTTCGCAGTGCCTATTGACCCTTCTCGACTCGCCGGTGAACAAGGCAGGGAAACTCCAGATCTATATTCAAACAGCCAAGGGTGTTCTGATCGAGGTGTCCCCCTCTGTTCGCATACCGCGCACCTTCAAACGCTTCGCTGGTCTGATGGTGCAGCTGCTGCACCGCCTTTCCATCAAGGGCGCCAACTCGCAGGAGAAGCTTCTCAAGGTGATTCAGAACCCCATCACCGATCATCTTCCGCCCAACTGCCGGAAGGTCACGCTCAGTTTCGAGGCCCCTCTGGTTCGTGTGCGCGACTATGTCGACACCCTCGGCGATGACGAGAGCATCTGCGTGTTTGTTGGCGCCATGGCCAAGGGCGCCGACAACTTTGCCGACGCATATGTGGACGAGAAGATTTCGATCAGCAACTACAGCCTTTCAGCCAGTGTTGCCTGCAGCAAGTTCTGCCACGCCGCCGAGGACTGCTGGGACATTCTATAATCAGTCCTGCCGACAACAACGCGCGCATGAAATTGGGGTCCAGGATGAAAAGATCTGTCGGTCTCTCCGTCTCACAAGGTGGGGAGCTGCGGTCGCAATGATCTATTCCGTGATACAACATCGCGGTGAACGATCACTGTCAACCGGAACTTGGGTCGTCTGTGCTTGAGCTGTCGGTGTTTTTGCAACCAAAACATGGGGCATTCAACAACGGATCCAAGACGCTTTCGTCGTTGCGTGGTGCCACTTCAACTTGGCTTACATATCCCCTATTTCATAGCCTGCCTTTCTTACCTTTTTCCTTTACTCTTTTATTTGCTCAAGCAACCTATTTTTACACATTCATACCCCCTCATTCATACTAACCCCACCTCGGCGCCGTGGTAAGCGGCACTTCGATCGGTGACAGCTATACCCTATTCTAGGCTTCGAGAAACGGAATTACCGAACAGCAGGAGGGCCTTGGTGGTGGCAGTAGTCAGACAGAACGAAGCAGGACACAATGTTGATGGTGTGGTATGAGAGGTGTTTGCGTCCGGGTGGAATAGTCAAGATTTTGTGGTAGCATAATGCGACGTGGGAGTTGCCTGACCGGTTGTCTTCGAAACCTTGTGTTCAAATTCATGCGTGATTAGTTTGATATGTTGATTTGCTTCAAGGTTGGTTGGCCGCCCGCTAATCTCGACTATATTTCAGTGTGCTCTGGGACAACTGAAAGGCAGCCAGGCACCTACCTATCTACCTCCTCGTACAGGAACAGCCACCTTCACTGAGCCATATCAATGCAGTGCCGCATGACGCCCGGCATCGGTACTGCATTCCCATACTGGCCGCTCCCTCATAGGCGCTCAGCACAGTTCCGAACAGCAATCACGCTTCATCGGCCCCGCACCAAATGGCGGCCTCTCGCGGGGCCGCATTGCAGTCACTCCGTCTTGGCTCCACAGACCACTCAGATCCAGGTACCAGTTCTTGGCTCCGAGTGTTGCGGTCTCTATGATTGGCTCATCGTCAGCACCACAACGTCTCTCTGTTTTCTTTCCCCGCCTTCTCGCAGGGCCTCATAACCAGTCGGGGTTCAAGATTATCATGACCACAAAACATGACCAGCCGATCGAACAATTCTGTCAGTTTGCCAGTTCCGTCGCCACAAGAGGCCGCCATCTGGCTCGGGGTATGAATGCAGATCATCAGCTCTGGAGAGCAGAACACAGCCTGACGGTTTGCTCAAGTAAGCACCACGGACGTATCTCAGAGTGGCATCCTCTTAGCAACCTATAGGATGGCCCAGTCTTGAAAAATAGACTGCCACAGCCTGCCGACTGAGCCCTGTCACTTTTCCATTGAGCCTTCTCCCACCCTCGAGGGATGGCATACTTGTTGCAACAAGATGGTGTGGCTCAGCGTCCACTCGCAGGATAGAATCTTTCGAAGCCTCAAGCCAACCGGGTTGCTACGAATTGCCCGGTTCTGCAGTTCTTAGTGGGGACGAACTTCACCTTGTCTCAAGATGGCCCTCACCATCTTTCAGATCTGGAGACCCTGTCAACCACTTGCGTCAAGAGCACCACAACTGCGGGGCATGTCTCCCTATCGCTGCCCGTTCGAGGTTGGGCACCGTTTTGCCAGCCCTTTTGTACCCCATCATTTCCATGCCCTGTGGCCCTTTTCTCCAAGTAGTCTTGAGCTGTGCTGCGTCGCATGGATCCGACTGGCGACGCACACATTGCCGTTGTTGCCAAATTGTCCAGCGTTCCACTCAAACCAAGCGAGCTGAGCAACGTTTTGCAGAGCGCGAATATCATCTTCACAGTTGTTCTCCCCCTCCGCTCCAAGAGCCCAAGTTCTACACCATTCCCGAGAAGAGTCAAACGGGCAGCTGGGCTGGAAACTTGGGCCTCTTTTGGTGATGGTCATCCCCGTGGCAGCGCTTGCTTGGATACCAGCTCACAGAACAATCCCTGCCATCTTGCCTCGTCACGCCACAGCGCCCTGAACACCACAGCATCACACCCCCAAGGCTGTTTTGGGCACGCAGTTTGACCGTTGGCCGGCCTATTGCTGCCGCCGTCGCGTTGCACCACCACACTCATCACACAGGCTCCTTGTCATTGTGCTCTTGCCGAAGGCTGCTGCCTTTCCGCTGAGGCACAACCACCCTGGATCCCCTCATCCCTTCTCCCCCGTGTAAAATGCCCCAACTCCCTTTCCTCGAGGTGGAGGACCTCTCCTCATCGTTGTCTTTCTATTCCGCCATTGTTGAACCACTGGGCCTCCGACACATCAGCACAGAGCGCGGGCACTTCCCGTCGGTTACATTTGGCAATTCAGAACGGGATCCAGTTTTCCAGCTCCGCCAGGTGGTCGCAAGCAGAGACCGGCCCCTGAGGCGCTCACGCATAGCGGTCAGCGCTCCCTCGCCGGGCGCGGCCGACGAAGCCTTTGAGTTTGCATTTCGGGCTAATCCCGATCTTCGGGACACATCATACTTGCGCCACCCTGCCGAGGCCTACCCGGCGGCCAGTGGCACGTCTGCCCACCGGGCGACAACGCACAGTGGCGGGACCCGCGTGATTATAAGTGACTTGGACTACAACATCATGGAGATTGTGTACCAGCCCCCTTTCGACTACCCTCCACACTACAGCGGCTCGACTGTCCGGCGCACACGGTCAACCGACGAAGAAGCAGGCCGTATATTGACCTGGAATTTCGACGTGGCAGGCTCGTTACGACCCGCCCCTGTTGGTGCCAGTTCTGCGTACAGCGGCCCACCCCGGGCTGATCCACGACGCTCGCTGAGCTACCACGACTACGAAGAAGAAGAAGTAGAAGTCAGAGACTACGACGACGAGGACGACCACCACGGCCACGACCACGACGTGAGAAGGCCTCCTCCCCCCGCGGCAGGATTGAAGCGCAGTGTCACGACGGGCACTTCCAACTACGAACCGGCTGCCTCGGCCAGGGAGAACTCGACCGGACTAAGTGCCGGCGCTGTTGTCGGAACTTTGCTCGGGGTTGCTGGCGTTGCTGCCGGAGCTGCTCTCACCTACAACATGGTCAGGGGCGACCGCACCCGTGCTTCGGCGCACGACGACTATGATGCCCCCCCCTTCAGCCGCCGCTCCACCTTCCCGGACAAGTATGACAGCTATTTGGATCGCAAAGGCCGGTATTTGGACACGGAGCGGCCCGCGGATAAGGGGCGGTATTCTGACGAGTATGGTTCCGGTCTCGATTATTGGAGGCAAGGGCCAGACTACGTTGCTCGATATACCCAAGTCACCTCGCCGAGGAGCAGAGATGTGGATGGTGCCTATGACGATGCGCGGGGCCGTCACTCAATACCTCGTTCGCGGGCTTCTGTACGCCCACGCAGTGAAGCAGCCAACAGCCGCGAGCCATATCTTCTCGGGGAGCCCGAGTACCGCGGTTATGTGAGCTCCAAGTCCTCCAAACATCCGCCCATTGTCCAACGTGGGTATACGTATGATGGCCCAGAACGGGATAGCTACGTGTCTTCGCGCAGCCAAAGGTCCAGTAATACGCTCCGCGCATCGCCAGCGGATGCTTATCTGCCGTCATCACATCCTGTCTCGCACTCAAGGTCGGGCAGTCGTGTAACCACAACAACATACAAGGTTAGCGACAGTCCTCGAGGATACAGCCGGGAGGAGATTTATGGCTCGGCCCGTCACATCCCATTCTCAGAAAGCCGGGCTTCTCCGTATACGTCGGCGCGCGACCCGCTCCTCGCAAGTGGGAGGGCACCACCGTATCTCTCAGCTCGCGAGGCCACCTACCCCAGCGATAATCGAGCTGGTGCATACTATTCAGCCCGCCATGCGCCACTTCCCCGGAGCAGTGGAGGAAGCAGTCGCGCTCGCTATGGGGAGGACGACGACGATGATGATGCTGACAGCATTGCGCCCAGCGATAGCATTAGCTGTGTTGGAAGCCGGAGGAGTCGTTAATGACGATATCTGATTTAGAGCATATAGGCGACGCATATTGGCTACCTACTCTTCCGAACGGGTGAGAGCATGCTAGTTTTGGCACAGAGCGATCTGTATGATGATTTCACTTTCTTTTACTGCTCTCTTTTTATATTTTTTGTTTGGCTTTTTCAGGGGGGCATCACGTGCTGGGAGCAGCTAAATCATGGCGGAGATGGATACACGCAAAGACTACTGGTTGGGGGAACAGGTGCATTGGGTCATGACATTTTCAGGGTGGGAGCAAAGAAACGGATGGTGGACATATGTAAGCTAGAGTTAATGAACCGGGCAGGATGGGGCCTGGATCTAAATTGGATGTACTGGCCATGCTTACAAAGTGGTCGCGGTGGTCCGACTTGGTGTGAATATGGCACTGGACTGCTACAACGGTGGACCGCTGCCAATCACCACCGGCTTCGGCGGCGTCGGGAGCTCGTACCCGTAACTACCAACCGTCTACGGGACCCATCCGGGCCCGGAGTGCCGCAAGACTGGGACCCCTGTCATCCGAAGTATGCAGACATATGTATAGGCTAAACATTTTGTTTTCATAGCACGGGCAGAATCAAACGGCTGGTTGCCACCGGTATACCACTTGCAGCCTGCTAAAGTGTCTTCTATTGAGACTCTCTCTCACTTCTAGTCCTCTGCCAATCCTTGTGTCCTTCGATGACTGGGAGGATTGAGGTGCAGGTGGCAAGAGTGGGGCACGTTCCGGAGAAGTGGGGGTCGCTGTCCACAAAGCTTCATTGACACCATTTGGCATGGCAAGCACACTTGGTCACTGCCCACTGACATAGCGGCACCAGACAGTGCTTCTATCTGCTCTTGTTTGGTGTTGAATGCCATGTGTTTCGCTGGTAGTGGCGGGAGGGAAGAGGGATACAAGCTGGTTACCCGTAAGGCATGTACACATCCAAGAAATCAGGAAGCCGGTAGAAAAAATGACTCCGTTTTTGCCTCCGATACTCGGAATATAATGTGCAACTGTTCGCTTTGATAGTCCAACCCACGCCATCCCACACAGTTTGTGGCGGCATAGTTAAGACGATGGACCGGATACAGGGACATGGAACATTCCATTAGTATAAAATAAAGTTCATAATTGGTCAATTTTGGAGGTCGGAAAGGTGGGTACACCCATCCACTCTGCACCCACCACACATCTCTACCTTGGACCGTTTTAGTGTACCATCCCCCTTGACAGTATCCGTACCACCAATCGAGCTCGACCATTTCCTCTCCTGTCTAGAAACTTGGGGAATCTCTCGCTGATTTCGGCGTACATCACCTCATAACAGACGCCATCTTATCACGCTCTGCGTGCTGTCGAAGCCGAGGACAGAGAGATTGCAAAGTTAGGAGCGCAACAACCGAGTCAAAACTGTGACTCTACGCTTCTTGAGATACAATGCCCGCCTTCAACCTCGGCGAGTCTATCCCGCCGCACACGGAGCATGTAAGCAACTTTATGGTCACTCTTAATGTTTAAACATGTTCGGTCTCGGTGGCTAACCACAACATCTTGATGATTGCTTAGGCGGTGAGTGTGTCACTACCAACGTGGAGAGCAAATGTTGGTTATGAAGAAGGAGAGGACTGGGTTGTTGGCAGTATGACCACTGGTTATCCTCGGTATGTCACTTGCTTCATCTTTTCTGCTCGCACCGTTCATTTTCAAAGGTCTTGATCATGTGCCATGATACTAAAACGGCAATCTATTCTCCAGCTTCTTCATCCACAGGAGCATCCAAGCTTTTGCCAAAGACATTCTGGAGAAAATTGGGAAAAAAGGGCTGGTTGCTTTTCTGTTCCCAACTCGTCAGGTTGCTGCCCGGTGTGTGAGCTTTGTCAAATTACGCGCTCCTCCTGTCATCGTGTCATCTCTTGAAGTTCTGCATCTGGTTCTTGACCCGGTAAACCCGCAGTCCAAGGCTCTTCGTGGGCTATCTCCCTCTATCTCGGCCGTCATCTGCTCTCCCGAGGGTTTCGGTTTTCTGAAGCAGTATTGGCAGCACACGGGCGATGGTGTCTCTAGCCGCAGGGCAGAGTTCTGTCACAGTCTCTTCAAGGATGGTCTGTTGCGTGTGGATGAATCCCCCAACACGGCCGCGCCCATGAGCCCAAAGCCATGCAGAGGACCAAGGCGTTACCAACGAGGGGGCTCTCTCGACGCAGGAAAGCCATCAACCACATCCCAAACGTCAACAACCGTCCCTGACAGAGAGGAGACGTCGCGATTCTTGGAGGAGCGCTTCGGTCGGAACCTGGATGTTTCTTTTGTTGAGCCCGCCAAATCTGCCATCAAACGGCGAATTGCCGGGGCGCTCAGAAGCGATCGTGAACTAACATCTAGCCCGGTGCCCGAAAAGGAGATGGAATCCAATACCCGTGGTGTTGTCAACCTCCGCGAGGACGACATCTATCTTTTCCCAGCCGGCATGAACGCCATCTTTAACGCTCACCGTGCCCTTCTTGGAGCGCGTGGAGGTCTCAAGTCGGTCAACTTCGGGTTCCCTTATGTTGACACCCTCAAGATTCTTGAGAAGTTTGGCCCTGGATGCGTCTTCTACGGCAATGCGTCCGAGGCCGACCTTGACGACCTCGAAGCTCGGCTGAAAGCAGGCGAGCGCTTCCTGGGGCTCTTTTGTGAATTCCCGGGCAATCCGCTCCTCACTTGCCCCAATCTTGCCCGCATCCGCGAGATGGCCGACAAATACGACTTTGCCGTCGTGGTGGACGAAACAATCGGGACCTTTGCCAACATCAACGTTCTCCCCTTCGCCGATATCGTCGTCTCTAGCTTGACCAAGATCTTCTCGGGTGACTGCAACGTCATGGGAGGCAGTGCCATCTTTAACCCAAACAGTCGATACTACTCTGCGTTAAAAGACTTTGCCCGCACGGGGTACGAGGACACATACTGGCCCGAGGATGTCATGTTCATGGAGCGAAATAGCCGGGATTTTGCGTCTCGGATTGAACGGATCAACGCCAACGCTGAGGCCATCTGTGATGTGTTTCGTGAGAACAAGCTCATCAAGGCGGTCTTTTACCCGCGTGATAACGAGTCCAGCGCCAACTACGAAGCCTGCAAGGTTCCTGGTGGAGGGTACGGCGGGTTGATCTCGGTCGTGTTCCACCGCAAGGAGCAGGCTGTTGCATTTTACGATGCTGTTGACACAGCCAAGGGGCCAAGCCTGGGAACCAACTTCACGTTGACATCCCCCTATGTGCTTTTGGCTCACTATCAAGAGTTGGAATGGGCGTCGCAATTTGGTGTTGACCCTGATCTGATCCGCATCAGCGTCGGGTTGGAGGACACTGCTGATATTGTAAATGTGTTTCAAGCTGCATTGCATGTAGCAGAGCACGGCTCGCAATAGGCAGTTCCGTGTAGAAAACGCATAGAATTTGAAAGCAACATCAACCAAAGCCCCGTAATGCTACCATACCCAATTCGCTCAAAACTCCTGCTGAGGTATCACTGTGTCTGACTTTATGTACAACTTCCATTAGGTAAATTATCCCTTCCTTTTTTGCTTCCCTTGTACAGGGGATCACATCACGATACACGGCGGCTGTGCACCTTCCACGTACAAATCGCCCAGGAGCTCCTTTCGCCGCTCGTCCTCGTTGTTCCTCTGCTTCTCCTTGGTCTCCTTTGGAAACCACCTTTCCAAGTATCGAACGAGCTCCATATCGATATGTGCTGTGTGGAAGGTTAGCGACCAGGATTCATGAAACAGCCGGATTGAAAGAGACAACATACATTCGTTGGCCCGTTGAATCACATCGGCTCGACATAGCGGGCAGAAGCGCTTTTGCCTGTTTTGCATCTTGATCATGCACCGGATGCAAAACAGATGGTCGCAGTCCAGTCGGATGGGTAGCCAACATATGGAGAGGCCTGTGTGAGATAGAGAGAGGGAGGTCAGTATCGAAGACATTACATTGGTTCTCTCCTGGCCTCAGCACCGAAACACAGCCCACCCGCTAGGCTGCACAACATATGTGTCACTTACAGACAATGCACGTGTAATCCACGACTTGTGGGACAAGGCTGATGACGTCTCGAGACAGCTGGGCGCAGATGTCCTTGGATATGGTCTCGGAGATGAAGTGTGCCGAGTTCATGACTTTTGGAAAAGTCTTTTTCACCCCCAGTGACGTTCTCTTGTCGAATTCTACAGCAAAAGGGGGAGCAGTTAGTCTAGTGGACGGCTTGAAGATGGGACGAGTGGCACCCTGAGCATTCCGAGAGCCTACTTTTGATTATTTTTGTTATGGCTGTCTGATTCAGTTCCTGGAACTGCAAGTTCTGCAGCAGCGTGGCATTCAACGAGAGGAAGTGTTGGAAGGCGACGGCGCTGGACTTGATCTTGAACTTCTGCGGCAGCTGGCGCTTGCCCACCTCTTCTTGGAACCAGACGAGTTGCTTGCGAGCTCTGTCGCTGCTGCGAGCACCGCCGGAAACCTCGTTGGTGGAGAAGAAGACCTCGGCCGAGAGGTAGAGGTCCAGAATCTCGCGCCAGCGATACAGATCTGACCGGGAGAAGTCGATGACTGGTTTTCGCGGTCTGGCTACTTGTGCGATCTCGTTTCCAATCACGTGGATGTTTTCGATCATGGCAACCCGCTCCTTGTCCTGGAGAGTATCCAACTCATTGACATCCTGCTGGAGGACACTGAAAAAGCGAGCATCGGCATCCAACGGGACGTCAACCCACTCGCCGTCACTGGTTTGTTGCTGGCGATGGCTATACGGGGGCGCAGAGTCATGTGTCAAGGCTGATGGTCCAGGTTCTGTGCTGGCTGAAGAGGTGGGAGATAGAGATACTGGTGATTCTGGCAGCGAGTCGACTTCTGTTTTCTGATCCAGAGGTTGAGCACTTGTAGTGGCTGGACGCACAACCAGTTTGGGTCTCAGAAGCTGGGAGTCGTCCGACTCTAGGCGGTATTCGGCATTTCGCTCAGCCACCAGCTTTTGTAACGTGTCCGGATCGTAGCCATTGTTTATCAGCTCCTCCCGCACCTTACCAAGGATCTTTTTGAGCTGACGATAGGGAACCGCCTTGTCTACCCAGTGTCTTGGATAGGTCTCAGCCTCCAAGGCCTCCTTGAAGGCGTGGCCGAATTTCATCGTAATGTTACCACTGACCTGGCTGGCTTAAAATGTAACTGCGAGGATGGCATGTGCATGGCGAGACAAGGCGCTCGATATGCTTCTCAGGGTGCCGAATTTGCAGTCGCGGGTCAAGATGGGGCGGGATGGGATTTATAGGTAATGTTGCTTCTCGGTGAAGGTGGTTCAAGACGAGGTGACAGACGGCCAGACCCAGCCAAAGCGCGGAAGCCAAGGATAGGACACCTGGTAGTGGTTGCTTGGCCTCCCCCCTAACCATTTCCCCACGGTCAACGTGACAAAATGGGTGGCGGTTGCAGTCTGTCAAGCAAGAGGTTTGTAATGGCGCCTTTGAGCAGCGGCCAAACGTTCGGAGCGTTTAAGCTAGCGAAAGAAGGAATCAGACGGAATCGAGCGTGTTCATCTCTCCTTTTTCAACCCGTAAACAACTCTGAACCCTGAACTCTGAATCCCTCAACGCTCGTCCGACCTCGCCATGTATTCGTGAAAAGTCTAGATGCACCTCTTATTTTGTGGTGGGCATTGAGACACATGCCACTTTTCCCAATCGGGATTTCGTCGTTATTTGGCCTGTAGGTTTGTGGTGATGATGGGTCAGCCCACCAGAATGGTCTCCATCAAGATTTCCAACAGTAGCCCCGCCCCCGCCATGGCCCCACTAAAATGTTGGCAGCATGACAAGCATAAACGTCTCTGGAAGGACCCTCGGACCCTTACTTCCCAGGAGCATGGAAACATGCACATGCTTCTTGATTCGTTATCACTTTCTTCAGCGGACGTGTAGAACCCTGAGCACCCAACTATCAAAACACCCTTTATTATACGAATGGGAGCTGACCAATCCACACCTCGGGGTGCCAGTCAGGCGGCCACCATCGTCACCCAGCAGAAAACATGCTATTATGAAGTTCTAGGAGTTGATCGTCAGGTGCCGGACGAAGAGTGAGAGAGACTCCCTGCTCCCGTACAAGATGAATGTAGTCTGACTTTGAGGCCTTTTGGATGTAGAATTCGGAGGGCCTACAAGAAAAAGGCATTGGAGCTGCATCCCGATCGCAACTACCACGATACCGAGAACGCGACGCGGAAGTTTGCCGAGCTACAAACAGCATACGAAATACTATCGGACCCCCAGGAACGAGCTTGGTACGACTCGCATCGAGATGCTATCCTCAGGGGTGATGACGAAGTGGCTGGGGGTGCGCCTGGCGGACAGGACCCCGGCAATCACACCTCGGCGAATGCTGTCTTTGCACTGATGGGTCGATTCAATTCCAGCGTACCGATGGATGACAGCCCGCGTGGTTTCTTTGGGATATTGAACGTCTTCTTCGAACAGCTTGCCGCAGAAGAAGCTGCAGCCTGCGAGTGGGACGGAACCATCCCTACACACTACCCACCGTTTGGCAAAGCGGAAGACGACTACAACACCGTGGGCAAGTCGTTTTATAATGTGTGGTCAAGCTTCTCGACGAGGAAATCCTTTCAGTGGAAGGATGTGCACCATCTTGCGCACGCACCAGACAGGAGGATCCGTCGCTTGATGGAAAAGGAGAACAAGAAGCTTCGCGATGAGGGCATCAGAGAATTCAACGATGCGGTCCTCTCTTTGGTTGCGTTTGTCAAGAAAAGAGATCCCCGTTATGTTCCCAACACACAGTCTGAGGCGGAACGGCAGCAGGTCCTTCGTAATTCCGCGGCAGCCCAGGCGGCCCGGTCGCGGGCGGCGCACCAGGAAAAGATGGCCGAGTACGTGGTGCCAGACTGGGCGCAGCCGAAAGAACGCCAAGACTACGAGGGCGAGTTTTCCATGTCGGAAGAAGAGTCCGAGGTTGAGGAGATCGAATGCGTGGTGTGCAACAAGACGTTTAGGAGTGAGAAACAGTTCGAGGCTCACGAAAAGAGCAAGAAACATATCAAGGCAGTACAGCAGTTGAAAAGACAGATGAGAAAGGAAAACATGCACTTTGATCTAAATCCTCAAGATTCACCAGGGGCATCTACGCCGCAGTCTCCACAGCCAGAGCAGGACGCGCAAGTCATCCAGAGAGAGAGGGACATGACCAACACAGCACCGCTGGCCTCTGAGGACGGGAGGACCGGAGAAGAAAAGCAAGGGCCCGTCGAGCAGGATGATGATCAAGAACAGAGCACACAATCATCGTCGAGTCCAGAAGATGACGAGTATGCACCACGTTCCACGGTGGAAGAGCGCATTGTCAACGGGGCAGGAGCCACCAAGAAGGTGTCACAGCCACAAGCAGACGATAGCGGAGACTTGGCAGATTCTACAGCTGCGAGCGTTGCCAACCTCACACTCAGCGAACCGGCGCCAGGTAAAAAGGTTGGTAAGGCGAAACTGAAGCGAGAAAAGAAAGCAGCTCGGCAGGCAGAGTCACAAATCCAGGATTCGGTAGGTTTCTGTGTATTGCAAAGCTCAATAATGATATTCGATGCTGACTGCTGGGCTTCAGCTACAATGTGTGGTATGTAAAGAGGCATTCCCAAGCAAGAATAAGCTCTTCGACCACATCAAAGAACTCAAACATGCAGCTCCGGTCTCTGCCACGCCTGGTAAATCTGGAAAACAGAAGAGAAAGAAATAATCACCATACCGGTGTGTGTATCAGCTAGTGCTGTGCATCATCTAATCGAGCAGAGTGTCCTCGATTCTCAAACATCATAGCGGGGAGAAGGTTTTGTTGAAAGTCCCCTAACCTGGGCATGCACACCACGGCGTTGGCAACGCCCCTTTCCCCAGAACTACTTGTTGCCATATCCAAAAATATTACCTTTAAACAAGTCATAAATCAAGCACCGTATCTGTGTCGTCCCCGTCACTCAGTGTCTCCACCTCATCAATCGCTCCCGCTCGACCGAAACCCATCCCGTGCTCCGGGTCATGAGGCGAGACATTGATGATGGCCTTGCCCTGAACATGCTTGACAGAGCTCTTCCACAGATCCCAATCATCCTCATCCTTGATGAGAAAGCCAATGAGCATGCTAGGGTCCATGTCTTCAACGTGGAGATGCCGCAATCGTCGGGTGTGGCAGGAGTCCAATTCTTCTATGGTATAGTCATTCGGATTCTCTCGATAAGGAAGCGCCGGCCGTGGGTGATGGGGATCGAGGTAAAAGAGCCATTGCCCCTGAGCACCGATGAAGTAGTGGGATGATGACGGGCGTCCGCTGGAATGTGTTAGACAGAGGCTAGAGAGCGTGAATATGCAAGGTGCATCAGGACTTGCTTACCCAGCAATACCAATGGCTTGTGGCAATTGTAAGGTAGATATGAGCGCTTCATGGTAGATTGGGTTAATCTTGTCAATCCCCAGCCTCGTAGATACCAGAATTAATGTCGGGTGAAAGTGGTTGCCGTCAGGGTTCGCGGTTGACATGAAGTTGTCTTCGTATACTTCAGGAAGATCTCGTGTCAAGTACACTCGCAGGGAGCTATCGTGCTTCTTGGCCAGAGCCCTGTTGTTTGTTAGAGCCAAGTTTCCATCCAGAGAAGGGTCACGTACTGGATGCACCGTGCCGTCGCAGATGGGCCAAACCACTCTCCAGGGTACTTTCCACAAGCAGCTGCACCATGGTTGACAAAGTTCTGTATGGAATATGGAGCACGAGGATTATCTGCGAATAGGCACACGATTTCGCGTTCGATGTCAGGGTTCGTCGTTCGTCTCCAAGCTGCACAAGAGAGACGAAATTAGCAACAGTTCACACACACAATAGCAAGCATGGCCGGAGATTCCTTACCACGTCCTGCACGGCTGATCAACATTGCATTGGCCAACAAGCTCTGCCCAGACCTGATCATGCATCCCCAGCCCGTATCTGATGAAAAGCCGGTCTGGTCCCCGAAAGAAGTCTTGAATCGCATGGTAAAGGACAAGGCTGCGGCCGCTTTCGGGTCGGTCGAGCGAGGAATTACTTCGAATCCGGTACGATATGTCATCCATATGCGGGACTCGAAATCATCGAGAAAGGCCGGGGGCCAGCCGCCATCTTGACCGGGCTCTTCGTACGCAAGAGCTGAATCAAAACTGCTGGCAACGGAGAGAGGAGGTGTTTCGGGCACTTGTAGCTGGTGCTGACCACTAGCCGCAACGGGGATTGGGGCAACTGCTTTTGCATTCGATGTATTCACCGGCACTCCTGCCTTCTCTGTGGCTCTTCGTGGCTCCGATTCCACGCCTGCCCCAGACTCGGGTACTATAGCGGTAAGAGTGGCATCTGCGGGTGGTGTGCTGGTGGTGAGCGTAGGGGGTGTGCCGTATTCTTTTGTATCGAGGAGATATGAGCAACCCAAACACCACACTGGTTCATTGCTGCTTCGATCATTGGTAGGCTCTGGGTCCCAGATTCTCTGCAAGATGCGTCGGCCTACACGGCTGACCTCGGCCCCGGCGGATATCGCTGCCTCCATCGCAGTCGCGATCTTGGGTGATGTTCCCGAGACGGCCGATTGCCAGTTGTTGCTGCCTGAGCGCGTCGACTTCATCGGATTTGGTGAAGCTATAACAAAGCAGAGAAGCAGAAAAGAATACGGTCGCGACAGTGATTTTCAATGTGGTTCAAAAACAAGGTGGAAGTTAATGCCGGCCTGCTAGAAGCCCTGTCCTCCTGATCGGATGGATCCTGTGAGCTTCTTGAGGACACCAGCTACACCGTAGCGCGAACTAACAAAGAAGGGCATGCAGTGTCACTGCGCAGGAGATAAGAGGCTCTAGCAATGGCCCAAAGGCAAAGAACAGATGAAGTTGGCGAACGAAACGATATGGGACGGAGCACCACAGGGAGCAGCACGGCAATATTTGATTTTGGAACGGCCAGAAGGCTGGAAGGAAGAAAGCTGGGTTGATCTTGAGAGGTGAGAGGTAGGACAAGCTCATGAGGGAGGTATGTCATATGAGTCGCGGGGGTCTCCACAACGACCAGATGCCAGCTGTGGCGAAGGCTGCCTGCCGAGTGCACACCCGGCGACCGCCAAGCCCTTTGGGTCAATTTACGATTACCCTAACCCTCCAATTCCAACAGTGTACCTTCCTTGCGTGCCAAGAGTAATACAAAGCTAGACTTTCATGACATCCTCCTGCCACTGAGGCAACGGCAGCACTGCTCCATCCCCAGACATCACTTGCCAGGCCACAAGTTTATCTGGAAGGCGTGTGACTGGATAAGCTGGGAGATTTTCACTCTCTTTGGACTTTCGTTCCCAACATCCAGAAAACACGCCAAGAACCGACTTCGACCCCGGGTATTTCGTCTACGCCACCGCAGCTTATTCATTCTACTACCAGAGTTGTCCGCATAAAATATTCGGCATTGCACCACCTGCCGGTTTTCGCTGAATTCGAAATATCCCCTTCTCCCGCTTCTTCAAACGATAGGATTTGTATTTTTGACGACTATGCCGCCAAAGAGGGGAAAGCGGCCATATGCAGGCCCCAAGGCTGCTCACCTTCGATCTACCCCCAGAGTCCAGGGCCATGTCAGTTCCTTTTCCTCAACGACGTTTTTCCAGAGTGTTGCGCACTCAAATGGTACGATTTCCAGATTCCGCCCTGTCTTGGTTGCAGGACTTAGCTCATCTAACGCCAACAGACTTCTCTTTGAAGGATGAGGTTAGGAACACTCAGTCCCACCACCTTGACTCAGCCTGGACTTCCGGTACGGTGAAACTTCGACAAAAGCCTGTATCGTTTGTTAGTGCTGGATACAGCGAGCCTTTAAAACTTCTTGAAGATATCGAGCAAGACAAAGTTCACCCTGGCGAGGCTACAGAGAGCAAGGCCGACGACATGGACATCACTACCGTGGACGTCAACCTCAACGTATCCGCGGAGGCTGTCATAGAGAAGACGACTCTCGTTGAGCTAGATTCAGCGGCCAAGGGCAAGATGGTTCTTTCCAACTCGACGTCTCAAGACAACCCCTCCAGCGAGACTCCCCAAGAACAGGCACAAGACCTCTTTTTCTTCGACGTTAGCGGAGATAAAGCTATTCGAGACAAACACCGTGCTGTCCATCCGCCACCCCTGGTTCCCATTCGGAAGCCATCATTGGCCGAATCTGATTCCAGCGAGGAAGTTATCCTCTTCAGAGGCCGTGCAGGTAACGCCAAAACAGTTCCGCAAAGCAACTTTGTGGTTCGTAACGGCGTTGCTACCAATACCACAACCGCCATAACTCCGACCGGTCATAAGACCGAACCTACAGCTGCAGAGGAAACGAGCCTCCGTGATTATCCCGAAGTGATTCCTGTAGCCCGCGAAAAACGAGCAGGACGCCAGCGCAGCCGTTCAAAAGCTTCCAAGATTCCCAAAACCGACGAAGATGATGAAGAGGACGCCATTCTGGCAGATTATATCGCCAACATGAGTGCCAACCCAGAGGATGACTTTATTTCAGACCAGCTACGTTCATTCAACAACCGTCGGGATCTTGGGGGTGACAATTTCGCTCTCAACCTCGGCTCCGGTGACGAGAATGACATACCGGTGGTTGAAGATTTGTCAGGCGACGAACAACAAGCTGAGTCTAGTGGTTCTGGTCTTAGTGATGCCGACGAAGATGACGGGGATGAGAACGATGAGCCAGATGAAGACGACGATATGGACGCCGATATGGATGACGAGGAGCTTGCACGACTTCTTGCCAAGCAGGAAGAGCTTGGGTTGGGGAGCGACGAGCTTGTTTTGATACCCGAGTCTTTCGGAGTAAGCAAACGAGGGGCGAAGAAGGGAGGCCAGAAAAGGGCAACATCCTCATCGTTCGCCAAATCTGCGAATGCCAGCTCCGTTGCTGATGCATTTGATGATCTGGATCTTGCCGACTGGACTGTGCCAGTCCCCCGCAAGCGACGCTCCAAACAACCACCCAATTTCAACATTTCGGATTCTGAAATCGAGGCAAAACTGAAGTTGGATTGGTCACGCGATCGGGAACGAAAGAAAGAGCGCAAACTTGCCCGTGAGTCATTACGTGGTCAGGGTCTTCTTGACAAGAACGCCAGCCCCGACGATTTGCGCGTCAAGTATCCAGTTGGCCTTAGACTGGAAGACTTCAAAACTGAGCTGGTGGCTTTTCTGATCAGCTCGGATGAGCGGTAAGGCATTTGAGGCATCGGAGCTAGAACAAACGTAGGCTAACTCGGTGACACAGTCTTGAGTTCCCCCCGCTCGACAAACATGGGCGTATGGTCCTCCACCAGCTTGCCTTGAAATTCAATGTCAAGTCCCAGTCTACCGGAAAGGGCACAACACGCCGGCCGGTTCTCTACCGGAGCAAGCGGACCATCACATTCAAACCGCACCAGATCACAGAAGCGACACGCCAGGTAGATGGTGCCGTCCGCCGGGTGGGGCGCAAGTACTTCCCCCGTGCTGACGTAGCTGGTCCACGGGGCGACACTCCCCGGGATGGATTCAGAGGAAATGCACATGTGAGCGTAAAAGCCCTGGTACTTCGAGAAGGAGAGGTGGTTGGCGCCTCTGCCCCTGAGTTGGGCCAGGAAAATAAAGGTCGCGCGATGTTGGAGAAGATGGGCTGGAGCAAAGGCATGGCTTTGGGAGCCTTGGAGAACAAGGGGATCTTGGAGCCCGTCGCTCAGGTCGTCAAGAAGTCGAAGGCTGGCCTTGGTCGTACATGATGTGTGTTGGGAGTTTTGAGATTATTTTTTTTCGTAAACCATCATCATGAATAGTCCCAAAGGGATTATGTAGGTCCCAAATACGTAACATGTTCGTGTCTTAGTTATCTGTGCCGCGATGTCTGGATGTTGAGTTCTATTAATTCCAATAGACCAACACAAAATTAGACATGGAGAGGTAGAAGTGCAAACAAGAGAGGACCGATCGTCACATTTACCGATGGAGACCAGGTGGGTTTGTTCATATGCACGATTTCATTTCGCCCGAAACCCTGATATCAAGGTATGTAGTGTACAACCGCAAAAACCCCGTAATTGACCGATAAAAAAAAACATTGCCCCCATAAAAAGCAGACCATCCGTGACGCGTTGCATTAAGAGACCCCAAGGATTGTGTGCCCTGGCGCAAGCCTCATCATGACTCCCAAATGCCAAAGCAAATCCTATGCCCTATTGAGAAAAAAAGAGAGAAAAGACAAGATCATCCAACCACCTATTTCGTGCTCGACGAGTACTTGGTGACGGCCTTGGTGCCTTCAGACACGGCGTGCTTGGCAAGCTCGCCGGGAAGGATGAGGCGCACGGAGGTCTGGATCTCACGGGATGAGATGGTGGACTTCTTGTTGTAGGCGGCAAGCTTGGAAGCCTCGGTCGCGACGCGCTCGAAGATGTCTATCGGGCACAAGGGTCAGAAAAGGCGCGCTTTAAAGACGGATTGCTTTGGACAGAAGAAACATACCGTTCACGAAAGAGTTGAGGATGGACATGGCACGGTTGGAGATACCAGTGTCGGGGTGGACCTGCTTGAGGACTGCAAAGTTTGTTAGCGAAATCCAGATGGACTGCATGGGACTCGAGGATGGGCAAAGTCGCGCTTCGGCCCGGGAATGCCACTCACCCTTGTAAATGTAGGAGGAGTAGGTCTCCTTGCGCGCCTTGGTGCGCTTCTTCTTCTCGCCAGAGGCAGCGGTCTTCTTGCCAGCATCCTTCTTCTCGGGAGCCTTGGAGGCAGTGGCGGGGGCCTTGTTGGCGGGCTTCTTGTCAGCGGCCTTGGGGGGCATTTTGGCGTTTTTTTAAGATGGGTTGTTGGGTAAGTAAGACGAAGTGAACCGAAGTTCTGGATGGATCTGGCGATTTGATGGGCGTGGAAGAGTTTGTGGGAGAGTTGGTTGATGGAGGAAGAAATGCAGCCGGCGAGGGGGGATGGGCCTTTTGTAGCTGACGCGACATGCGAGTGCCGTGGTGCTGATTGACTGATTGATTTGAGTACCGCGCCGAAAGGTGGGGACATGCCGCTTGATTTGGCAAAAAAATAAGGCACAAAGGAAGGCAGCCCCGGTCCAAAGTTGCAAGGTGACGCGGTGGTCCAAGCGCCATAACACGCTCCTGAGGCTCCGAATGGGGCATAGCAGCATCCGACCAGAAATAATGCACACTCTAGATCTGCGGCTGGTATTTTTTTTCTCGAGCTTTGCCGGGAAATCAGGGCCCCGCCCAGCAGGGCAACCCTGTCGGAACTTGGTGGTGGAATCTCAGTTGTGGTGCAAGGCGGGCCAGGCCTGATGTGAGCCTCGACGACAGCTCATGCGCCAGCCATCCGCAACCCGGCGTGTCGTTCGGGTTTCTTTCTCTCTTTCGTTCTTTCTGTATCTGCCTCTCCATTAAACCTCGACTCTCAGAATCCCGGCCACAGCGGCCAGGAATCAGGGTCCGTTCACCTTGGTTTTCCTGGGATGTGTAAATCTGTCTGCGTATTCCATGACAATCGATGGAGAACGTGTCCGGCGTTCCACCAAGGATAGAGATGTGAAAGCTAGGTGGATTATGCCCTGATACATTGACACAGTGACACATGGGATGGACTGATGGAGCCTCCTCGGCTCCTCAGGGGAGCTGCTTTAGCAGGCACACCTAGGTGTGTGTCAACACCCTCCAGCCTTACAGAACTCCATGCCATCCGAGGCCGGCCTTGATTGGCTCTGTCCTGCTCAACTGCCATCTCCGTTCGCTTCCAAGACCTGGGGAAGAGCCACTCTCACCCTGATGACACATGACAATTGCGGATGCAGATGGACTTTGACCCAGTGTTGGCAGCTGCGGGAAGGGCCGCATGGGAGAGAAGACGAGCCTGAAGGGTTCTAGATCTGTCAGGCAGCTCGGCCCGAGAGAGCGGATGCCCTGCCCGGATGGGTTTCACACGATCCGGAGATCTGGGGGATCTGGGGTATCATGGGGCAAAAGCTTGACTGGTGAGGCTATATCTACTTTTGGGCCCAATCCTGACCCAATATGGCACGAAAACCCACATGTGAATGTGTATGAGGCTCCAAGAGCATCTACCTATGTTCAAAAAGGGTCAAGCAGCCTTTTTGGACCCTTCAGGTTCCCTGAACCCAAAAATCAAGCCCCAATCTTAAAGAGTCCAGGTAAAATCGACCTAAAATGCGAGTTTATACCAGTACTGTACTTCCTTGACGTAAAAAGAGCATACATCTGCCCAGTCCAAGGATAAGTCATGATGGACTTGTCAGCCTGGGTTGACCAAAAAAACTCCAACATGCCAAGCGAACCCAACCAGTCCATTCCAGAATGAACCATGCTTCAACACACAAGGTAGACAGACCAGAGGGTCCTAAAAAAATAAAAATAAAAGACTCGGATGAGCGAAACCCACAAGCTCGGTCAATTTTGATGGACAAAAATGGCACAAAAAGCCAAACAAACAACAAGAACGACAAGAGCCAACCAGAACCAAGTGGACAAGTATGAGTTGTCCCAGATTGCAAAGTCAGGTCGGCTGGGAGACCAGACTGAGTTGCAATGAACTTCAGGTACTGGGGTTCGAGGGTCGAGGCGGCCTGGGGCAGAGCGGTCAGATGAGTCCAAGTGATCTGAGTAAATCAGTCAGCCAAGCTCCATGACCAAAGACGGCAGGGTGGTTGTGGTTGCTAGTGCTGTGGATTGTTGTGATTGCTGATTTTGCCGGTGTCGAATCACAGAGGATGGCCCCTGTTTTTTCATTTTTCGAAGACGCGCAGTGGCAGGAGAGAAGAAAAAAAGGGACCATGGAGTGCAGTCAGTTAGGATGCGCGACAGAACGCGGTCGGGGGATGGCGCGATATTTGTACAATCAGGAACATCAAAATCGACACAAGCGTTCCTGGTCTGTGGCCCTTTTTTTTTGTGGGCAGCCTGATTCAGTTTTTGCTGGTCGCTGCGCTGCAACCACCCAATTGCCGGCTTTGTGGTTGTTCTGCCCGATTTTTTTACCCTTGCAGCCTGGGGTGCCACACCAGCTGCCACGCCCTGTTTTGGGACTAGCCCCATTGGCCCTGATCAACATTGTGAAAGGCGCGGGTGATCCGTGATCTGGCGCTCTACGCGAAAACTACTTAACTCACACATCCCCCACCAGCACTCTGCTTCTCCCATCCATTCCATTTTCCATCAGCAAACTTCCGCTCTACCATCAACCAACCCATCCAGACCTTTGAGTCTCTCGTCCTTGCCCAACTACACCAACTTTTTCTCAACTTTTCCACCCACTCAACTCTATCAAAATGACTGGCGGCGGCAAGTCCGGTGGCAAGGCGAGCAGCGGCAAGAACGCGCAATCGTGAGTCTTTCCCACGCGAGCCGCTCAAAACCTGCCAGGCGCATCACGGTCTGGACCTCTGAGGTCCCGATCTGGATGTCCTCTCGCGTTTTAGACGCGTTTTCTCATCCTCTCTTTAGTTCTCGTTGCTAACAACATGTCGCTTGCAGTCGTTCTTCCAAGGCTGGTTTGGCTTTCCCCGTCGGCCGTGTTCACCGTCTTCTCCGCAAGGGCAACTACGCTCAGCGTGTCGGTGCCGGTGCTCCCGTCTACCTCGCCGCTGTTCTTGAGTACCTCGCTGCCGAAATCCTCGAGTTGGCTGGCAACGCCGCTCGTGACAACAAGAAGACCCGTATCATCCCCCGTCATCTCCAGCTCGCCATCCGCAACGATGAGGAGTTGAACAAGCTCCTTGGGCACGTCACCATTGCCCAGGGTGGTGTCCTTCCCAACATTCACCAGAGTAGGTTTTTCTTCACATCTGCACCGGTATCAATGGTTCTAACATGTTTTCAGACCTTCTTCCCAAGAAGACTGGCACCAAGCCCGGAAAGAACGCCTCGCAAGAGCTGTAAATGGGTTGTGGAATTTTGTCGTCTTTTCTGCTTTCATTTTTCGGTCGGCACGTTGGGTTCATGATATTGGGGTCACGGTCTAGGGTCAACGGTTGCTTTTTATCGCGTTTGCGGGTTGTACATTAATTCCATGATGGGCATGGTCATGGATGGGCACGAATGAGAATACCTTCTAAAGATCATCATTTTATTTTGCCATTGTCCTGCTGTATCGGTTCTGGGTTGTCCTGCATTACAGTGGTGAAGCTACGAGCGTCTCAGGCTAGGCCGGAAAATCCATCCGCTGTTGAGGTATGGTGTCGCTGGATCTCGAGATCGTTTTGCACCGGTCAATGATGTCAGGTGAATGCTCTCAGCACGAAACTAAGCTTTTGTCAAGATACGCCCATCTGGAAGCTACAGGTTGGAGGCAACCACTTTGCATTCGACGTCGCCCATGGCATGTGTCTGTTCTCCGTTCCAGTCTCCTCGTCTAAACTTATGTACATTCCATCTCCATTGCCAATGCTAGATCAGAACTTGAGCGGCGGGGGAGCTGCACACGAAAACATGTCAGCCAGGCGACTTGCACATTGAGAATGATAGGGAGTGCTGCAAACTCACGATCGAGGTTGGGGACTGGCAAGTTTCTCTCGTACTTGGATCCTGTGGAGTATTGTCAGTATATCTTGCCTCAATAGGTTATAAAGGTTGTGTGGGGCATACCTCCGGGGGCCGTTGGGGGGATATAAGGGTCGGGGTGCTTCCACTTCTCCAACAACTTCTCTGTCTCTTTCAACAGCGCCTGTACATGTTCGTGAACCTTCTTGTCAGTTGCTATATCTCCTGTCTTCGGCATCAAGGGTCGTCGGATAGAAAGCGTACACGCTGTAGTCTGGGGTCGGTGACAGCCCGGTTCTGCTCAAACAGGGAGCGGATGTAGAGCGCCTGGCCGCGCCAGACATCACGGTGTACCGACCAGTCGAGCGCGAGCTTCAAAGAGCGGCGATAAAGCGACCTAGAAGACGATGTCAGTGGACGACCTGTGACATGGTATGGTGAAGATGTGGGGATATAACTGACAATGCCGCCATCCGGGAGGACATAATGGGCAGCTTTGCGGGATCGTGACGTCGAAAACCTCGGTCAATCTGGGTTGCAGTGTGTTCGGCGCCTCAACCGCCGTGCTGAGCGTCAAGGCCCAGAAAGCAGATTCGAAAGATCAAGCAGCGTTAGTCCCAGGTCCAATAGCAAGGGGTGGACGAGGGTCGCGGACGTGGATATGAGGTCGTCGGGTTTGAGCTCAAATGACAAAGTGGATTGGAGGGAGCTTGCTGCCAAGCTTCAAGGTGTTTCTGCCTCAGGCCACAGTCTCATCGTGGGTGATGGTGGCTCGCTGCTGCTTCTCCAACCCGAACCCGCGAGATGGGCTGCCGGAGCGGATTAAGCTGCAACCGCTCAAGCACCGGTCGGTGGGGCTCCCGACTGTCAGACAGCCTACCTAGCCAACGACGTTTGAGTCCCAAGGCGCTGACGTTCCGTTCCATATTGCCGAGCCCAGAGAGACCCGTGCGGCCCCGGTGAGTACTTTGGCCGCCACGCCAAAGCTGCTGCAAGTTGAGGTCACCAGACGGTTGGCGAGTGGAGGCCGTGCAATATGTTAGCCGTGATGCGCCGGCAGCGCCGTGGCGCCGCTCCCAGCTGTGTGCTTCGTGCAAGGATTGTGAGTCTGCCAACTGGACGCAGTAGCTATTTTTTTCCAACCTGGATTTCGGAAAGCAACCTCCTGTCTCAACGGCGCAATTCAACCTCTTGCCTGCACATCACTCCTCGCTCTCAAGACTCCTCCCTCAACGTCTCGACCAGCCCGTCGCAGCGCACAAGGTCAAATTCATCATTTGGTTGCCCAGTGCGGTCTTTACGCGGCATCTTTTGTTCGTGACCTCACCCTGCCTTGCGCTCTTTCCCAGCCAAAAAAGCTGTTGACTCGAACCTCCCGCGTCTCTCTGCCGAACCCAGGCTCGTGCTGCACCCGATCTACGAATTCCCGCAGTAAACAACCACATACTCGTCCTAGCATAAGCACGTCGACAGTATGGTGTACAGAGGTCTCCGACTTGCGGCTCGCGCTGCTCCCAAATTTGCGCTCTACAACAACAATACAGCCCTGCGACAACTGCCCCTGCAGTTCCAACATGTGCGGACATATGCTGACAAGATCGTCAAGGTGCCGCAAATGGCCGAGTCGATCAGCGAGGGTACTCTGAAGCAGTGGAACAAGTCAGTTGGTGACTTTGTTGAGCAGGATGAGGAGATTGCGACCATTGAGACCGACAAGGTACGCATAGCCCAGCCCATCAGGACTCTTCCGCGAAGTCCTGTTGTGTCACTTGCTTCCGGTCTAACTGATGTGCCGTAACGCAACAGATTGATGTTGCTGTCAATGCTCCTGAGGCCGGTGTCATCAAGGAGTTCCTCGCCAACGAGGAGGATACCGTCGTTGTTGGCCAGGATCTCGTGCGTATCGAGCTTGGAGGTGCGCCGTCGGGCGACAAGCCTGCCGCTGAGCCCAAGGAATCGGCTCCCGAAAAGAAGGCCGAGCCTGAGAAGGCTCCCGAGCCCAAGCAGGAGGAGAGCAAGCCTGATGCCTCTGCCCCTGCCCCCCCTAAACAGGAGACACCAGAACCCAAGAGCAAGCCCGCTCCAGTGGCCGCCCCTGAGAAGCCCGCCACTCTGGGCAACCGCGAGGAGAAGAGGGTACGATTATACTTGCACAATCACACTGCCAGCTAAGCGTGCCCTTTTGCTGACTGAAGCCCAACAGGTCAAGATGAACCGGATGCGTCTTCGCATTGCCGAGCGCTTGAAGCAGTCTCAAAACACCGCCGCTTCTCTGACCACATTCAACGAGGTCGACATGTCAGCTCTGATGGAATTCCGCAACAAGTACAAGGAGGAGGTTCTCAAGAAGACTGGTGTCAAACTTGGCTTCATGAGCGCTTTCTCGCGTGCTGCCGTACTTGCCATGCGCGATATTCCTGCCGTCAACGCCTCGATTGAAGGTCCCAATGGCGGTGATACCATCGTCTACAGGGACTACGTCGACATCAGCGTTGCTGTTGCTACTGAGAAGGGTCTCGTTACCCCTGTTGTCCGCAACGCTGAGGCTATGGATCTTGTTGGCATCGAGAGGTCCATCGCTGAGCTGGGCAAGAAGGTACGTCTAAAATCACCATTTGCAAAAAAGCTCTGCAAGTCTCAGACCCTAACATGGAAACCCTTTTAACAGGCTCGCGACGGCAAGCTCACTATTGAGGACATGGCTGGCGGTACCTTCACCATCAGCAACGGTGGTGTCTTCGGTTCCCTCATGGGCACCCCCATCATCAACCTTCCCCAAAGCGCCGTGCTTGGTCTTCATGCCACTAAGGAGCGCCCAGTTGTCGTCAATGGCAAGATTGAGATCCGTCCCATGATGTACCTGGCACTTACCTATGACCATCGTCTTCTTGACGGCAGAGAGGCCGTGCAGTTCTTGGTCAAGGTAAAGGAGTACATTGAGGATCCCCGTAAGATGCTTTTGTAGATGAGTATCACTTGCAGGGGTAGCGTCATTCACTTGTCTTTTCTGGGTTGAATGCGTATGTATAATGTAAATTATCAAAGGGCCTTTTTCACTGGCATGGTGCATCATGGGGCGTTTCCAATTAGATATGGGCATTTTTTGCAACTGGCAATGCCTGCTCCTACGTGTGTACCTCTGGGCTGTCCTGATCTGTCGGTATAAGTCGTGGGTTTGGTTTGACAATGGGACAAGGCGTGTGTATATGTGTATAATATGACAGTGCTTTTGGTTGTATGCCTACACTGTGTATATGAGAACGGTAGAATCATAGGCATCAAAACGAGTGTTTAGTTTTGTCTGTGGCCATATCGTTGGCCTCTAATTGATTCAAACCAAAGCTCTGTTTCACCATGACATGTGGTGACTTTGAAGTGTTTCTTTCAGCTTTTCAGACAAACAAACGATCTCTATATATATCAATATCTTTCCCCGTACGTTATGGACAGGAAACGGAGATAACGACAGTTTGGAGGAACTTTGTTACCTAGTTACAGGCGGTATAGAAATAGAATATTGGCCTCGAGTATAGCAACATGATGAATGTTCAATGACCCCTAAGCTCTTCTTGATTATTTTGTCGGGCCTTTGATTCGATAACCACCTTGAATTTTCTTGCACGAGTGTGCCGGGGCATGAGATTGATACGAGAAGCAGCTAACTAGCAACGGGACAGATTCTCCCAAGCCCCGTAATATAACTATACACAATAGCTTCGCCATAATACTTCAGTACTTTCATCTCCACAAAGTTAAGAGGTGCAGCGTTGCTGTTTAGCTATATCCACTTTACTTCAGCCATACCCAGACCCAATGAACAAAGTCTGCCCAGTTGTGTCTTGTGATGCCACTGTCAGGGAACTCGAGCCTTCCCTTCCACGTATGGCTTGAAGCCTGCACGGTCTGGCTCAAGTCGCCCGACTTGTCTGTCCACCAATCCCTAAACCGGAACCCGTGTTTACGGATATTATAACACAAGATGAGTCAAATGAACACCGGAAGCTATGATTGGTCAGTATCGTGCGCTGCGCTGGCAATCCGCCTGAGCTCGAGCACTTACACTAATATAAGCAGCAATGAACTTGCGAATGCTGAAGGGCTCAATAAAGGCGCCTACCCCGTTGAAGAGGATAAGAACGACACAAGCAACTAACCCATAGCAAGCTTTGAGCCATTGCCCGTGGGACTTGTATGGATACCGAGGGTTGTCTCGATCATAGCTCGCTGCCTGTGACTCAGACGTATTGCCGTATATTTTGGCATCTTCAAGTCTAGAGGTGAGATGTCAAAGCTGCAAATGGCTGAGAAATTCAACTTGTGGAAGACTCACGTCCGGAAAAAGTACAGATAGGTTGCACATATGGAGGCATAAACACTAGACACATTCATCAGTACCCTGGCGTTTTTCTTAAAAGGCTAACCCAGAATCTAGAAAGAAATCCGGTAAATATAGCTTTCACTTACACGAGACCTGTGCATGTTTATTAGCCAGTCGGTCTCACTCGGGTTTCAAAGCATGCATGGTGATATAGGGAAGAGGGAATTACAGGATACAGTGCAGTTGTTGGCTAGCTCGTCAAGTCTCTAATTGTGGCATTATGAATCAGCAGATGCCCACCCAGAAGGGCAGCAGTACTTACTGCCCCAACTGAGCCTTCACGGCCCGTGTAAGCGACCATCATGATGACACCTGTCATCAAAACCGCTCTCACTGGCACCCCAGATCGACACTGGCGAAGACGTCTCGTAATAAACTCAGGGCCGGTCTGACCGCAAAGAGCCAGGGTATGCAAAACCCTTGTCACGATATACATAGAGTTAACACCGCAAGTGAAGGCCGAGAAGACAAAGACTCCGCTGAAAAAGTGGGCAACTTTGGGCATACCAGCCTCCACGACGGCGATAATGAAAATGGAGCGTGCACCGACCGGGGTACTGTGGCCATTGATGAAAGGGTGATCCATGGGGACAACAAACGATGCGGTGAGCATGGCCAGCGAATACAACGTAATGACACGAAGGTTGATTTTGCGAGCGGCCATTTTCATACTCTCGACGTCACTCAATGCTCGGCTCTCTGCTGCTGTAGCTGCGACGATATCCATGCCGATATAAGAGAACATGACACTCGTGAATGTTGTCCTTTGCGCGGAGTCTTAGCCACGTCAACGGCCAATCACGACAGCTGAGTATCGTGCTTACCGGACACCTAGAAGAGCTCCCAGTGACCCTTCAATGGAATGTTCGACTTTCAGATTCTCGTCCTTGGCGTTGTACACAAGGTTGAAAAACGAGTAAGAATGATTCCAATCTGTGTGGATCGTCACCATGCCCTGTCTCGTTGGTGTATCAGAACTCACATCGAGTGCCAAGAGGTTCATGATAGTAGGCTTCCCCTCAAGCTTCGACGACGTAATGTAAGTAGCTGGCACGCCGGAACAAATGGGGTAGTGGAAGGTGTAAACTGATGCTGAAAAATAGATAGAAAAAACATCATCTAGTCATCACCAATATGAGTAACACGGAGAAAGGAATAGTGATAATCCAAGACACCAGAAGTTGCACCCACCATGATCAGTAATATGATAAACTTGAGCTTGAAACAGGCGAAAATGTATTCCAATTCGCCAAAAACCTTGAATGGCAGCATTAGCATGGGTCTGCTAGAGTTTCCGACAGGTCATACTTACTCGGACTGGAAACATATTGAACAATATGACCAGAATCAAAAACACGGATATCCACACGGCATTATCAACCCTCTGACCCACCTCCCAATGGAGAGAAGTTATTCCGTCATCATAACGGAATTTGATGGCATTTGATACTGCCACTAGCTGCTCACCGGCCAGTACAGCGTATGCAAACCTGTTTGGACACGGAGTTGTCAGGGTATGGGACAAGCCTTTACAGTGGCATATTCACTGTGAATCATGAAATACCAACCAATAGACCCACCCAACAGCAAATCCTACACCACGACTCATGAAACGGCGGGGAAATTCCATGACAGGGGCGTTGACCGGCATCAACGCAATCATTTCACCCTGTGGGACGTCACGGTCAGTAGGTCGGGACAAATGACACAGGATAAATGGAAATTCTGAACTGACAAGACAGCTTATCGCTGAGGCAATGACTTAATGTATGTGTATGAATTAGCTTCATGCCATCGGGTTGAAGTGCTGGTAACAATCAAACATCTTATCTGTTCCTATGAGTTTGTAACAGATAACTGCACCGCCAGGACCCGCGCTCGCAAGTGATCTCCCACTTCCTAAAAAAAGTCCTATGCCAGCTATTAATAAGTCCTCAACACCTATTCTGTTGAGAAATAGGGTACATACCATTGCCTATTTTGCTACCACTCAGAAGCCTTGGTTAGTCCGGTATTCGGGTGCAAAGAAGCACAAGCAATGACCCACCCAGAAAATGCGATCATCTAGATCCGTAACATCTAGTTAGTTGATACGGCGGCGATACTCGGCCGCGTCCAAGTCCGGGGATCTTACGTTTATATGTCTCTCGTCCAATACTCGCCTTATGAAACCTCAAGTGTCAATTAACAGGCATGAAAAAGGACATAAATTCTCCCTCCCAACATACCATAAGCTCTCTCCACGAAATTTTTGGTGTTCCCGGGAGGGTTCGGGTCCTCGTAGCCATGTAGAGTGGCTTCGCCATCCAGCTGAGGGCCCCGTGTGAAGATTTGAGGGTTCAATGCCTCTGGCTTTTCGTAGTCCGTGGCAGGTTGACCCGACCAGGACACAGATTCGCCAGGAATCATCCTGAAAACAAATCGGTCTACTAGACTGAGTAAGTTGTCGAACGTTCTGGTAAGTGGAATCAGTATATGATCAAATCGTTGCTTGTCCTGGATACCACCATGTTTCCAACACCTGGCAGGGCTGGTGACTGATGGGATACTAATGGTTATTATAAATTTGCTCCTTCAGCAAACTGGGATTCCAAGTGGTGTGGAGTATGGCAAAGCGTGTTGGGTGCTGCATTACAATCATGGGGTTAAAATCCGAACGAATCAGGGCAGGAGCAAACAAACCCAGCATGGCAACCACTCAGAAGCTAAACAAGGTCGCTATCCGGCATGTGGGTTCAGATGTGGGTGACCAGAAGTGGCACGGTACCTTCAACGGTGAAATGTAGATGCAAGCAGCAAGCCACACCTTAACCCCGCCAGTGCTAGCGTTCTTTTGATCTGCATGCCAAGTCTCAACTGTCCCATGTCTGCACACCTAGTGTAACTCTCTATTTGGCTGTGGCAACCTGACGACTGGGTCCCTTGAGATCCCAAGCTGCTCCATATTGAACCGCAGGTCTTGGAGCTGGCTCAGAGAGACTCGCACAATGGCTACAGATGAACCAAACATCACACATGGCTCCTTTTGCAACCCTTCATTAGTACGGCGAGTGGTAGCTTCTCCCGACAACTGTTCCGGGCTCGCATCATATATGTTCACTTTGTGCACCACCGTGAGATGTGGTTGCGAACCCAGCCACTTATATTCCACAGACCTTCACCCCCTCGTGCTTCTTGTTCCTGTGCACCCTGCCCGGCCAACCCCAAGCCAATGGAGGGGACCACGGCATTGCTCAGATGGTATTCCACCCCCTCCCACCAAAGCCGTAAACCTAGTCCTTAGCTTCGCTTTGGTGGCCGGGTACAGACTCGTCCTACCCCTCCCCCCTTTCTCAACTGCCTATCATTTCCCAATTTCTGTCCCGAATCTACCCTGTCCTTCCGACTCATTGTGCACTTCAGGACCAACACCTCTTGGAGATGTTGACATACAGATGAAGAGCGAAAACAGCCCAATCGAAACAAGATTAGGCTTAATCACCGGTAATCAGCTGGGGAAGGCATCTGAGAAGTGCGAAGCGGCGGTGCCATCCCCAGCGATCCAGCGATCTCGAGACCGCCGTGAGCGTTTTTCTCACATTCACGGTCTCTTGGAGCAGGTTTTCGATAGCTTTCCCGGCCCGAACTCGTTTCCACTCGCAGCTTGCAAGGAGATCACTACCCAGCTCCACCTTGACCCTGACAGCTTGGGTCTCCCCCCTGCATTGGCATCCGGACTACCAAATTTGGCATCGCAGCTGGTAGGGGGACCAACCTTTATACTACCTCGCACTTCATGGTCTGTCATCCGCTAACCCGAATGTTGTCTCGTAGTCTCCGTTCCCCCCCTGTCTTCAGCCCGCTGCTATCGCCGACATTGTGCCAGCAGGCTACTCTGGAGACTGGCTTGTAAAATATCTAGCATTACGAGACGTGTCGCAATTCGTAGTTGCCGCCTCAATCCAATATGCTGCCCACAAGGAGACTCGAGAACTGCGTCTCGAGCCAGCCCTGGCGCATTCCAGAAATGCTGTTCTGAGTGCGCTCGATGCCTTACGTATCCCCCCCCCCAATTCTCCCGGGTGGAGATGGTTGCAACACTGAGCACTATTTTTCGTATAGTCTTACCCGACACCCTGGACCTATCTCATCAAGACACCGCAGGGATCTGTGTCGAGGAATTCGAACTGGATGCATTGGATGCTCTATTCGCGAGGCTTGTAGCCCGTCAGGCTATTCAACGCGTCAGTGACCGGGAGATGGTCCATAACATGTCTCAGGTTGTCAGAAACATTGCTCTTCAGGACAATCCCAGTGGGCAGTTCATGCCGAATCAGCGGCCTGGTCTGTACTCTGTGAATTGCCCGGAATGTCACATCATAGGTGCATCTCAGTTGAACCCAACGGACATCAATACTGTGAGTCTTCTCTTTTTTTCCTAGGTCACGAACCCCCTCTCTCTCTTCCAAGGTGGTTAATCGCTTTCCTCTGCAAGCCTACCGAACATGGTCATGTTGCTAGACAGCTTCCACCCAAAACAAGATGCATACACTGCGGAGAAGCCATCACCATTTCACGGGAGATATCAACAGTACGGCAAACTTGGGAACTACTGGAACCACTTCACCTTGATGCTGACACCGTCAGCCTGCAACGTCATTTACCCACACAATTTCTACTACGGCCGCCCAAGACACAGACGAGCGGCTTCACGTCACTAGAATACGGCAATACGCTCCGTATAGGAGCTGGGAAATTGGGCGGACACGAAGCCTATGGCTCTTCGCACCAACCAAAGATGTTTCTTTCCAGCCCTGTATCCATAGATCCCATTGGCTCTCTGTATACTGGGCTTCTGTCGCCTCAAAGCCCCAATCACTCCCAAAGCCCATTACCGCTACGTCATCAACAATCACAAGCAGACAACAGAAGCAAACTTTCGGACCATCATGACAAGCTTGATCCAGCCTTGCTAACAGATCGGCCCACCTTCTCCCACGACTCGCCTATATTTAAACGGCTGCAGCATGACACATATGAGGCTTCATCCATAAACACCCCGAGATCTGTCCCGTGGTAACGTCGGCGGAGAAAGGAACGTCGAAATGGAGGCTGAAGTTTACAACTAGCAAAAAACCACCTGCTGGCGTAATAGCAGACTCGAGTTCCTTGTCTTCGACTACGCTTGAAGCCCAAAAGCTCGAGGAAATCACTCTGACTCCCCTTGTCATCCAGAAACATCAAGGGAGAGGGAAATCGTCGAAGAATATCAATGTTACTCTCTCGCAAAGCTCTACCCTCGCTCTATTTTGGACCCAGCTGCTCATACATGTGTGGGATGTTGCCAACACCCCTCCCACCATGATGCGGGCCATTCAGCCAGAGAGCACTTGTATCCTGGCAGCCGTCGCCAGGACTCATTTAGCATATGTTATTGGAACAAGAGATCAGAAACTTACGGTTTGCATTACCATCTTTCTCCATTTTCGACACAGTGTGACGACTTGCAGCTGCGTATTGTGAATCTCGTGCAACCTACCGTCTCAGTTATAGAGTACCGCATCCCATCCACATTATGGGCAAAAGCATTAGCGATTGACCGAGAGGAAAACTATGCGGTGGTTGGTTTTGAGAATGCCACTGTGCGTTTCTTCAAGGCAAAAACATCAGAGCAACCGCGAGAAGACCGTCTACATGCATCATCGCACCGGGATTGCAGGGGATGTCCGTCAGTCGACACCCTGACATTCTCTCAGGATGGGTTCACACTTCTAGCGAGCACAAGAAGTTCGAAAACGGGGCTAGTGCAGATATTTTCTTGGCGATTCCCATTTCACGAGTTCCAAGAGCTGGCAGCCTGCCGATATTTAGTCCCACTTCACGAATCAGAGGACAACGGTTTGTCCGCGGCCATATTTCGACCTGGATCGGATGGCGAGGGGACGTTGGTTTGTATTACGACCTGGACCCAATCCGGCACTCCTATTTTGATACAGCCGCAGGACGGACACAGGAGTGAGATTAAAGTTGACGGGCCTGGTAAATCCACCAAACTAGGAATTAGAATTCAGGGTGCTGCCTTCTCCCCTCAGGCCGGGAGCTGGTCATGATTAACGACAGAGGTTACGTTTTTCAAGTGTCCAACTTGAATCCCAGTCCCATCGATATCAGAAGAGTAGCTATCTCGAAGGGACTTACAGCAAAAAGTGAATTGTTCGCCATGTCATTTGTGACCATAGCGGACGAGGAAAATGTTCTGGTGGCATGGGCTGATTTGGCGAGAGCTAGGGGCTGGATTAAACAGATACCCATGACAGGGAGGGTAAGTAACAATACCCCCTTATGGCGTGGAGAGAAATGAACTGAGATTGTCGATTTTAAACAGGCAAATTTCGCATGCTCTGATACATCTGGGTTATTATCTGAGTCATCATCATACTGTGCGATGAAGGAATTTATGGGCCCACAGGTTGAGCTTGCTGCTATTGAGAGGACCCGCGAGCTGCCAACGGATACAGACGGTGGAATATAACTTCAAGTCTGCTACAGTATTGGGTACCTCTTAACTTATAAACTAGAAACCCAGCAATGGTAGACAATCATGTTTTTTTTATATTGCTTCAGTAGTAATATAGTGATGTTTAAAGTTAGCCCTTAACTAAAAATAAATGTAAAATAAAATTATAAGTAAAATTTAAAATTATTATTAATTTTTTTTGGAAAAATATTAGAAAGTGTATAGCACCCCCAAAAATCAGCATTATGCACTACTTATATTTATTTATTATATACTAATACTTTTTCCTAATATATTATTTTTAAAAGCTATAATATAGAGGCCTAAGTGTCACGGTTTTGGGAGACAGTAGGGCCACGAGAACCAATTAGGGCTGGACCGAGCGATCAAGCGGGGCTCACGGTCCAAATAAACGGAACGGACTAATAAATAAGATGGGGACCGGAGACCGCGGCGGGGCTCACAATCTAGTATCACCCAATCAGGAGTGGACTGAGGACCGTCTGTAAGTCAACGGTCCACGGTCCCAAAGTCTATATATACGGAGGAACTAGCTACTATAGATAAACAGTTCCGCAGTATACAATATAAATTACAATTGTTAGTATTTTAAACTATTATAATTAAGACAAGCTATTTATTATATATTATTCTACTGCACTGAACTAGGATTATTTAGGAATATCTTTAACTAATATCCCTGTTAAAGATTCTAGATAGGAGTTCGTTATATATTATATATTTACTTCAATTTTAGCGAGGGATCTTCTACTAATACTAAACCTATACTTATTACGGTAAAATAGGTTATTAAGCGCTTTAAGGAACTTAAAGATAAGGTTTAGTAAACTCGGGAATAGATTTTTACTATTTCGATTATATTTAAATCGACTATTAAATTCCAGGCACTAAAGTTCTATAAAAGAAGAAAGGTAAACTTAAAGGGTTTTTAATCTAACGTAAAACCTATTGTCGCTAATACTTAAACTAGTTTATTAACGAAAAGTTAAAAGTAATCTTTGCGGCTACTAAACTTAAAGATAGAGCTATGTTGTTTAATATCCATAGCCTACGTAATACTATTAACGATAAGGGGTTAATATAATTCTTCTATAATAGTTTTAAGGAAAAGGTAAAAGATAAATTATATCAAGAATCGAAGCTTAATATCATTAATTAATATATCATTATAGTTATTTGGATCGACGATTAATAGTTTTAACGTCGTACGAAAAAGAAAGGTAATAATAGGGGGTCCTACAGTGATAATAGTAACGACAAGTACAAACGGAGATACTTTAATATTAATTACTCCGATACTATATACTTAGGACCGATAAATATTAACGCTATTTAATAATAAAAGCCGTAATGCCGGGCTAACATAAACATAACTTTAAGTATTTTAATCATAATAAAGTAACCGAATTTAAAAAAGATCATAAATTACTTAAGTAATTCGAATAAAACAGGATATTATATTAATTACTCTATCTAAAGGACCGAGAATTATAAAGGTTATAGTTATTAGGTACTATTAAGGTAAAAAGTAAGCTTTGAGGAAAACTTTAATTGGTATACCTTTTTGAATTATTAAACTTTAATCAATTACTTAAAATCAAGGCTAATATATTAAACTATACAAGAGGTAGATAATTAAGTTAGCGAAATAACAATTGAGAGCTATATCTAATAACCTTTTTTTTTTTCTTACAGAAATCAAAACAAATGTATTAAAACTATTTAATTTATAATACAACATTACTTATTATTATTGAAATGTTTAAAGAGTAGAGGCTATATTTTAATATTATTAATTATAAATATAGATTTATGCGGATTATAAGAAATTATAATACTTTATTATTACGAAGGCTTTTAACGTATAATAAATACAATAGTCAAAGTTTCTTTCGGAATTTAATTTTTAAATTAATTATATAAATAGCTAGGAGAACGTTAGGGTAAACGTATTTAGCCAGTAAGCGGACTACTACAATGATACCTTTGAGGAGTTATTAAAGCTAAAAAGTAGGACGCTATTAATAATAGAAATATATACAACGAAATTCGAATAATATATAAATATTATAAAGATTATGAAAAAATTAAATAATACTTTAATGAACTAAAGAATAAGAACGACGTTAAGGAAATCACTTCATTATATTATACGTGCGAGGGAATATAAGTTACGAAGTATAAGCGTTACGGATTTCTAAAGTTATTACTAATAATAGAACGATTATAGAATTTAGTTACAGGAAATTTTATTACTAAATTAATAAAAATAAGAAATATAATAATTAACGCTAAGTATCATAGTATATTAACGGTAGTTAATAAATGTACGAAATAAATATACTTTTTACCTTGTGAAGAATTTTTAATTAGTAAAGTAATTAGCGGACATAGTACTACGGAATATTATGATAAAATATAGAGTTAAAGAAGTTTATTACGCATTGTAATACAAAATTCGATCGAAAGTTTAAAGAGCGTTAACCATAAAATTAAAGGGTAGTAAACAAAGTACTGTCGGTTTATTACTTCTAAATAAACGCTTAAACGGAACGGTTTAATTAAACTAAAAAATAATATTCGTAAAATAGTGTTATTTTAGTTAAAATGATTAAATTAAATTATTATTTATGATATAGTGAATATATAATATATTAGTAATAAAGATAATTAAAGTTATATTTTTTTATGAATTTTAAAAATAAAATAAACCTACGGTAGCGACCTAGCGTTAAAGTACCTAGGGCTACAGTTGAAGTAAATAAACTATATATATTTTACGGTAGCTTCCAATAAAAACTAAAGTATATAAAGGAAAGGATAAGGAAATATTGTAATATCAAAAAGCTTAAAGGATTTTATTTCAGAGGGAGAAAATAATATTCTTTTCTATACGTAATTTACGTGTTAAAAAGCTTAAATAAACTTACTTTTCTATAGTCTAGCTTTTCATTGAAATTAAAAGAAAGATATCGGAAACGGTATTCCATCTGAAATTACTTAATACAATATGTTTATAGTTATATACGCTTTATATCTCACTTTTAGAATCTATATTATTAATACATAGAATTAATACGTGGAAAAAAAATGCGGAGAACGAATTAAAAAAGTATAATACAAAAGAAATATTAGATTTATTTTTTAATAAAAGTTATTTAAAATGTTTAATCATAAATAACTCGTGGAAACTAAAGATAGATCTTAACCATTTAAATAAACAAAAAAAGTTTTATCGGTAATACTTAAGCCAATTAAAACCTAAATAAATAAAATTATATTTAGGTTCAGGAAAATCTATTAGGTTTTTCTAAACCTAAAAGAATTTCGATGGAAATTGAACCTGCGCCTTTAGGAAAGTAATTAATATACTACGCGTTATACTATAAGGTTAATAGGTACGAGGAAATCTAGGCCCAAGTAATACTATACGCCTTAACTACCGTAAATAAAGGTTAAAGACGCACTACCCACGCGGAACTAAAAAGACGAGTTTTTAAATTTACGGACGGTATTTATAAACTTAGATATAAAATGTCAGCGGGAATCGAACCCGTACCTTCGATACAATAGTCAACGTATTATACACTATATTATAGAATTAGAAAATATCAAGTTACTTAGATATAACTAGTATTATATATTTTAATTAATTTAGGAAATAGAAAGTATGTTACTAACGGTACTTTAAGGTGTTAGAAAGGAAAGACCGGCTATCTTAAAATTAAAAAAAAGGTAGAAAAGCTAATCAAAGCCTATAAAAAAGTCCCGGACGTAAGGAATAATATTTTAGGCGGCGTCCAGCCACGTAAAAATATCCGGCAAAAGAGTAGGTAGCGCCGTAACGGTAAACTACGCTACTTAAATATCCTCCTCCTAAATATACCGCGCGAAAAGACGCTTCTCGTAAATACGGAGGGAGTAACGTATTTATTTTACTCGGATAAACTTAATAATTAATTACGAAAACTACTTTTTAAGCTTTTACTTTTTACACTCGAGTCTATCCTATTCTTTAATTACTCGAGTTACTATAAAACGATTAATTATACTATAAGAAAAAAAATTATTAATAAGTAAAATAAAGATTAAACCCGTTGTATAAAATTTTAAGTCGTACGTACTTAAAGTATTATAAAAATAGTAAAGTATAGTATTACGGTAAAATCATAGTAAAGGATTCGTAAAGCGAGAATTTTTATTTTTTTAGTTCTATAATAATATTTTTTACATATAATTAAATATAAGAAGAAGTAAAGAAAAATAAAAAGGAGAAACTTATAATATCATTAATAATAAAAAAGAACTAATCTATAGAGACTTTAGCTTAAAGAGAAAGTATTATATTATAGTTTTAGTAAATAATAAAGCTACGCCAATTAATTAAGGCTGGACCGAGCGATCGAGCGGAGCTCACGGTCTACATAGACGGAACGGACTAATAAAATAGAGACTGGGAACCGCGGCGGGGCTCACGGTCTGCGGTCCAGTATCGGCCAATCAAGAGTGGACCGAGGGCCGTCTATAAGTTAACGGTGTACGGTCTTAAGGTCTATATATACGGAGGAACATGCTAGTGTAGATAGATAGTTCCGTAGTATGCAATACAAGTTACAGTCGTTAGTATCTAAGACTATTGTGATTTAGATAAGCTATTTATTATACATTGTTTAGCTATACCAAACGAGGATTATTCAGAAGTGCCTTTAACGAGTATGCCTTTCAGAGATTCTAGATAGAGCTTCGCTACACTAAAAACACTATAACTATAGGCATTTACAGTACTGACAGTATAGTAAAATTAGTTTATATAATGCTTTTGGTTTTTAATTAGATATGTATAGGCTATAGGATCTGATAGTAGTATATAATAAAATAAGAGTAATAAACCCTCTATATATCTGATGATAGCTTTTCATATTTTTGATAAAACACTGTATAGTAAACTTATACTTAACTACTATTATGATTAGATTTTATTTGAAAACTTAATGAAATAGCTGTATTTAGTTAAAAATAATTAATATTTATATACAATAAAGTCTCTACCCATAAGCACTTAGCTAGCTAGCCAAGCTTTTTAAGATTATAAATATATTGATATATTAATTCTTTAAATGATATTTATATTTTTAAAGTAAAGTTTAAAAGAAAATATAATGCTGGAATATTATGAGATTAGTCAAAAAAACTATATTTAAAAATAATAAAAACATTGAAATATATATATAAATATCATGATCCTAAACTTGTTTACTTTAACCCTCATGAAAAAGCTATCTACCTATAGAGACCTTGTTAGCTAGGTCTATCAGTAAAGAAGTTAATAGTTATTTTATTATACGTAGTATAATATTAGACTCTGAGGAGAGTGAGTTTCTATAATTCTTTTTATTTATACAAACTGCAGAATTTAATAGATTAAATATTGTTCAACCTTTTTTATAGCATTAGTTTTACTAATTAAAACGTTATTAAGTATGTTTTTTAAAGTAAAAAAAGTGGGGTAATCCTTTAATTAAAGAAGAGAGATGAAATATAAATATCGGTCAAATTTAAAATATAGGTCGGTAATTATAGTAACATATTTTAATAGCGCTTTGATTTCTTTAGCTAATTTTTGATTTTGATTAAATTAAATTTATAAAAGCCTCTCAGGCTTTCACGTATTGGATATAATTTCCACGATTTCTTGTACTGAAACAACATATTTTGAATAGATTCCTTAAAATATAGGCCAGCTGTTTCATTATAAATAACGTTAACAATCTTAAATTTATTTTATATGACATAAGAAAAGAAATTATTAATTTTTATTATTTATACTAATAAGCAATTTCTTTAAGAATAACAGGGTTTTTAACTTTATTAGTATATTGAAGCGTAAAGGTAGTAATTAAGTTATGAACAGTAATATAGTACTTAGTAAGGGATTTAATTTATTGAGTTTCAGCAGTGATAAGTTTATTTTTTATAATATTTTTAAAGGGGATATTATTACTTCAGGAGGTAAATTAATATTAGAACTATTTATTATTTGTTTAATTTGTTTAGGTGATCAATATAGAGAAATTATTATAGGTTAATTATAACCTGTAACGAACCTCTATCCAGAACCTCCAAAAGGGATACTAGTCGAAAGCACTTCTGAATAATTCTGATTCGGTATAGCTAAATAATATACAATAATGGCTTGCCTTAGTAATAATGGTAAAATTTCAACGATCATTACTTATACTATTAACTACGGAGCTTTCTGTTTACATTAGCTACTTCCTCCGTATATATAGACCTATTGGTCCCCTGGATTATAAACTCTTAGCAAAAATCCCGCTCTGGGTCATTAGCTTTTGGCAATAATCTTACAGGTAAGGCTATTTACTCCCCATCCTAATTGGTTCTACTAACGATTAGCTGTGGGTGTCGTACCCCGCACACGGTTCGTCTTGCCTGCTAGCTTAACTGTGACATAACCTTATAGACTCTACTATAGGTATATTATAACTATGTAAATTAAGCCGGTTCTCCTAATAATAATAAGTAGGGTATTATACATAAATATCTAATATATTGAGAATATCTTAACTTTCGTAAATAGTAATATTTTAATTTTATCATTATTTTAAGTTAAAGTCTGAACAAATCGAGGCTGATATTAAAATTTTATATTTCAGATAATCATAAAATATACACAAAGAAGAAATGTTAATATGTAGCTTACTTCTTTTTTTAAAAAAAATTGCTTACTTTACCTTCTCCGCCTATATCCCACCCAACCTATACTCTTCCTACTTTTTCATTAGCTATAACCCTATTCCTACTCTCTCTTCTTTAAAATTCTTACACAATCTTAACCCAGTATCCTACTCATAACCGCCTACTCGCAACCGTATAGCGTCATGATTATAATTAATTTAGAGGTTAAAAGATTTAAAAGAGAATTAGTATTAAATGATTAAGTACTTATTCTTTTTGTATATTAATGGTATTGATGAATTGATAATTTCATAATAACGAGCACATTAGGAATATAAATAGATACTTTATAGGAAAAAGATTCACTACTAATACGTTTTATAGTTATTTTCAATCTTATTATTTAAAACTTTTACGAAACTACTCCTACTGATGAATCTACCTATTTTAAATCAAAAAGAATTTAAATATTCTCATTACTAAACTAAGCTTTATATACGGTATATAAATATATACACTTATATTTGCACTGCAATTATATTCTTAAACTCCAAACAAATGTATCATCTAAACCATCGATGTGCTATTTCAACTATAAACTTTTATATATATTAAGAAAATTATTAAGGTTTACAAGAATAAAATAATAAAACGTTTAAGTGAATAGGTGCTTGACGCCTTTTACAGATAGTAATTAAACATTTCCTCTTCAATGATTTTGAACTATTTATCATTAATTTCAATATTAAGTATTCATTAACTCTGTTTCTATTATGATTTTAATTTTTCATATTAAATAGTATATTTTAATCCTATAAATACTTATTTTATTATAGTTATAAGACAAAAAGTTGAAAAAAAAAAGAAGAAGACATCTTAAAATCTTTTGGTTTAAAAAAATCATTTATCTAAACTCAAAAATAAAAATATTGAGGAAAAGGGTTTAAGATAAATTACAACAAAATAAAAATGAAAAAAAGCATAAAAGAGAAATCTGAAAATAATTAAAAAGAATAAGAAAAATATAGAAATTATGAAATATAAAATACAAAATAAAATATTAATGTCAATTTAACATTTTCAATGTTTTAAAGTAATAAATACTATCGTTTAAACATATATATTATACAGGCATAAAATAAACTTTAAAGCAAAAGCCAAAGCCCAATATATACAAGGGATATAATTTTTTTACCTATCATTCGAAGTATAAAGTATAATAGATACATGAAGAAAACTGAAATAACCTTGATAATAGTCATACAAACTAATATGGAATACAGTAATAAATAATGGAGATGAATACATAGAATAAGTAAATTAATTGAATTAAATAAAAAAGCTAGTGGAAAATCTTTATAGTAAGAGAAGTAAATAGTTCATCAAGACTGTCGCCTACTATAGCATTGAAAACAATCAATTATTTAAAAAAAATAACTAGTTAGTTCAAAAAACAGGTTTATTAGTATTTTTACCCTGATTTTTATTCAATATTAAGTAAGTAGACCTTGTATTATGCTATAACTCCAAAAAAATTAAGTTATTCAAAAAATAATATAACAATAAATAAACTTTTTTTGTGAAAAAAAAGCTGGAGCTTAACGTAAGAAAAGAGAAAAGTAGCTTTACTTATTATTAAAGCAGTAAATTAGACATTAAAAGTAAGGGACTAACATAGCTCCAAACAGTATTATTATAAACCTTCATAAGAATTACATACCAAAAACTAATCAAAGGTATATGATGTCGGTGTAACATTACTTATCAAATATTAAATAGAACTTATTACTAGCTATGAGATTGATGTCTAGCGTATTCAATAATACATTATATTGAGAATTATTTTGATTTTGACTATATTATGAAAGCTAAATAACCTATATGATTTGAAAATTGTATTCATCCCAGCCTTTTTAAGGCAGGTTATCAATAACTACCGAGTAAGTATTGCCAAAAAAACATTAAAACAAAGAAAAAGTAAATTGGAGAATAGTAACTTGATTTATTATTAGAATAGTAAAGTTGATGTTACCAACAAGGCACGAAAATAGACTTGAACGGTAATATTATTAATTTTTATAAGAATGATATAAAAGAAATCTTTTCACAACACAAGGAAATTAGATAATATAACATATTCATAATTTCACATTATAGCGATATAATACTACAATGATATTAATGGCTGTTGAATATTAAAGAAAATCTATTGCTTATATAGAATTGGATTTTGGTAAATTAAATAATATACTATCTTATGAATACGATTAATTTTGATTATAATATAGAAGTTAAATAACCTACATGAATTAACAGTTATTTTACATTGACCTTCAAGAAGCTGGTTATTAATATTGATCAAGTAAGTATATATTAGTAAAAAATACTTCTAACTTTTACTTTTATACAGTTCATATTTCTGATTCTAATATATCATGGTTTTTAAGTTGATAAATAAATGGAAAAAATAATTTTAAAACAGTATATAGGGTCGTTAGAATTCTGAATATGTTCCTTGATACTACGCAAAAGTTTAGAATCTTAGGAATAATTAGATTAAAAATAGAGTTTACGTTTTAGTTAAAGTGGAAGAAAAGATATATAATATTACATTGATATAAAGTTCATGAAGAGAAGTATAGTTAATCAATTATCTAAAATAACGAAACTACTCAAAAGAAACTAATATATAAGTATTCTATAACCTTGAACCTTTTTCATCTTATTTCCCATTACAAAGCCGCCTATTTGATAAAGACTTTATTAATCAAGCTCTTACAAGTAAAAAAACAATTAATATAAAATAAAATGTAAGAAGATACCTAGTTGATATTATTAAAAAGCTCAATAAAACATAACTATAACAGTTTTTTTTACTTGATTTAATTAAGATAGTATATTAAGAGGTTTTCAAGTTTTACAAGTAGCCGCTAGCAAACTCATTTCGTATCAGTCAGGATTAGGGTCACAAGTTAGTTTTTTTTATGGGAAATTAGTATCTAAATATGTTTAAGGACTGACTTTTTATTTACTGAATCTATTAATTACGTTAACTATTAGTTTACATTAAACATCCTATAATATACTTATTGTTGATATTTCATACTATTTACCTATAGTGAAATTTTACCTTTACAAATAAATACTTTAGAACCAATGATTATTCCAGTGTTATGATGTAATCATCTAGTATTTTCTTTCAATTAATATTTTAATTTTTAAAATCATTATAAAAGCAGGCGTAGAAAGGCTTACAAAGTAACAGATCATCTATAAAAGACGGGAACGTTAGATATATTTAATAATAAAGACTCAATATAATAATTATTCCACTTTGGAATTATTGTATTAATTATGATGATGATAAATACGTAGATTTCTGTTTTAATTCTAATATAAATATAACTCTAAATGAGAGTATTAAATAATAAAGCTAAATAGTAGTAAATAATGTTAAATAATGCAGTGAGAGAGAGAGAAGGACTTCGATATGATTTAACACCTGGATTTTGGGCTTTAGTTTTACCTATAGAGTTATTACTATAAAAGTTATTTAATTAAGGGGGTAATAGAAATATGCGATTAAAAGTTTAGCTTACCTTTAACGGTAGCTTTGTAAAAAAATACATAACTGTAAGGCTCTGATATACTTCCAATTAGGAGAAAGGCCAACGGCGGGGCCTGTACAGTACTAAATAATATCTTTGTGTTGAATATTTTTAGCCAACTTTATAACTATACAATCTGATGCATAAATACTTTGTAAAGTTTAAAGGTATTGTTTTAGAGTATATTAATAATTTAATTTATGTGGCAGAATTATGTAATCATGTAATATAGACTATATTATAAATACTTGAAAAGTAGATTAATAATCATTTTTTCTTGAAGTTGTACTAAATACTTTTACTTTCTCTATAGTTGATAGATCATAAAAAGATAAGTCAAATAATATGTAGGTTGATTGATATAGTTTACTATACAGTAGGAAAATAAATAAATAAATTTTACAGTATAGCAGGGATTATAAACTAAAATGGTATATCTGCTGCCTTTATATTATGGTTTCTAAGATACGTCTTTAGATTTTTGGTATTAACGAAGTTAGCGATTCTTTATGTTTATCTAAGCATAACTCTTCTGTATAATATAACTTTTTTAAGTTTTTGATTTATTGATCTTGGAATGCTTTTGCTTTGACTAGTTGAGTTTCTAATATTTTAATTGTACATTACCTTTTTTAAAAATCTTGAAAGACGTTAAAGTAGGCAATATTAGTTTTATTCAAGTTAAAGTTATCAAAGGTGGTAAAAAGAAAAATATAAAAAATCATGTCAAGAAAATTTGGAGAATTTTTATAGCTTTCAAAAAATTGAGACATATTTTCTATATAATAGTTCTTAATATAGAGATTGGTTTTGATAATAATAGCTTTTCTATTATTAGTTCCTACCATAGTTCTGTAGTATTGTCTTTATTAATAAATATTAAAACTGTATTACGATTTCAATAAAAAGTACTTCTTTTCATGAAAGATAGTTTCTAATCGACTTTAATCAATTTATTTATTTATGCCAACTATAATTTCAAAAAGTTTAGTTTTTAATATAAGGTTTGTAGTTTATATCTATGATCACTAACCTTAGTTATTAACTACGTCAAAATATACATTACATCATTGATTATGTCAGGTAGATTCATAAACACTATTCATTCTCAAAATATAAAAATATAATTTATACTGCGTTTAGTAGATAAAACTTCAATTTCTCATGATCAATTCTACTAGTTCTCTCTATATTCTTTTATCAAGTATTTTCAATAAAGATTGAGTATATAAGTTTATTAGTATTTGAAATCATTGATGGTTTATTAATAGTAATGAAAACTTGATTATTGTTTCAAACTTCAAAGGTTATTCTCAGTTTAAATAGTGTTATTAATACATTTTTGAAACTTATAATACCTCTAATCTTTATCAATATATAGAGGAGGTTTTCAGATCTTTAAAACTTTAATGGAGGTAAAACTAATTATTTTTAGTATTATAAAAGAGTTTGCAAATAGTTATAAAAAAGAAATGTCTTATAAACTATTAGGTATTACAAGATAGAAAAAGTTTCCAGAGTTTCATAATAAGGAATAAGACTTGGTTTATTATATAGGAATTTCAATAGGTATTTGGAATTAAGTGTAAAAATTTATATTTTCATTATAGGCCCTTTAATTTAAAACAAATAGACTCTACTTAATATATTTTATTGACTTATTGTCTAAATTAATTTTACCAATCTATTGTATAACTTCGAAATTGATGTTGAGTTTTATATTACAAGTTTATTAAAAATGGTTTATAGTATTTTATTGATGTATTTCTTAAATATTAAAATACTTTTAATATAAATACTTTATGGTTCATGATACATCTTTAGTTTTAATCTCACCATCTACCTATATCCGGAATTTTGTTTCTTATTAACTATATTAATTAGTATTTATACTGAGATACTATCCTTTTATATTTACTATTTTATAAATAAATATTAAATAAAGTTTAAGCTTACATTACCCTAAAATAGGGGTTCCCTACAATTAAACTACATTTTCCGTATTACTCTACGTCTCTCCTACTACCTATATTAAATTTAAACTATTATAACTCTTTTAATATTATAGCGTTTTTTAATTTCGCTTAGTTACAAATACTGGAAGGGAATAGTATATATAATAAATATCGAACACTAATAAGATTAAAAGAATAATATCGAATATAGCGTATAAATAAAACCTATTTCCGTCACTAGTTTCAAACTATATTAGCGGCATGTTACAACCCTAGTGCAGGACGGTTGTGGGGCCACGGGAATAGAGGCTAATTAGGAGAACGTATAGGGGAGCTAATTACAGTAAGGAATAGAAGTGATTAGTGTAATTAGGGCACTAAGTAGACTGGACAGAAGTAATTAGTATAATCAGGGCACTAAGCAGACTAAATAGGAGTAATTAGTGTAATTAGGGCATTAAGCAGACTAAGCAGACTAAATAGAGGGGATTAGTGGCCTTGGGAAACTAATTACGGCTTAGTACGAGGACTATATATACGGAGGAACTAGCTGGCGTAGATAGATAGTTCCGTAGTATGCAATTTAAGTTATATTTACGGTATTTAGTATTTATATTGAAATATTTTATTATATATTATTTAGCTATACCGAACTAAAATTATTTAAAAGTACCTTTAACCGATATCCCTTTTAGAGGTTCTGGATAGAGGTTCGTTATACATTATATATTTACTTTAACTTTATTATAAATAAGTTAAAGGCGTTTTTTTACTATTATAGCCGGACCTAAAAACGTTTAAATAGGAGGCGTCCCGCCTAGCCTAGGTACCGAGGGACCTTCCGCTAGACCTATGCCCTCTACCGTAAAGTAGGTTATTAAACGTCTTAAAGAGCTCGAGGATAAGGCTTAATAAACCCGGGAGCAGATTTTCGCTATCTCGGCTGCGTCTAAGTCGACTATTAAGCTTCCGGTACCGGAGCGCTACGGAGGAGAAAAGGTAAAGCTTAGAGGGTTCTTAATCTAGCTTAAGACTTATTTTTATTAATACTTAAATTAGTTTATTAACGAAGAGTCGAAGGTAATTTTTACGGCTATTAAGCTTAAGGATAGGGCTCTTATATAGTTCGAGCTTATCCTCGACGACTATTATAAGTAAGAGCCGGAAGATTAGGAAAAGATTACCGTGGAATACTTCGAGAGTTATTATACCTTTAAGGCTAAGCTTAAAGAGGTATTTAGGGAGTACGACGAGGTAAGGCGCGCGTAGGATAGACTTTTAAGTCTACGCTAAACGCGCTCGGTAGCCGACTACGCGGCTTAGTTTAAGATCGATAATCTACGTAGCGCTATTAACGATAAAGGGTTAATATAGTTTTTCTACTATAGCTTTAAGGATAAAGTAAAGGATAAGTTATATAAGGAAATAAGGCCTGATATTATCGATAAATATATTACTATAACTATACGGATCGATAATCGGTAATTCGAATATCGTATAAAAAAGAAAGGAGGTAATGGTAGGGGTAGCTACGGTAATAGCTATAGGAGATACTTTAACGGTAACCGCTTTAACGATAAGCGTAAGTAAAGATACTTTAGTACTAGCTACTCCGGTACTATATATTCGGGACCGATAAACGTCGATACTATATAATAGTAAAGGCCGTAAGGCCGGAGCTAAAGTAGAAAGAACCTTAAGTATTTTAACTACGGTAAGGTAGGATACTTTAAAAAGGATTATAAAGTACTTAAATAGCTCGGATAGAAAAAAGAAATCGTATTAATTACTATATTAAAGGGATCGAAAGTTATAAAAGTAATAGTTATCGGGTATTAATAAAGCGGAGCGGTAAGCTCCGAGGAAAACTTTAATTAATATACTGGATAAAAAAATATAGAGTTTTAAAAGGTAAAGGAAGTACTAAAAAGGTTAAAGGCGGAGTACGAAGAAAGAGATTTTTAAATATAGGCCTTACGGGATTAAATAGTATAGATTACTATAAAAGTTATTATGGAAATCGCTAAAGGTAAAGGTCTCGCGTAAGGACCTACTAGGTAAACGATATTAAAGAGATAGTATAGTAAGTACGGAATTACTATCTTATAGGATATATTATAGCCTATAAAACTCTTATATAAGAGCTAGGAAAAATATTAGAAAGGTAAGAAGGTCGCTAATATTAGGATCGCGAAGTTACTAAAAAATATACTAATACCTATATAGTATATACCTTATAAAAGAAATACGGTATAGCTTTATCCTAGGTATCCGGAGTATCGGAAAGTACTTTAGTTCCAATATATTATATACGGATATATAAAGTATTATTAAAGTAAGTCGCTATACGGCTACTAGCCGGTACGTAAAGTAAATAAAGAAGGTAAGCTATAGCTAATTAAAAGGACTATAACTTAATAAAAAAAAGTTTAATAAAAGGACCTAAACGACTACGTTTTATAAAAAGTTTAGGACCTAGTTAAACTAAAGGATAGCCTTTAGGTTATATAGATTGCATTAAGGTATATAAGGTACTACGTCGAATATATAAATAGTTAAAATATAAATAATAATATACATTTGTGGAAAGAAGTAATATTAAAATAATACTTAAGCCTAGACTATACTATATATTTACGGAAAAAAGTTAAATAATATTATTAAACTAAAACGATTAAGTAAAAGAACCGCTATCGAGCGTAGATACGAAAGAATATTAAAGATAGAAAATAAGAGGAAGTTAGGCGGGTATAGTTAAAAGACTTTATATTACTGGTTAATCCGGAGTAAAAAGATATTTTTAAACAATATAACCGTTTAAGAAACGACTCGCGGCCCTTCGCGGGGGCCGTTAACCTTTAACGGACCACGAACGGTATCTTCGAAGGTATCGGCGTAAAGCGAAGGTATAGGATAATAACCCGGCGTTTGTTAGCGAGGTCGCTACCGTATAGGGAGAAGGTAAGAAAAATAAACGCCTCTAGGTTACTATACGATAAAAGGATCTCTAAATAATAATATTAGTAAACGGTAGTATAGAAACGAACTTAATTTCGCTATAGTTCGTATATTAAGCCCGTATATTATAGAAAAAAAAAAAAGGAATAAATCGTTATATAAAGACTATTCCCTACGTAAAAAGTCTATAAAGAAATATTACCTTTAAATATTATAGTCGAAGGAAAAATAATATTAATTATATTTAATATTATAGATATAGGACCCTCGAAAGATATAATCTTAAGGTAACTATAGTATAAAAATTATAACCTAAATATCGATTAAAAAGATAGTAATTACCTACGACTAAAAGAGCCTTAAAAGTATCTAATTAACGATAGAAGATTAAAAGTACGTACGAAGTAAAGTGCAGAATATATACCCTCTATAGCACTACCGTAAGGAGTATAGGAAATAATAGTATATTTTATTAATATAGGCGGTAAGATCGAAGAAATAGGGTTAACGACGTTAGTAGAGATATCGGAGGTTAATAAGTATACCTATTATAATAACGTAGAGAAAGGTAAAAAAAAGGCGGTACTAGTAAAATATTAAGGATATCTAGCCTTTACGGCTAAATACTTAGAAAGGCTTTTAAAGCGAGGACCGTAGGACTATAAAATTAAGTTAAAAGAAAGAGCTAAGTTACGGCTATTTAAGGTTTATTATACTAACGATAAGTAAAGTAAGGAGTTACGGAAGTATTTAAATAAAAATCTAAAAAGAAAGTATATTAGGGAGTCTATATCGCTAGTAGGATACCCCGTATTTTTCGTACCGAAAAAGGACGGTAGCTTATAACTATATATAGATTACCGCTAACTAAATCACGAAATAATAAAAAATAATTACCCGCTACCGTTAATATCTAAGTTACGGAGTTAACTAGTAGGGGCGTAATACTTTATATACTTAAATATACCTATCGGGTATACCTATATATAGATTAAAAAAAGAGACGAATAGAAAATAGTATTTTATATACCCTATAATTATTTTAAGTATTTCGTAATACTATTTAGGTTAACTAATACGTTTATAACGTTTTAATCTCTTATTAACTATATAATACGGAAGTACCTCGATAAAATAATAATATATTACCTTAATAACGTTTTTATTTACTTACGTACTTTAGAAAAGTATAAGCGGTATATATAAAAAATACTTAATACGCTATACGGAACCGGACTTTTAATTAATAAAGAAAAAAGCGAGTTCTACGTATAGAAAATAGTATATTTAAAATATTTAATATCGCTAAGTAAAGTTTGTATAAAACTTAGGAAAATCGCGGTAGTTAAAGACTAGCCTACGCCGTAATTATAAATATATATTAAGGAATTTTTAAGGTTTATAAACTTTTATCGGATATTTATTTAAGGTTATATAAGTATCGCGAAGCTACTTAATTATTTAATTAAAAAAGATATAGAATTTCGGTAAGGGTAGGAAGAGGAGTAAGCTTTCCAGAAGCTAAAAAAAGCTATTTTAAAGGACCCGGTACTTAAATTACTAAACCCTAGTCGACTATTTAAAGTCGAGGTAAATATATTAAACTATATAATCGGTAAATAACTAAGGTAACGAGACGACGACGGTAAGCTATACTTAATAGCCTTCTTTTCGAAGAAGCTTAAGAGAGTATATTAAAACTACTCGATTTACAATAAAGAATTACTCGCTATTATCGAAGCGTTTAAAAAGTAAAGGCTATACTTTAACGGTACTAAATATAAAATATAAGTATATATAGATTATAAAAATCTACGGTACTTTATTACTACGAAAGTCCTTAACGTATAGTAAATATAATAATTAAAGTTTCTCTTGGAATTTAATTTCTAAATTAACTATAAAAAGGGTTCGGAAAACGCTAAGGTAAATACATTTAGCCGGCGAACCGACTACTATAAAAATATATTTAGGGAGTTACTATTATTATTTAAGGAGGCGCTAGATAATACTTTTAAATATTTATTATAATTATAAATAAAGTATTATATAATATATTATAAGAAAGCTACTTCTAATAAATACTAAAGGAAGTTAAGTAACGATATTATAAAATAATATTAATAGGAAAAGTTAAAGCTATAGGGTATCCGGAAAAATAATTAGGGAAAACTATAGTATAGAAATCGAATATACGTAAGGCTAGGTAATAAAACGGTATTAGTAATAAAGATTTACGTATCGAAGTTCGGAGGATATATAGGTATCGCTAAAACTATAAAAAAAATTAAGTAATACTTTAACTAACTAGAGATTAAAAACGACGTTAAAGAAGCTATTTAGGTATACTATACGTATAAGAGAACGAAGGTTATGAGGTATAAGCCCTATAGATTTCTAAAGCTATTACCGGTAGTAGAACGGCTATAGAGTTTAATTACGATAGACTTTATTACTAAATTACTAAAGTCTAAAGATATAATAACCGGTGTTAAGTACGATAGTATATTAACGGTAGTCGATAGGCTTACTAAGTAAGTATACTTCTTACTTTATAAAGAAATTTAGTCGGTAAAATAGTTAGCGGATATAGTATTATAGTATATTATATTAATATATATATAGTTAAAGGAATTTATTACGGACTACGATATTAAATTTATATCGAAGTTTTAAAGAGCGTTAATAACGAGGCTAAGGGTAGTAAATAAGGCGTCTTCGGCCTACTACCTTTAAACGGACGGTTAAACGAAACGGTTTAATTAAATCGTAAAATAGTACCTACGGAATTATATTAATTTCGAATAAAACGATTAAGTTAAACTACTACTTACGGTATAACTAATATATAATATATCGCTAACTAAAACGACTAAAGCTATACCTTTTTCGCGAATTTTAGTTACGAGGCAGACTTACGGTAAAGACTTACGGTTAAAGTGCTTAGGGCTAGGGTTAAAGCAGATAAGATATATATACTTTACGGTAAACTTAAGTAAGAACTAAAGTTTATAAGAGAAAAGATACGGAAATATTATAATATTAAAAGGCTCGAGGGACCTTACTTTAAAAAGGGAAATATAATATTCCTTTTTATATATAATTTACGTATTAAAAAACTTAGTAAGAAGCTAGATTATAGGAAAGTAAGACTATTTAAGGTTAAAAGAAAAATATCGGAAACGGTATTCGAATTAAAGTTATTTAATATAATATATTTACGGTTATATACCTTTTATATCTTATTTTTGGAACCTATACTATATATAAAAAAGGCTAATACGTAGGTAGTGGCGGAGGACGAAAAAGAAGAATACGATATAGAAGAAATATTAGATTTACGGTTTAATAGAGGCTAATTAAAGTATTTAGTTAATTAGTTAGGATACCCGGCTATAGATAACTTGTAGGAACTATAGGCACACCTTAATTACCTAAATAAATAAAAAGAATTTTACTAATAATATCCGGACCGACTAAAACTTAAGTAAGTAAAAAGACCTAGCTCCGGCCCATAGCTAAATAACTATAAAACGGAACTAAAAAAACCTCGGCAGGAATTAAACCTACGCCTTCGACATAATAGTCGACGTACTATATATTATACTACGAAGTTAAAAGGTATAAAGGGAACTAAATATAAGTAATACTACGCGCCTTAAGTACCGCTAACGGCATTATACGTAGTAAGGAAGGAAGGACCGGCTACGCTAAGGGCGGGAGATAAGCCGTCCGGTAAGGACTAGCTAGACCAGTCCAGTATATCGGAGGCCTAATTAAGAGAAAAGGCTAAAGGAGGATTAGCGGTAGAGGAAGCCTACGCTTCTTCCCGCTTTAGATCCTTAATTACCCGCTCCTCGCGAGCGGCTAAGCAACGGAATTTAGCAACTAAAGTACGGCGCTAGGTATTTACCCGCGAAAGTTTCGAGGCAGCTTATAGTATAGCCGTACGAGCTTTCCGCTCGTCGGCGTTTAATTTTTCTTTCTAACGACGCAGGGAAGCTATTATCGCGGGAGTAAGACCTAGGATATTGCAATCGGAGCGACCTAAGCGTATATAGTAGTTGCATTTAGAGGAGCGCTCGGAAGCGCGGTAATCGGGAATATCGAGGGCCTCGCAGGAGGAATAAGGAAATATCTCGTTACTAAAAATAGAAAGAGCGTCTATAAGATTTTAGCGGCGAAGGGTACTCGAAGGACCTTTCGGCGTAGATTTTTTAATACGGTTAGATATTATAGGAAAATAATAATAAAGGAGGAAAACTTACCTAAGGTTATTAATAAGAGAGATAGGCGAGTTAGGTTATCGGGGCGTTAGCTTAAGAGGGAGAATATCGTATTATAACTCTAGTGCAGGACGGTTATAGGGCTACGGGAATAAGGGCTAATCAGGAAAACGTATAGGGGAGTTAATTATAGTAAGGAACAGAAGTAATTAGTATAATTAAGGTACTAAGTAAATTAGATAAGAGTAATTAATATAATTAGGGCACTAAGTAGACTAAATAAGAATAATTAATATAATTAGGACACTAAGTAGACTAAGCAAACTAAATAGAGGGGATTAATAGCTTTAAAAGACTAATCACGGCTTAGCATAAGGACTATATATACGGAGGAACTGGCTGGCGTAAATAAACAGTTCCGCAGTATATAATTTAAGTTATATTTACGGTATTTAATATTTACATCGAAATATCTTATTATACACTATTTAGCTACACCGAACCAAGATTATTCAAAAGTGCCTTTAACCGATATCCCTTTCAAAGGTTCTGGATAGAGGTTCGTTATACGGCATCACCTCCTATTCTAAAAAGAAAGTTACCATTTAAAAGTTATAAATTATACCAAAAAAGTCTTTTATAACTAAATATACTATAGAAAATATAGATATCCACTTCTAAAACCTTTAATCTGAGCTTTTACTACGAAAACCATCGTTATTGGTAATAATATTAAACTTTTTACAAAGATATAACTTAACAGTTTATTTAATTATAACTTTAAAATTTATTAAGATGCAAAAGCCTTTAAATACTAGCGGAGCCTAGTATATTATTTAAGAAATTATTGTAAATATATTTAACGATTTAAGATCTTGGGTAAGTAACCAAAATAGTGAGTACTATAATATTACTAATATAAATAAAAATCGTATATATAAAGAAAAGAGTTAGGGTATTAAAGTACTCAACACGGCCTTTATATACCGCGTTTATAACGAGCCTCGGACTCTTTGGTGTAAAAACTATACTTAAAGTTATAACTAATTATAAACAATCCCAATGGTTTAGATATTTCCGGCTTGATAAATTAAATTAAAGTTATGAGGAGTTATTTACATTTAAGGTTGCGGTTGAAAGTATCTTTCATATCATTATTAGTATGCGAAAATACTATTATTAATTTAGAATAGTAAAATTAAAATCAAACATTAAATTAAGTTATATAGGCTTAGTATCGTTAACGAACATCACTAAAGTTAGCTTTCAATATTCCGAGCTTTTATAAGGTTAGAAGTATTGTTCTTAATACTAAGCCTATAGTAAAATTAAAATAATAAAAAGGGATATTACTTTTATTTATCCCGAAATCACTTGAAGTATTAGACGTTCTTAAAAATAATACCTCTCAAATCAAACCTACATCCTGTATTAGATTACTTATACTTTTATTATCAATAAACCGGAAATTAAAGTTAGGTAAACCTTTTTGTACTAAACCTTAAACGTGAACCTATTTACGTTTATGGACTGAATTTTTTTGGAAAGGATTTACGGAATAAATCTACATATTACTTTAATAAATTTATTTTAACAGACGTAAAGAAACAAACAAAAATTATCAAGTTATGCTCTTGGGAAATATATCAGTTTTTATAAACTTTATGCCTTATATTTATAAATGAAATTACTTAATTAAGTGCTTTATTGATCAAAACGTTGAAAGATTATCATAGTATTGCTATAACGTTTTGATCTCTTCAGTACTTCATGATACTTTTAGTATTGATTATTACAAACAATAATATTATAAATAACCGTAGACTTATTTTCAATATATTTTGTTAAATAAATTTTATCTTCTAGATTTGTATGCCCTTAATTTAATATATTTTATTTTATTAATACAAATTATAATTTTAGAGACAAAAGTTATCAAACATTATAAATTCATCCCCCGTAATGAACGGAAACTTTTAATATCAATAATGCGTTTTTATATTTTTTTAATATCAATTGCTATTAAACAAAGAGCAATTCAAACGTCTACCTTAAGATGCTGAATATTTATTATAATTCAGTAAATAAGTGTAGTCTAAAAAACATACCCGTTAATTGAAAAAAGGATATGAACCAAGAAAAAGATAAGATAATATTAAACTTACTTTGATTTCAAAGTAATACAAAATATCCTTTATGCATAAACAGTAAATTAATTGATACAAAAATCATTAACTATGTATTAATTCCTGGTTAACATTCAAATCCTTTTCAAGTTTAAAATTAATCCCGTGGATAGTTTAATATCCCCTATTAAAAATCTGTAACCTTTAAAAGTAGTCAAGGCATTTATAACCGGTACTAAAAATAAGCCAATTTTATGGAACTAAAGAATATAAATTGGTATACTATTTCGATTTTGAAAAAACTTCAAGTTCTATTTTTATAAACTGTTTAAAAATAATGTTATTTTTTAAAAATTGTAATATTAAAGTACGTCTTTACACGGCTTAATAAGAATCCCTAAATGAAAACTATGTATTATTAATGTAAATGAATTTTTAAATTAAAATGACTTTAGATTTATAGTTAATATGATCTTTCTTATTTACTCTACGTTACTTTTAAACTAGTTATTACTACGTAAAAGCTGATTAAGAAGAAACCTTTTAAAATATAAAGCCAGGTTAAGCCAACTATATAAATAAATAGCCAAAACCTTTATATTGAAAAATAATTCGGAAATATTAGTGTTATTATAATTAGAACAATAGTTGGATTTAAGAACCCTCAATGCAAATAATACTACAGAACATTTATTTTAAAACTATATTAAAGATGATTGATTCCATAATACTGTTGAACACTTTAAATCAAACATACTTTACTCTTTGCTATATAGAACTTTAGTAAATGCAAATACATTCATATTATGATCAACCTAAGGGTTATTCAAAATTTAGTTAAATACATTAAAAATATTAATAATGTGATTATTTATTTTCACGTTAGTCTTGTTGGTAAGTATACTGATAACGATAGGTCTAGGATACTCAAAACATTTATCGATTTGGATTTTTCTAAGGACTTTGAAAACTCTAAAATTACTTAAAAGTTCTTATATGGAAAAATTTAATAGGCTTGCAAATTAAAGATTAAAATAGACCTTTACCATAATATTCTCTATTATAAAAGCTATGATACACCTTTTTAGAAGAACGATTAAAGAGGTTCTATAGTTTAGAAAGGTATTAGACATAAAGAACTTAACTTAAGATTTCTATTACCTACTTACATATATAGCAGTGATATAGGCTCTATATTTACTACCTATAGCTTAACGTTTTGTAACCGTGATAAATATAACTGAAGTAAATATGAAATTAAGTATTAAATATCAAACACTTATCTATGAAACAAATACCTACTAATAACTTTATTAGATTTCCCACAGGTTAAAATTTTAAAGAGTTTATCAAATTAATAGCCCTTATAGAAAAGCCTCAAGAACCAATTAAAAGGGGTTTAAATTGCTTTTAAATCCTCTTATCTGATGTTATTTATATGTTTATGTTCTAAAGGAGTTACTTAATACTACATTATAAGCTTTGGCACTTTTAATTTTTCTTGAAATAATCAATTAATGAACTGATTTTTATTTTTCTTTAAATTAAAGTTAAACCTAAACTATATTACATAGTAAGTTAAAAAACAACATCAAAAATAGGTCCCTACAAGGCCAGTCTTAGAGTAGGTTACTACTATAGTAATACATAGTTTTAATTTCGGAAGAAGTATCAGAAACAGTAAAAATATTTAATAAAACAGTTGCCCGGCATTTACTTAATACTTTATGAAGTTTCTACCTAATAGTACTAACTGCATGAAATCTTTATCATCAATACTGTAATTAATTAAAGTAACCTAAATTTCATATTTTAACTATTAAAACTTTATGAATATCATAAAGCATTTATAGCCAAGTAAATCTATAACTTCCGAACTTATCGTAGCCTAGTAGAATAATTTACACTATTTTAGCCGTAAGTATTTTTAATAAAACATAATTAAATCGTCAATTTTTGAACTGAACGTTAGCTTATTTACCCGCCATAATATACAAGGCTGGATGAAAGCCTCGGGGAATATATAATAATGATTGAGAACAAACCTTGTTATAAAGTATTAGGTGAAAATGAAATGTTATAATAAAATTTATAAAACTTTACCCATAATACTTTTTTTATATTACTATAAAGTGTTGTAGCTTTAGTATACTGAGTAGTAAGCTATAGGTATTGTGCAAGCTATTTCCGCTACACTGTAGGTACTATAAGTATCTACCGTTATAGCGCACTTAGCGGGCGTTCAGGCCCGGGAGACACGCGTTCAGGCCCGGGAGACACGCGTTCAGGCCCGGGAACGGAGTCACCTTCGGGGAGCAAGTAAAAGGCCGATGGCCTATAAGACCTCTGCTTCACACCCCATCCACTGTGGTAATTTTTAGTCTACAAGGCTCAATCAATATACTGGTTCACCACACTCATCAGTGCCTCACAAGCCTATGTTACAGTGATTCTCTTCTATATATTACAGGGCGCCGCCCCTGTAATCCTTCTTCCTTCAGTGCTACGGCAACTGTCGAATGCTGCAGTCAAAGTCTTCTTCGCTCTCAGTGTACTGCGCCGATAGTTATTTGAGCCTATATTTACAGGCCTCAATAGCACCTATTTCAACAGTTACTATATAACGCTATGGTTATATATATTACGTAGGCCTGGAATTATAACATAGTTAAATTTTGTATACACGTATTTAACCGTTTTCTACCGGATTACCTGATAATTTTTCTGAAAGCTTATTATACAGCAAATAGCTCTAAATGTATCAATCATTGCTTCTATCTTCTTTATATCTTTCATATTGAATAGCATATACTACATAGATAAAACACCATATATATATTATATGACTAATGCAAAATATCGTTATTTAACTAATTTACAAAGTCAAGAATAAAAACTTGCTTTTATAAGCTATAAATTAATGCATTTATATAGGAAAACCATTATACTATTACAAGTAATAGATTAACTGAATATTATGAGTAAAAGGTTTCTTTTTTTAAAAAAAAAGCCGTGATAGATAAACCGGTGATAGATAGTTAATTGCGAGAAAGTGAAAGGTTTAAATGGAATTAAAATTTCATATGTGAAATGCTTACTATCGAAAAATACTAAATACTTTGTAAATTTGACTAAAAAATAATAGAATATTGAATAAATGAAAGAAGATAATATCCATATATGGGATGATACATTCAAAAGAAAATAGTAAGAAGCCAGCTAATTTAAAAAGAACAGTGCGGAAATCTTATCAAAGTAGAAGTTGAAGTTAAAGAAGACGAAAATAAATAAAAGGTAATTAAAAAAAAACCTACAAATCGAATATATGAGGAGAGAGACTATGTATATCGTAAAGGGTTACCATTGTCCAATACAACGAACGTAAAGATTTAACCACCTTAGATTTATTATTTAACGCATTATCACAAACAAAAAAAGGACCTACAGTTATAGACATGTATTTCATGAATACATAGTACTGACTCATTATACATTACCCCACTAGTTATTAACATAGTACTTTTATTAATACTATATAAATCAAATTAACCTGAAGTTTTAGAAAACAATGTTAACAGAATTTAAGAATGTACTTATATATACTTAATAATGCATAAGTTAATATTTTATGCTATATAAAAACTTCGTCTATATTTATATTGATAATATTATTATACTTGATAAATAAAGTGTATATAGAGTAAATAAAATCATTTTTAACTTTTTTATAAAGCCTAACATTATTATTAGTGGTAGCAATTCTTTTTTAAAAATTCTATATTAATTTAGATATTAGAGTTTGAAGCTTGTGGCCCTGGAATAGTAACGATGGATAAATAATTCAAGTCATGATAAAGGTTGGAATACTAATGAAACTAAATACCCTACATTATCATTTTAATATAGTAGTATTTTTACGAGTTTTTATACTATAGTTTAAGAATAATCTAACTTGCATAAAAATCCAGTTTACTAAAAGAAAAAGCCGTAATACTAGATTTCTACAATTTAAAAATACCAAAGTAAAATATCAGGGCTATACAACTATTTAAATCTTCTAAAATTAGGTATTTATTAAACTTTAAAAGTTTGTAAATAAACCTATATTTGTAGTATTATCACTATACCAGACTAGTGTTTATGAAAGTTAACTCTTGTAAATAAAGTATTAAATTTATAGTATTTTATATAAAAAATAAAAAATAAAATAATCCAAAAATAACTATGAATCTTAGCTGAATAATTATATTTGTTAATGATAAAAAAATAAGTATTGAATAAATTCATATCTTACTACATGAAAAATAGTAAGTTTAAATTAAATAAATGAGAAGTTTAGAAGATACCAATAATTAGGTACCCAAGGTATCATAATATTAAGTAACTATTAACTACTTAAAAGTGTTATACATTAGTTTCTCTTAAAAACAATCAATAGTGTTAAATTTAACTTAAAATTATATCAGTAATAAGTTATTTGATGTAATACCTTTAACAACATCATGGAGCAAAGGTAAACTTAACTTTATACCAGATATATTATTTTCTTTCCTTTTAACGGATAAGACCCTATCAGCAGTTTATCTAGAAATATTAAACTGAATAATATTCAGATAAAGAAATATCGTGGTGTTATCATGATTGATATTTAACTAGCTTTCAAGATTATAGTAAGTTGAAAAAATTATTAAGTATAATCAAAACCCATAATTTATTTAAAATAAAAAGCAAGAACGTATTAAAAATTTAAAAATTGTAAAATAGTAATTATAGAAACATTATTAATACTCAAAATGATGTTTTGTATTATAAATGATTAAAAAGAAATGTACCTTTATATATCTTAAAACTATATCTGTAAGCTTTTAATTAAAAAAAATTCAAAGAAAGACTAATAAAAATGGTGTGTTATAACGCTAATACTCGGCGTTAATAAAAAGGCGTAAGAATACTATTACCTAACGATTACGTTTCAGCCTTTAACTGTTAAGCTTATACCTATATTACCGTAATATAATAATATAATTTAACCTTCTAAACGCCCCTAAATTAATCTTTTATTACCTTATTAATAACTGACCCACCACCTACTTACCGGTAGGTAATATTAATAATATCGCGTACTTTTTCCTCTTTATATCATTTTACTGTTAATACTATACTATACCGGCTTTTCTTGTTAGATACTTCTTATACTATTAACTAAACTTTCAAAATGTATTCCTTTAACTGCTACCCCTAATAACTAGGATACTAATTAAGTCATAATTCTTATATAATAAATAGTCTTTTATTTTTTGGTATTTTTTAGAGTCATAAATCAATGTATTCATTTAACTCAATATTAAATTCATAATAAACTCAGTAAAGATATCATGAAATTAGTATTTGAGTGAGCTCAAATTTAGTAAATATATTCGTGAGTTTAGGAGTATATTATAGCTCGTTAACCTCTCTATTATCTTTTTGTTGGGTATTTCGTTTTATTTACTACTATCTTATTATCTCTAGCCTCTTCTTTGAATTCTGTAGTCCACTCTAAAGCTACTCTAACATTTTCTTTATATAGGGTAGCCCATAATTTCAAGTAAAACAATACCGACTATTTTTCAAACTATGGTTAATATAATATCCATGAATATATCGACTTTTAGGAATACTCGTTTTTTTATTATCTTACTTTCCATTAACAAATCGACTATATATAGCAACATCTACCTTGTACCAATTATAGTACCTTTTTACTACTACCGAGGTAAAATTACTATTTTAAGGAATACTGAAATTTGTAACTAGTTGTTCTATAGACTTTATGCTTATAAAGTTAAATTTCTTAGCTCCTATATTACTCCATATCTGAGTCATGATATACTCCAGTAGTTTGAATGATCAGTGTAAAAGATGTGTACCTTTAGCTATTAGTTTGGCGATCTCTTGAGTAGTAAGTTAGGGGCCTAGTTACCTATTGTTTATAGTTAATCCAAAGTTAGTATTATTTTAACCGCTACTGCTATAACGTCCTTTAGTTTTACAATAAATATAGCTACTATGTCATCTCAAACTACTAAAGCTACTGGTATTATAATCTAAATTACGATTAAAAATTTTGTATTAACTTATATCAATCGGTATTTATATAGATTTATTTCGTGAACATTATATATGTATAGAAGTAAGTAATGATAGTAGTAGTTAACTATATGAAATATTCAAAAATATACAAAAATCGCTTGTTGGCTTTATAGTTAGAATATTGAACTTATTTTAACCTTCTTTAACATAATTACGATTATAGTCTTATTTTATCAATAGTTTAATAAATAACCCAAAGTAATTAAATCTTTAGAAATTATTACGTAATTATAATTCCAAATTACTCGCGGTATTACCTCCTAAGTAACTTTTCAGAAATTATCAATAGTATCGTTGATCGAATAATAATTACTGTTAACGTTAGGTGTATTCTTTATAATAACAATATAATCTGTACGTACCCTGAATGAAGATTAGATAGAAATCTATAAATGTTACAAATTCCTTAACGTATATTTATAGTTATAGTATAAATCAATCTTTAATTACCGTCATGTTTTCAAATCTTATTCGAAGTTTACTTAATAATATCAAATATTCTTAATATACTATATTTTATGTATACAATTCGTTTTCTTTTATTAATTAAAAGTCCAGTTTCGTATAACGTATGGAGAATTTTTTTGTACGCATTACTGAAATTTAAATGCCTTCAAAGTACCTAAATAAATACAAATATATTTAAAATAATATACTACTATTTTATCGAAGTATTTCCGGATTATATCAATAATAACACATTAAAACGTTATTGGTATCTTACGTAACTCGAACAGTGGTAGGAATTATTCGAAATAATTATAGAGTATAGGAAACCTTACTTTTTATTTATTTCTTTCCTTAATCTACATATGAACGTATTTAACAGATATATTCAAGTAGTCAAAGTATTATAGCCTAATTAAATAACTTGAGAGCCTAGACATTAACGATAACGGGTTCTTATTTTTTACAGTTTCACTATTCAACTAACGGTAATCTGTATATAATCGTAAATTATTATTATTTTACAACATCGAATTACGGTGCTTCTTACTACTAATATAAACTCGTTCACATATCCTTTTTTTTCTCTCGTTTAAATATTTCTACAACTCGTTACTTTACTTATCACTAATAGAGTAAACTTTAAATAGCCGTAATCTAGCTTTTTTTTCATTTAGTATTTTAGTTTTACAGTTCCTACTTTAGAAATTCCTGTACATACTTAGCCGTAAAGGCTAGGTATTTTCGATATACCACCGGTACCGCTTTTTTCTCGCCTTTCTTTACGTATTACAATATATAAATTTATTAACCTCCGATATTTTTACTAAGGTTATTAACTTTACCTCTTTAATTTCACCGTTTATATTCATGAAATATACTATTACTTTTTAACTTCTTTTCATAATAGTATAGAGAGTACTTATCTTATACTTTACTTTTTATATAATGTTACTCTTTTATCGTCAATTAAATACTTTTCAAGCTTTTTTTATTGTGAATAATTACGAATTCTCTAATCGGTACTTAATTATAGACTTTATACTATAATGACCATAGAATTATATCCTTTAAGGGTGTAATATCTATAATATCAAATATAACTAAAAAGAAAATTTCAATTATAGTATTTTGAATAACATTTTGTTAGACTTTTCACTTTAGAAATAGTCCATATATTACACCCTTTTTTTCCATATAGTATTTTACTTAATATACGAAGTATAGCGAGATAAGTTATTTTTATACTTTCATTTATCGATTCTATCTTTTAACCATCTTTTTAATATATTATAACTTAAAAATATTTATCTCTTCTACTTTCTTTCTAGATTTAAGCGACCTTACAAATAAATACCGGATCGTTATTTTATGTTTTTACTTCATACTAATATTTTTGATAACACTTTTCGTAGTCCGTTAAAAGTTAGCGGCTCTTACGAAGGGCCGCGAGTTATTTTTTAACGGTTATATTACTTCGAAGCTTTCTTTTATTCCATATTATTTCATAGCGCCAATTCTTTAATTATTTCCGCTTAACTTCCCTTTATTTTACGTCTTTGATTTTCCTACTATTCCATCGTACCAATATTTAAGAAAGCTTCTTTATTTAATTGATTCCTTGAACTTTTTAACTTAATAAGATTCTTTAATTTTTTATTAATATCGTACGTAGTCCGGCCTTAAATACTATATAAATATAATTTTTCTTTACGGATCTATGTTTTCTTTTACATTTTATTCCTTTATTTATTAGAAGTAATATTCCGTATATTTAAACATGAACTATATTACTCAAAAGCCATTTTTTAGTTTAATGAGGGTCTGAATTTTCTATAGGGCAAATTCTCTTTTTTAGAACTTTTCCTGTTTAATTATTATTTTTATAATTAATTAAAACTTACTTTTCTTACTTATTCATATATCAATTAATAGCCGTATAGTTTTTCAGTTTAATAAAATATTATATTTTTATGTATAATATATCTAAACTGAAGTACTTTTCGCCCTTCCAAATATTTAAAACAAAGCAATACTATATTTCCTTGATAAAATGTATATTATATAACTGAAAGTACTAATTTTAACTACTTTATGATTCTATTATTGACGACCTTTCTATTTTGCCAATATTCCTTCTAATTTTTATAGATAGTTTTCCAAAACTATAACATTTACTATATACAAGTCATTTTATATAACTTATATTATTTTAATATTATTCATCAGACAAATCCTTCTTATTATATAAGATTATTATCTTTACCTCCGTAATAAATTCTTTCATAATTTATATTAAATAATCCTATAATTTTTATATTTAAACAATCTTTTTGTACATCGCTTTGACCCTTTTCATTACTTTCCGTAGTTTCTAGGATTCTGCTTCCTTTTATTTAAATATTAATAAAAGTCTTTGTTCCAAATTTGAAGTTTTGTTTTTTTAAATACCAGATAACTACGACCTTTATAACCCTTGGCCTCTTTAAGAATAGTTACTGTAATTTCTTTTTTTAACCAAATTATTTAAATACTTTATAATGCTTTTTAAAATATTGTACTTTATTATAATTAAAACATTTAAATCTATTTCTACCTTAACCCCGACTTTACGGCCTTTATTATTATGTTATGTCAACCTTTATCGGTCCTATATATTAATACCGGAGTAATCAATATTAAGATAATATTACTTACGTCTATTATTAGAGTGGTTATTACTATAGTATCTTCTATTATCATTATTATATCCGTATAGTATTCAAATTACCGATCATAGATGTATATAATAATCATACATTACTCAATAGTATTATGTAGATTATCGAGTTTAAATGGAGCTGCGTAATTTACCCCTAAATATATTTAACGCAAGTTTACAAGCCTCTTTTACACGCGCGTTAATTTATTGTACTCCTAAATATTTCCTTTACTTTAGTTCTGAAAATATAATAATTTTTAAAATATTAAACCATAATCTTTTGTTAATCCTTTTCCTCTTTTTTATAATATTCGTTAAGGATAGGTTCAAGGTACTAAGCTTGGTTACCGCGAAAATTGTTTTTCAATGTTTATCAATGCATTAATTTAAGAAACTAAACCTTAAATTAAAAACCTTTTACGCTTTACCTTTCCGCTTTTATAGTACTCCGGTACTAAAAACCTAAATATCGACTTAAACTTAATTATTACAATAACAATTTACTCCCGGGTTTATAAACCTCGGTTTTAAATTCTTTCACACGTTTAATTAACTATTGCGCAAAGACAATATTCAATATAGTTATAATCGTGGAAGGTCCGTTGTTACTTGGGCTAGGCGGGACGCTTCTTATTTAAACGTTTTTAAGCCCGGCGATAGTAATAAAAACGCCTTTAACTTATCCATAATAAACTCAAGGTAAATATATAGTTTATAATAAACCCCTATTAAAAATCTCTAAAAGGAATACAAATTAAAGGTATCTTGAAATAATCTTAATCCGGTATAGCAGAATAGTATATAGTAAATAGCTTATTTTAAGTACGTTAATATACATATTAACAATTATAACTTATATTGTATATTACGGAACTATATATTTAAACCAACTAGTTCCTCCGTATATATAGTTTTAGGGCTTTAAGTACCTCCGTATTTAGAGCTATCTTTTATTCCCTAAATCCCTAGATCTAGCTCTAAATCTATAGATTCACGGATTTATCTCCTAAGTCCTAGATCCCCTGGCCCGTGCTATTCCCTGCCTATAGGTCATACTTGTCCGCCCGCTCCAGCCCCACTAGTCCTAGCGTCCCGCTTCTCCTGAACCCTGACACTGATTTATTAAAAGGCGATTATATAAAAATAGATTAGAAGAGCATAGTATCAATAAGAAAACTAATAATAATAGCAATAGCAGTAAGAAGAATAGTAATAAGGATAAGATAAATGAGAATTAAAACTAGCTTTGATTTTAAGTTAATAGCTAGATTAATAAGGATAGAAATATATGAAAACAATAATTATGACGCTAAAAGAATAAATAGTACAGCTTATGGAAAGAAATCAAAGTTAATATAATAGTTAGTATCGTAGCTAGGGTAATATTAACATTATTTTAATACGAAACTTATTTTGAAAGGGGCGGTTGTCAGGATATATAGTATAGTACCCGCACAGTAACTAGCACGGCACTAGTACATACTTCATAACTTTCCTACTACTTGTTAGCTCTTTGAGAATTGATACCATCACTACTTTGTATATATAGTACATTGAATATATCCTTCAGAATTTATGCCTTCGAATAGAATAAAAAGAAGAGATATAATATTCAAATACTATAAGGTTAGTAGGAGAAAATAGAGTTAGTTAAATTTTCAGGGTGATAGAAATATTTTAAGAAAATTAGAATAGAAACTTTTCCTAATCCTAAACCTCTACAGCCTAACCTACCTTAACCTCTACAAAACGACTTTTTGCTTACAGAGAAATAATAAATTTATCTTTTGGTTCTGTTAAGTATTATTTTCATCAAAGGGTAAAAAGTAAGGGGTATAAAGAAAGGTTTACGCTGAAAAGACTGATTAAAATACATATTAGTAATTGAAACTACAATAAATGTAAAATGGTTTGTCACTTTAGTTAGGAATATATATATTTCTAAAAAATATACTAGTTCAAAATATATTAGAAGAGGCAAAATGTTGGGAAATGTTTATTATTAAATGAGAAAGGGTTTTAAATCAATTATGGAAAATATTTAATAACGGTAATTATTAGGAAGATTTATACACAGTAAAGTCTATTTAGTAAAATACTACGTCACTATTTAATCCTTGTATACCTCGTCATATCAAATAAGAAGTATAGCTATGGAAATCTAAGAAAAATATCAAAACGATTCCTATCTATAGATTGAATCAGATAGTATAATGTTAGGATTTTACTATTATAAGGTACTAACCTTTAAGTATAGTACTATTAATGCATTCTCATTAAAAATATCATTAATTTTAATTTTTCTCATCTTGAATCTGGGTTTATAAAGGTTTAGATAGTATTGTAATTATTATACTTTTTTAAAAGTTAATGAATATCATTACTTTTAGAGTTTTATATTTTATAAGGTTTATTAATAGATATTTTACTTTCATATGACTATTTATCTGCAAAAAAAAAAAATTAGATCAATGAAACAAAGGTGTTAAAAACATTATTAAACATAACTAATGAAGCTCCTATAAATACACGCTTGTTTAAGAAGATTAAGGTAAAGAAATATAGCGTTGTACAGTATTTAGACAGTGAGCTTTTGAATATTTATATTACTTTTAATCATGAATTCGGCATACTTCCACTTAGATTTGATTTTAATTTGAATTAAAATTATATATTTTAGAGTATAAAACAGTATTAATGAATTCCCTAATAACTTCGAAATTATTTTAAATAGTTTTAAATTATACTTGATATTTAATCGTCGACTTTAAACGAAAACATATTAAAAGTGAAAAGTTAAAATGTAGTTGAATTATGAATATTTACTCGAAATTTATGGATGATCGACTTTTAAAATTTTAAATTGAAACGAAATTTTGATTTTGTAGCTATTGAACTCTAAACTATAATGAAAATAAATACAATGCTTAGTACTATATAGCATCCAATATACTGAAATTTATACCTACAGAAAATCACAAGTTCGTTCCAATATCTAACAGAGAAAAGTATTCTAAGAGTATTATATCTGTTTAATATCAATTCAAAGACGTATTATATTATTTAGCTATTTACATAATCGAAAAATAGCTACTGTTCGGGACTACTTTAATAGTAAGGAAGGTCAATAATCCCGTCTTTAATATGACCCTGGTACGTTTTTTTAAACAAAAGGGTTATTGATTAATATTAATCAATGTTTAATGAAGTTTTCAATAAATACATTTTTATAATTAAAAAGAGTAGTAATAACTTAATTGAAATGTTTTTACTTGATTTAATTGAATAAATAGATATATGAATTATTTAATATGATTATGTATTACTACGTACCATAGGTATAGTATCTACTACTACATATTATAATTATAATATTTCTGACACTACATAACAAAACAATCAACGTTCTTATACACTTTACTATTTCTTTTCAAAGGAAACCCTTAATGAATATTGATATTCTCAAACTGTTGGTTATTTTGATATGTTTAAGTTTTAAGATACTGAAAAAATATAATCAACATCTTCATGTCTTGATTTATAAGCTTTTTAATTAGAAAAGTTTCAGTTATTATTTAACTTCATAGTAATAAGATACCTACTTTATGATGCTAATACATTCTGTAAGTTTCGTCTTATTACTCTCACTATGACTGATTTTTTCTTTTTTCAAAGCTTCATGACAAAATGTACTCTATAGTTTTGAATATTATTAAAGCTACTCAATGATAAAGGTATGTTTAAGTCATTGAAAACAGGGTATATATCATAATACTCATTCTTTATAACAATAATCTCAATTACTAGACATATTAAGGCTTCTAAATTTATTAATTTTATTAAATGTTTTTATATTCAAATTTTTTTTAGAAGTTAATGTGTTAATATTTAATAATTCTTAGAATATATGTTGTTTAAGTATATTCCTAAAGATCATGTTGCTTAAATTTAATGTTACCAAATAATAAATCAAGTGTAGATCTTTAATATTATTCATTCGTATACCGGAACGTAATTTTACCGCTCAATAAAATATAATAAAGACTGGAAGACCTAATTAACAGCTTCGAAGATGCGAAGAACGTTAATTTAACTAGCAATCATAGCCCTATTCAATTATAAATTCATGTAGTTATTTTAGCTTTATACCCTTTGACATTCCTTTTAACTATCATAGTACTACCATTACTATACACTTCTGTAAATACTTCCGCCTTCGTTAATTTAGCTCTAGCCTTGTCTCTAGTTTGAATACATTAAAATTATAGGTTAAAGTGTCACAGACCAACCATGTAGCAAGGCAGAGTGGAGACTGCAGCAGACCGTGGGGACCAATCCAGTAAGATGTAACGGCGGGGCTGCAGGACAAGGGGGCGCTCACCTCTTAGCAGAGCTGAGCCAGATCAGTAGGCTCAGCAGGTGAGCGTGGTGAGCCAGGTACGGAGGTACCTGGAGGATGAGGTCTATATATACGGAGGAACTGGCTGGTGTACGTAGACAGTTCCGCAGCATGGAATACAAGTCACAATCGTTGGTATCTAGACTGTTGTGATTGAGACAAGCCATTGTTGTGCACTATTTAGCTGCACCGAACCAATTGTCAGAAGTTGCCTTCAACCAGTATCCCTTTCAGAGGTTCTGTACAGGGGTTTGTCACATAAAGTTCTTTTTGATAACATTTACTTTTCACAAATGCTTAACTTAGTTTTTTCCAAAGCCTAAATTTATAAGCGCTTAATTAAGGTAAGATCAAAGGATTTGGCCGCTTTATTAAACAATTTAGTTTTTTACGTGTTAACCCTCAAGATCTCATAAAATAATATAAGTAAAATCATCAAATATCCTAGCTTTTCTAGGGGGTATAACTTTTTCAAAAGTCCAATTTTTCATATTACTTTACTATATAAACTATTATGAGAATAACCTTTAACACATAGCTTCTTTAATACGACTGTTGTTTACCATATACTAAAATAGCCCCTGACCTACTACAATATCTATACTATGGATCGTAGTTTTTTTCACTAGGCTTCTTCGTTTCTTGTTATTAATTTTATAGTTTGTTTTTTATCAAGGGAAAGGAAAGTCAGGACGTTACAAGTAGGTTATTTCAATAAATCTCTCCGTTTCGAAGTATAATTATATTTTTTTGAAGCTCGAGCCCGTGCTACCTTTTATCATAAGTCCCGGCTTTTTAAAAAGAAGGAACGAGAGTCATTCCCATAATTTATTACCTTATTAAGCCCTCCGAAAATAAATACCTCCCTGACAACTACCCCTTTCAATTTTCCCTTTCTATATCCCTTGCTGAGTTCCGACTAGCTTCCTAACCTTTCCTTAAAAACTGATATAGGTAGTTCTTTTTTAACCAATCCGGTATTATAGTAAAACTCGTTTACCTTTAACATAATAAACGTATTTATTTAAATTTCATCAATTATCTTTTCATGTATATTTAATTAACTATTATATAAAATACTATTATTATATTTTACTAATACTAAAATCTAATATCATTTTTACTTTATATATTTTTATTATATATTTTCTCGTAGAGACTAATTTTATTTATTAAAAATATAATTTTCGAAAATAAAATAAAGAGATATATTACCGTAAATACAATATATTAAGTTAATGAAATTTATATGTTATTTTCCATATTTTTTAAACCTAAACTAACTTAACTTTCTTATAATTAACCTTTGAATTATTCATTTAATATATAAAATGTACAAAAAGAAAGAACTATATTCCCTCTTTTAAAGTAATGTGACGAACCCCTGTACAGAACCTCTGAAAGGGATACGGGTTGAAGGTAACTTCTGACAATTGGTTCGGTGCAGCTAAACAGTGCACAACAAGATGTCTCAATGTAAACACAAGATACCGTGAATACAAGCTTGAATTGCATACTGCGGAACTGTCTATCTATGCCAGCCAGTTTCTCCGTATATATAGACCCTATGCCAAGCCTGGCACTGTCCTGGATCGATAGACTCGACCATCGATCCTATCGATACTATTCTTTTTGGGGATTGACTTTTCTGGATCGATCCTTAATTCTAATAATCCTATTTTACTTAGTCCTTACTTCTATATGAATAATTGGTCCGTGGTGCGGCCCGCGCCTTACTAAGTATTAAGCCGTAATATAATACTTCCCTTCCTAGGCCGAAGTCCCGTTAGCCTAGTTTACTTTCTTACGTTTATTAATACCTATAAGTTTTTCCTTTCTTCCTTTATTCCTTATACTTTATTATATTTAACCGCGTAAGTAAAGCGCGACCCGGTATTAAACCTTCATATTCGAAAATTGCGGATTATAATAAGCTACTTATTATTATTTTATAATTTACTTTTACTATAAAACGTATTTATTTTTTTTACAAAAAACGTAGTTTTTCCTATAAGATTTCCCTTTCCGTTTTTAAACATTACGCTTCCTATATATAGTAGAATTAATCCCTTTAGGATACTTATGGACTATCCGTTTAATAGCTCCGTAAGGTTATTTCTTAATATAATTAATCAAAGACGGAGATAGTAGAAACTAAGTTTAAGCGCGCGGCTTTAGATTAGAAAATTAATTACTTACGCTTATAAAAGCGAATATAATTTAAACGAATAATTACGGCTGTCTCCCGTAGCCTCGATAATATTGAAGAGTTAAACTATATTGAATAAAAGGAGGCTACGCTAGCCGTATAAGCTACTGTTTTGTCTAGCGACGCTCCCTTTCCTGCCCCTTCTCCTTTAGATCCCTGGGACTATAATATTATTAGTCTTTCCTTGATAACCGTATTAAATACCGCTAATAACGCGCCTTTTAGCTCCTAAAGTAATCAAGACGTTTGGTACTACTTATATCTGGGTCCCCTTATACCTTCTAACCTCGTAATATAATATATGATACGTTGGCTATTACGTTAAAGGTATAGGTTCGACTCCCGTTAAGGTTCTTCCAGGTCCGTATTATAGCTGTTTTACCGTAGTTCGGGCTCGGTTTTCTTTTTAGCTCCTTCACTAGTAGTACGTCTTCGATTTTTTATACGATAATAGAGGCGTATAATATTAGTTAAGCTTAGATTCCTTCGTACTTATTAACTTTATAATATAATATATAGTACAATAATTACCCTATCGAAAGCGTACCTTCGATTCCTACTTAGGTTCTCCTATATTTAGATTTATAGATATAGCCGTAAATCTAAATATAGCTTTTACTTATTTAGGTTTTGGCCAGTTTAAGTATTATCGGTAAAATTCTTTTTACTTAATTAAGTAATTAAGATTTACCTTTAAATCCTACGAATTATTTATAATTAAATACCTTAATTAACTAACTAAATACCTTAATTAACTAACTAAATACTTTAATTAACTAACTAAATACTTTAATTAACGTTTATTAAACTGTAAATCTAATATTTTTTTTATATTATACTTTCCTTTTCCGTTTTCCGCTACTTTATATATTAACTTTAATTATATATAAGACGGGTTTGAAAAGTAAAAGGTAAAAAGTGTATAACCGTAAACGTATTATATTAGGTAGTTTTAATTCGAATACCGTTTCCGATATTCTCTATTTTAACCTTAAATAAAACCTACTTTTCAATAGTCCAGCCTCTTATTAAGTTTTTTAATATATAAATTATATATAAAAAAGAATACTATATCTTCCCCTTTAAAGTAAGGTCCTTCGAGCCTTTTAATATTATAGTATTTTCGTATTCTTTCCTTTATAAATTCTAATTTTTACTTAAACTTACTATAAATATATATAGTTTATTTACCTTAACCCTAACCCTAAATACCTTTACGCTTTATCCGTACCGTAAATCTACTTTATATTTAAAGTTTATAAAAAATAATATAATTGTAATTATTTTTCTTAGTAATATATTATATTTTAATTATACCGTAAGGAATAGTTACACTTAATTATTTTACTTAAAATTAATATAATTCCGTACGTACTATTCCATAATTTAATTAAGCCGTTCCGTTTAATGGTTTATCTAAGGGTAGTAAGCTAAAGATATTTTATTTATTACCTTTAGCCTCGTTATTAATACTTTTAAAAACTTCAATACGAATCTAATATCGCGGTCCATAACAAATTCCTTTAACTATATATATATTACTATAATATACCGTAATACTATATTTACTAACTACTTTACTAATTAAATTTTTTTATAAAGTAAAAAATATATTTACTTCGTAAGCCTATCGACTATTATAAATATATTATTATATTTAACGCCGGTTACTATATCTTTTAACTTTAATAGCTTAATAATAAAGTTTACCGTAATTAAACTCTATAATTATTCACCTACTAGTAATAGCTTTAAAAATCTGTAAAGTTTATACCTCGTAACTTTTATATTTTTATACGTATAGTATAATCAAATAGCTTCCTTAATATTGTTTTTAATCCTTAACTAATTAAAATACTACTTTATCTCTTCTATAGTTTTAACGATACTTATATACTCTCCGAGCTTCGATCCGTAAGTATTTACTATTAATATTACTTTATTACTTAGTTTTACGTACGCCCGATTTTTATATTATAATTTTCCCTAATTATTTTTTTAAATACTTCAGAGCTCTAACTCTATTTATTAATATTACTTTATAATTTTCTTACTTAACTTCCTTTAATATTTATTAAAAATAGTTTTTTTACAATATATTACGTCATACTTTATTTACGGCTATAGTAAATACTTAAAAGTACCGTCTAGCGTCTCCTTAAATAATCATAGTAATTCCTTAAATATATTTTTATAATAGTCGGCTCGCCGGTTAAGTACGTTTACCTTAACGTTTTTAAAACTTTTCTATAATTAATTTAGAAGTTAAATTCCGAAAAAAACTTTAATTCTTATATTTACTATACCTTAAGGACCTTCGTAATAATAAAGTATTATAGGTTTTTATAATCCGTATAAACCTATACTTTATAATCAATATCATTAAAATATAGTTTCCATTCCCCGAACGCTTCGATAATAATAAATAGTTTTTTATTTCAAATAAAGTAGTTTTAACGTATTCCTTTTAGTTTCTTTAAAAAGAAATTTATTAAGTATAGCTTCCCGTTATTAATTTACTATTTTCAGTATTTATTAATCGTATAATCTAATATATTAGCTTTAACCCCGAATAGTTAATTAAGGGTTAATGATTTAAATATCGGGTCTTTTAAAATAGCCTTTTTTAGCTGCTAAAAGGCGTACTCTTTTCCCTGCTCCTACCGGAACTTTACGTCTTTCTTAGTTAGATAATAAAGTAACTTCAAAGTATTTATATAGTTCCGGATAAATATCCGATAAAAGTTTATAAATCTTAAAAATTCCTTAATATATATATATAATTACGGTATAAGCTAGTCCTTAATTACCGTAATTGTTTTAAGTTCTATATAAACCTTACCTATTAATATTAAATATCTTAAATATACTATTTTTTATATATAGAATTCGCTTTTCTTTTTATTAATTAAGGCCCGGCTCCGTATAATACGTCAAATATCTTTCATATGTATTATTTATATTTCTCTAAAGTACGTAAATAAATTAAAAAGGTATAAAATAATATATTACTATTTTATTAAGGGATTTCCGGACTATATAATGAACGAAAAATTAGAATATTATGGGTATATTTGTTAACCCGAATAGTATTATAAGATATTCGAAATAATCTAAGATATATAAAACGCTATTTTTTATTTATCCCTTTCTTTAATCCGTACATAGGTATACTTACTAAATATATTTCAATATATAAAGTATTACGCCTTAGCTAATTAACTCTATAACCTAAATAATAATAGTAACGAATAATTATTTTTTACCGTTTTGTTATTTAATTGGCAAAAATCTATATATAGTTAGTTATAAGCAACTATTTCTTTTCGGTACGAAAAATATAGGATATTCTATTAGCGATATAGACTTTTTAATATTTTTTTAAATTTTTTTATTTAAGTATTTCCGTAGCTCCTTACTCTATTTATCGTTAGTATACTAGACTTTAAATAACTATAGTTTAATTCCTCTTTTAACTTAACTTTATAATCCTACGGTCCTCGCTTGAAAAGTCCCTCTAAATACTTAGCCGTAAAAGTTAGGTATCCTTAATATTCTACCGGTATTACCTTTTTTTTTTAATTTTTTCCACGTTATTATAATAAATATATTTATTAATCTCCGATATTTCCACTAACGTCGTTAACCCGATTTCTTCGATTTTACCGCTTATATCGATAAAGTATATTATTACTTCTTAAGCTCCTTACGGTAATACCGTAAAAGATATTTATTTTATACTTTATTCCTTATATATTTCTAATCTCCTATTATTAATTAGATATTTCTAAGGCTTTTTTAGTCGTAAGTAGCGACCGTCCCTCTAATCGATATTTAGATTATAGTTTTTATATTATAGTTACCCCAGAATTATATTTTTCGAGGGTTCTATATTTATAATTATAAATCTAATTACTACTATTTTCCCTTTAACTATAATATTTAGAAGTAATATTTTTTTATAAACCTTTTACGTTAGAAATAGTTTTTATATAACGATCTATTAATTTTTGTATAGTATTTTAACCTAATATACAAATTATAACGAAATTAAATTTATTTCCATACTTTAATTTATTAGTATTACCGTTTAAATATTTTTTTTAATACGCTATAATCTAAAAACGTTTATCGTTTTTACTTTTTTTTTTATATAGTAGTAACTTCGCTAACGAATATCGGGTCGTTATCCTATACCTTCGTTTTACGTTAATACTTTCGAAAATACTATTTGTAATCCGTTAAAGGTTACCGGCCCCCGCGAAGGGCCGCGAGTCGTTTCCTAAACGGTTATATTATTTAAAAGCATTCTTTTACTTCGGATTATTTAATAATATAAAGTTTTTTTTTAATTATTTTTACCTAGCTTTCTCCTATCTTCCGTCTTCTACTTTCTTAATATTTTATTAAGTATATTATTAATAATACCTTTACTATTTAACTGATACTTTAGTCTTTATATTTTAATAATATTTTTACACTTTTTATTATAAATATTACGCGTAGTCCGGAATTAAATACTATTATAATATTAATTTAAACTCTGAAACTATATTATTAGTTATATACTTTTCGTCTATATACCGTAAGTAATATACTTTTTACTTTAGCGTAAACCAAATTTTTATAACCCGTTTTTTAATTAAATTAGTTTTCTTATTTTTTAAAATAAATAATCGTTTAACTTTTTACTAACTTTTTTTTATTTTTACTATTATCTTCCTAATTAACTATAATTTACTTTCCTAACCTATTTTACGTACCGGCTAATAACTATATAGCGACTTACTTTAATAATATTTTATATATTTATATATAAATATATTAAAACTACAATGCTTTTTTATATTCCGGATATTTGAAATATAGTTATATTATATTCTTTTGTAGAATATATATTATATAAGCGTAGGTATACTTTTTAGTAATTTCGTAATCCTAATATTAATAACCTTTTTATTTTGCTAATATTTTTCCTAGCTTTTAAACTTAAGTTTCTTAAGCTTTTTTTATATAACGATAACTATATATTTACTACATTACTTCTTTAATATTATTTATTTAGTAAATCTTTCCTATTATATAAAGTAATTTTCCTTCACGATTTCCGTAGCAATTTCCGTAGTATCTCGTACTATTTACTTTTATAATATTTATATTTAAAAATCTCTTTTTTTATATTCCGCTTTTAGCCTTTTTATTACCTCCCGTCGCTCCTAGAACTTTATTACTTTTTATTTAACGTATTAATAAAAATTTTTTTTCGAAATTTACCGCTTTGTTTTACTAGTACCCGATAACTATAATCTTTATAACCATCGGTTTCTTTAATATAATAATTACCGCGATTTCCTTTTTTTACTTAAATTACTTAAGTATTCTATAATCCTTTTTAAAATATTTTACTTTACCGTAATTAAAATGCTTAAAGTTATATTTACTTTAGCCTTAGCTTTACGGCTTTTATCGCTAAAGAGTATCGATTTTTATAGGTCCTACGTAAATAGTTCCTAAAACGTAAGTCCTATAATGGCGTCTTTTTCTTTTATCGTTAAGGTAGTAAAGTCCTTATACGTAAATATCTTTACGCTTCCTTCGGCGCTAATATATTAATCGTTAATACGGACCGCTATTATAATATACTTATCGATAGTCTTTAGCTACTCTAATCGATAAAACTTATTTTTAATTTTTTCTTTAAACCCGTTATTAAATAATTATATTAATTTTTCGTTATTAATTACGCTACGGAATATATTTATTTTAAATACCGTAGTATAATCGGTAATAAATCGAGTTGAGTTATAGTTAATTAATCGCTTCTAGGTACGCTTACTTTTATTATACTCTTTAAATACTTTCTTAACTTTATTTTTAAAGCCCTTATACGATTTAAAATACATTTAAGTAATTTCCACCCTTTCGCGATACGTATAATCGAAGTAGTCTTTTAAAATTGGCTCGAATTATATAAAAGCTATTTCTTTAAGCCTAAACGTAATGTATAACTTTAAATTCCTTATCCGGGAAACGAGAAGGGTAGTACCGAAAGTATACCTTAAATTAAATTAAAAATCCTCCTAACTTCTCTTTCATCCCTTTATACCGGTCGGGTATTTCGAGCTTAATACGCTTTTCTTCTTTATATAAGGTACTAATCTCCTAATGGAATATAATATTTTTTACGTAAGGGTATCGTAGGAAAGACGTAATTTATCTTTAAACATTTAAATATAAGCGAGAAGCTAATCGATAGTAAGTTAGGTTAAGGTCCTCTAAATATTAAAGTTTCCGGCAATAATATTAACTTAATACCTTGAATTTATTTATAATAAAGTTAAAGTAAACATGTAACATATAACGAACCTCTATATAGAACCTCTAAAAGGGATATTAGTTAAAAGTAATTTCTAATAATTAGTTCGGTATAGCCAAATAATATATAATAAATCTTTTAATATAAATATAAAATACCGTAAATATAAACTTAAGTTATATATTACGGAACTGTCTATTTATATTAGCTAGTTCCTCTATATATATAGACCCTATGCTAAGCCTAGCACTGTCCTGGATCGATAGACTCGACCATCGATCCTATCGATAGTATCCCTTTTAGGATTAACTTTTCTGGATCGATCCTCGATCCCAATAATCCTGTTCTGATTAGTCCTTGCTCCTATACTAATGATTAGTCCGTGGTGCGCCCCGCGCCCCACTAAGTATCAAGCCGTGACACAGTGCTAACTAGGACGTAATTAGAGCGGTTAAGTTACAGTTACGTTAGGGTTTTAAGGTCTATATATACAAAGAAATTAAATAAGTAATAAATAATTCCGTAATATCTAATTTAAATTATATTCGTTAGTGTGACGAACCTCTATCCAGAACCTCTTAAAAGAATACTAGTGAATGGCATTTCTAAATAATCCTAGTTCGGTACAGCTATACAATATACAACAATAGCTTATCTCAATCACAACAGTCTAGATACTAACGATTGTAACTTAAATTACATACTGCGGAACTGTCTATTTATACCAGCCAGTTCCTCCGTATATATAGATCTTGGGACCGTAGACTGTTGACTTACAGACGGTCCTCGGTCCACTCCTGATTGGCTGATACTGGACCGTGGACCGTGAGCCCCGCTCCATCGCCCAGTCCAGTCCTGATTGGTTCCTTGTAGCCTCACTGTCTTCCACAACCGTGACAAGATGATACTAAGCGGTGAAGGAATTATATATCTAGTTTAGCTCAGTTAGTAGATTCCAAACTACTATGTGTCACAATTAAATTAATAGTAGGTTAGATAGTGTGCGGGGCGCGGAGCGCCCGCAGCCAATCATTAGGGAACTAATAAAATTGGGACCGGGGACCGCGGCGGAGATCACGGTCCACAGTCCAGAGCAGGCCAATAAGCAGAGGACTGAGGACCGTCTAGAAGTTAACGGTTCACGGTCCTCAAGTTTATGTATATAGATACGGAAGAACTAAATAGGTATTCAGATAGTTCCGCAATATATAATATCAGTTGGATTCGTAAGTATTTTACCTATTATAATTATAATAAGCTATTATAATTATAATACGCTATTATCATGTAGTATTTAATTATACCAAACCAGGATTTTTGAAAAGCGGCTTTGACTATTATCCCTCTTAGAGGTTTCTAAATAGGGGTTCGTTATATATTATAGATTTTGTTCAACTTTATTACAAATAAATTAAAATCTACCTTACTATTACTATGGCCCATTAAAGAGATATTCCGATAAATAACGTCTTAGTTAGACTATTTACAATAGGATATATTACCGTATCGGATATTATCAACTTCGAGTAGCTTGTCGTATGTGTTAAGAGCTCGAGAGCCGGACTTAATAAGTAAAATATTAAATTATCGCAACATACCCTCGTCTTAAATAGTAACTAAGTTCCCGGTACCGGAGTATTATAACGGTGGAAAAGAGAAAATGAAAAGGGTTTTCTTTTAATTTAGGATATATTTTCGTTACTATCTAAAAATATTTACTCCGGAAGAGTTAAAAGTATTCTTGATAATCATCTAATTTAAGAATAAAGTTTTTATATAGTTCAAAGTTATTTTAATCTATTGTTATAAATATCCGGCCGCGAAACGTAAAAATTCCATAGTTTAATATTTCCCAAGTAATGTAAAGTTCGAAGTTGGATTTAAGAAAGTATTGGGAAGTATAATATAGTAAGGTATACATAAGAAATGTTCGCGAGTCTATATTCAAGATACTTGATAACCGATTATACAGTTATATTCGAAATCATTAATTTATGTAGCGAAATGAACGATAAAAAGTGCATAGAATTTTTTACAACTGTTTTCAAGCAAAAACAGAGGATAAATTAGAGAAAAAAAATTAAGACCCGACACCATTCTTAAGTATATTATATTGTCGAAATGTAGTTTTGGCGTCGCACAGGAAAAGAGAATTTGAGGTTATTACGGTAATCACCGTGTTAGTTATAAATGTAAATACTAATATCTAATCTTAATATTACATATAGAGAGCTCATAAAGGTTATCGTTGGTTAATAATGAAAATTATAGGGCCGAGGTTAAGATAGGAATAGTTACAAGTATCTTAATCATAGTAAAACATAATGCTTTAAAACAATATTGGGTGTTTAGGTAATGTAAATAAATAAGAAAGGTTACTTTAATAATTATATTATCAAAGTAAAGATTTCAAAAATTGTAATTGTGGGTTATAAGGAAGAAAAAGTAGTAAGCTTCAACAAAATGCCTATTAGTTTATATATTAAAAGGAATAGTAATTTTAGATGTTAGAAGAAACTTTAGAACAGTTTAAGGCGAAAAAATAAGAGGTGAATATATAGATCCGGGAATTATAAGAATATTTAATTTAAACGGTTATAGAAATTTTAAAGTATACTAACCCTATAGTACTCATAGAATTTGTATAGAAAAGTATGTTAAAAGGAAAATTTAGTTAGTATGAAAATAAAGTATTATAATAAGTTTACGGGAATGAATATTTTATATTTAAAAGTTAAAAAGTGATTATACAAAAATAAAAAGCTCGTTAGTAGAAAATTCGCGCTTTGGCTTCACGAAAATACGGCATAGTTATACTTTACATATTTAAAAATCAAAAAGGTTTATTTTATTTTAATATATTATATAAAGATCTATAGAGTAATATTAAAGGATAGCTTTTACAATTCTCATTCATTTAGAATAAAAATAAGGATCGAAGTTTTAGATTGAGTATTAGAATAATTGTTGAATAGTAATCACCGTAAAACAATTAAACAATTATCTTCATAGAGATTATAGAGTTAAATTACACCAAAAATTATCCTTTAAGTTATATAATAAATCTAGGAAACAGATAACCATATAGAAACCATTGAATATGAAATAGTACAGACGTTTAAATTATATTTTACCTACAAATAAAAGTAAGAAAGTATTATGACGTTTAGGTTAAAGTAAAGGCTAGAATTACGACGTAAAAAGGGAAATATAATGAAAAAAAAGACAATATTGTATAAAAAAATAGGAAGTAGAAGACTGTTGAACGGTAATAATTAATTAAATCAATTAAATCGTGTAATAAATTAACTCAAAATCAGAGAATACTTCTAAAGCCTAATAAAGCTTAAGAAATGATCTACGGTCCTTCGCGGGGGTCGTTATTTTTGAAGAAATATAAACAATACCGTTAAAAGTATGAGCGTAAGGTGAAAGTAAAGAATAATGATTGTATATTAAGTAACGATATTACTATTATTCAAATACATTAAGAAAACTGTAAGCTGTAGTATCAATAAATAGTAGTGCAGAAACAAGTTTAATTACGTTATAATTAATATATCAAGTTAACATACAATAGAAGAAAAAGAAGGAAATAATTTATTATAAAAGAATTATTTTTAACTTAAAAAGTGTATAGAACAACGTTATTTTTAAGTATCATACTCGAAGGAACAATAACTTTGATTATAGTTGATATTAGAAATATAGGACTTTTTAAAAAATAATATTTAAGTATTCACAATGTGTAAACAGTAATTTGAATATCCATGAAAAGGATAGTAGTTATTTGTAGCCGAAAAAACTTTAAAAGTATTTAATTAACGATAGGAAATTCAATATACGTATAAAGTAAAGTATAGAAGAGGTATCCTGTATAGTATTAACGTAAAAAACATAAAGAATCATAAAACATTTTACCGATATAAATTGTAAGTTTGAAAGAGAATGTGAATAATCTTTCTAATCATATCGGAAGTAAATAAATTCATTTATCATAAACATATAAATAATCGTAAGAACATAGCACTACCGGTAAATTAACGAAGGTATTTAATTGTTGCGGTTAAATATTTTAAGGCATTTTTAAAAAAGAACCGTAAAACTATAGCATTGGGTAACAGAGGAAGTTAAATCACGGTTATTTAATGTTCATGTGATTAACAATAAATAAGGTAAAGATTTATAAAAATAGTTAAGCAAAAATTTACAAAAGAATTTTTTTTTTGAGAATCTATATTACTGATAGATTACCTTTTTTTGCTTCGATTAAAAAAGATTGAGTCTTACAACTATATATATACTACCGTTAGCTAAACAATGATACTGTAACAACACAATTATTAAGCTCTATCAATGCTTAGGCTACAGAATTAATTAGTTAAAAGGAAATAATTTATATATACTACTCAGGTACACTTATATATTAATCAAAGAAAAAAATAAAGTAAAGAATAGCATTTTGTATGCCTTACACTTATTCGAGTATCTGGCAACATTATTTGATTAAACAATAATACATCATTCTAATAATATTTCTAATTATATATATACTTTAAAAGCATGTAATTAATATGTACGAAAAATACTTAACGCGCTACAGAAAGCCGGACTTTTAATAAATAGTTAAAAACCGAACTTCGTATATAGAAAATAGTATATTTAAAATGTTTGGTATTATTAAATGGAGTTTGTAACACATTTAGGAAAATTATAGTAATTAAAGACTCATCTAGGTTATAACTATAGATATAATTAAACTTTTCTTCGACATTGTTTTAATGGATATTTATCCGGAGGTACGTAATATTACGCGTTTATTTAATTATGTACAAAAGGAATGCGGCAAAAGTAAAAAAATAAAAAAAAAGTAAATATTCTGGAATTCAAAAGATACTATTTTAAAGGATCCGGTATTCACATTATTAAACTTTACTTAACTATTCGAAGTCGATGCGGATATCTTAGACTATATATTCGGAAGAAAATTAAATTAGCGGGACGAAAATAGGAAATTGTATTTTGTTACTCTCTTTTCAAGAAATAAAACCAAATACGTTAAGATTAGTTGACTTATAATGGAAAACTATTTTTCTATTACTGAAGTATTGAAAGAATAAAAGTTATATGTTAATAATACTAATTACGAAGTACAGGTCTATACGAACTATTAAAATCTATAGTACTTTATTATCAAGAAAGTCTTTAATGTCAACTAAATTAAATAATTAAATTTTGTATTCAAAATTGACTTTTTAAATTAATTGTAGAAAGGATCACAAAGTATTAGGGGAAATGTACTTAACTAGCAAGCCGATTATTAAGAAAAGTATAGTTATAAAGTTACTAATACTATTAAAAAAACGCCGGATGGTAGTTTAAATATTTGCTTTAATTATAAATAAAATATTATAATATGTATTACAGAATAATAATAATTAGAAGAAAGTTAAAGCCGTAAAGTAATTTAATGGATAGTCGAGAAAAATTTTACTATGGAAATCCGGTTAATAGCATGTTCGGTACTGAGACGGTATTAATAAAGCAGTTTACGAATTAACTTTCGGAAAGTATATAAGTATTACTAAAACTATAAAAGCAATTAAGTAGTATCATAATTAATTAAAAATTAAACAAAATATTGGAGAGGTTATTGAATTATGCAAAAAATAGGAGAAAATGAAACTTTTAAAATATAAGTTTTCAATATTCTTAAAGTTATTATCAATAATCAGACAGTTATAGAATTTAGCTATGGTTAACTTCATTGGTAAATTATTAAAGTTTCGGGATATGGTAGCCGGCGTTAAGTATAACAATAAATTAATAATAATATATAAGCTTCGTAAATGGATATACTTTTGACGCTAGAAAGAAACTTAAATAGCGGAATGATTAGTAAATATAATAACACGGTGTATGATATCATTATATAGTTAACCGAAAAGGCTTCTTAAAAATTGCTATACTAAGTCTATAAACTTTGAAACCGAGGAATAAACGGCACGGCTCACTTAAAATGTAAAATGATATCAATAAGATTATGCTATTTTCGAGTAAAATGATTTGGTTAAATTACTACTTGTAGCGTAACTAATTCATAATATATTCTCAATGACAATAATTAAAATTATCCCTTTTTTCGCGAATTATAAATAGGAAGTAAATTTACGTTCGGGACTCAAAGTAAAGGTTCTAAAAATTATAGCTAAAGTCCTTGAATTATATGTACTTTATAATAGATTTAAAGCAGAATTGGACCTTATAAAAGAAAAAGTATACAAATATTCTAGCTTTGAAAGGCTCAAAGGACTTTACCTCAAAAAGAGAAATATAATATTTTTTATATATAATTTGTATATTAAAAAACCCAAAAAAAAGAATTAATTATAAAGGGGTAAGGTTATTTAAGATTAAAAGATAATATCGGAGATACTCTACCAGTTAAAGTTACAAAATGTAATACGGATACGGCTATAGATATTTTATATGTTATCTTTCAAATCTGTACCATTCGTAAGGTTATTTTTAAAAATAGGGAAAACCCAAAAAGAGAAGTATAATATAAAGAAAATATCAAACTTATATATTAACAAAAGCTAACTAAAGTATTTAATTAATAATGTGAACTATTTACTTGTAATACTTCGTAAAATTCTGTAATGTATTTTAACTACCCTAAAAGGTTAAAAAAGTTTTACCGGTAGTACGTGGATCGGTTAAAAAGAAAGGCTCAGGGTTTAGAGGGAAGTAGGAGGGTTAATCGAAGCTTAAGGAGGGATCTAGAGCAAGAAGATTTTACGGGGTAGTCTCTCGGGCGGTAGCCGGCCGCGAGGATATTCTAAAAGAAAGCATAGATAAGGCGGTTGTAGCGGACTATGCTATTTAAGTATTTTTTTCCTAAATACTATACACGAATAATTGCTGTTTGCTGATACGGAGGAAACGACGTATTCATTTTACCGAGAGGAGTTTGGTAATTGATTATACAAGTTAGTTTTGGAGGTTTTACTTTTTACGCTTTAGTTTATTTTACTCCTTTATTACTTAGGTTATTATAAAGTAATTAGCTAAAATATAAAGAAAACCGGAAGGTACATCTATAAGTTAAACTTACGATAAAACTGTTATATAGGCTTTTACAGCTTATATATTTTAAATACCGAAAGGGGCCGGAACTATAGTATAAGGGATTCCGGAAGTAAACTTATTAAAGTAAAATGTAATAGTAGAAGATTCGCGAAGTGTGACGAACCCCTATCTAGAGCCTCTGAAAGAGATACTGGTTTGGTACAGCTAAATAGTCTACAACAATGGCTTATCTCAATTAGAATAGTGTAGATACCAACGATTGTAACTTGTAATTACATACTACGGAACTATCTATCTATACCAGCTAGTTCCTCCGTATATATAGGCCTTAATCCTCTAAGTATCCCGTACCAGGATTTATTTCCTAGTCCCTAGATCCCTCGGATCTACATTTTATCTTTTAGATCCTTAAATTTAACTCTAAACCTCTAGATCTACGGATCTATCTTCCGAATCCTAGATCCCCTAGCCCGTGTTATTTTCTGTTCTATAGGCCCTATTGATCCGTCGCTCTAGTCTTATTGGTTTTAGCGACCCCGCTCTTTAGAACGGTAATATAATATTCTTTTTTTGAGCCGAAATTCTTACGGCTTAGTTTCCTTTTCCGTTATTAATTACGGCAAGTTCTTTTCCTTCCCTTAACCCTTTATTATATTTTTAACTTAAAATTTGAACGTTGAAAAATGACTTATTCTAAAATTATCTATCCTAACGGCTTACTTAATATTATTTTACGTAACTCTATTACTATAATTTTCTCCTATACTTATTATAAACGCTACTTACTTTTTTACGAGCTTTCCTTTCTTAATTCCTCTCGCTATTCTTCTTATATCTCTTTTAACTAGTCTTTTCATTAGGCCGGTAGTATATCCGCCTCTAGCCTCTATAAATTCGTTATTTACTATAACCGTTTTAAATCCAATATAGAAAAGGTAAAGGCTAAAAATTATTAACTTCGATAACGAAGGTCGCTCATTTATGTAAATAAAAAACCTTTTAGCTTAATTAAATAGCTCATAGCCGTCTCCCGTAAGCTTAATAGCGTACAAAAGTTAAAAAGAGTTAAGCGTTAAAAGTAGTTTACTCGTTCCGCTTCCCCGCGGGACCGTTCCGTAGCGGAATTCTCCGCTACCGTCCTATCCGACTTCTCGTTTCTAAATCCTTCCTTGGGCCTCGACTAGCCTTCTGACTTTTCTCTAGACCTTAATATAGCCTGTCCTTCCTTTCTAACCGCGTAAGATACTACTAATAATATTTATTCCCTTCCCGAAATAACTAAAACGTATAGTACAAATCATATTTAAATCTCCTTATATCTTATAACCTTATAGTATAATATATAGTACGTCGGTTATTACGTCGAAAGTATAGATTCGATTCCCGTTAAGGTTCTTCCGTATTTAGACTTATAAATATATCACCTTAAACCTAGGAAAAGTTTTTTTTTGGTTTTCCGTAGATAATACGTCCTCGACTCTTTGTTACGGTAATAGAGGGGTATAGTATTAATTCGGCCTCGATTCCCTCGAAGCTACCAACTTTATAGTATAATACGTAATACATTAATTATTATGTCGAAAATATAGATTCGACTTTTACTTAAGTTTTCTAATATCTAGGTTAATAAATAATGTTAAAGCTTATATATTACTTTTACTGATTTAGATTTTGGTTAGTTTAAGTATTACCGGTAAAAGCTTTTGTATTTATTTGAATAGCTAAAGTTTAATTTCAATTCTCACATATTATATATAACCAAATATTTTAATTAATGAATTAAATATTTTTATTAACCTTTATTAAACCGTAAATTTTAATTTGTTTTATATTATACTTTTCTTCTTTGTTTTCGGCTACCTCCTTCATATTAGCTTTACTTATTAATAGTACGGGTTTTAAAAGTAAAGAATAATAAATATATAACCGTAAACGTATTATACTTAATAATTTTAATTCAAATACCGTTTTTAATATTTTCTTTTTAACTTTCTATAAACCTACAGGCCTATAGGTCAGTTTTTTACTAGGTCTCCTAATATATAAATTATATATAAAGAGGAATACTCTATCCCCTCTTTTAGAGTAAAATTCCTTATATTTTTTAGTATTATAGTATTTCTATACCCTTTCTTTTAGAATTTCAATTTTTTTAAAATATATTATGAAGTATATATAATTTATTTACTCTAACCTCAGCCCTAAATACGTTTACGTTTAGTCTTTACCGTATAAATTTTTAGGGTTTATAAATTTTTACTAAATATTTATTCGGGGGTATATAAATATCGTACCGTTATTTAATTACTTAACTAAAAAGGACGTACAGTTTTAGTAAAGGTAAGAAGACGAGTAGGCCTTTTAGGAACTAAAAGAAACTATTTCAAAAAAACCCGGTACTTAAATTATTAGATCCTAATCGACTATTTAAACTCAAGGTTAATATATTAGATTACACGATCGGTGGGTAATTAGATTAGCGAGACGACGACGGAAAGCTATACCTGGTAGCCTTTATTTCAAAGAAACTAAAAGAGGTATATTAAAACTATTTAATCTATAATGAAAAGCTACTTATTATTATTGAAGCGTTTGAAAAATAAAGATTATACTTTAATAATATTAATTATAAAATTCAAGTTTATACAGATTATAGAAACCAATAATATTTTATTATTACAAAAGTCTTTAACGTATAGGAAACGCGATGGTTGAGGTTTCTTTCGGAATTTAATTCCTAAATTCATTTTAAAAGGGTTCGGAAAATATTAAGATGAATGAATATATTTAACTGGCAAGCCCACTATTATAAAAGTATTTTTAGGGAATTACTACTAATATTTAATGAAACGCTACATAGTACTTTTGAATATCTATTTTAACCTTAAATAAAGTATTATATAATATATTATAAGTAAAGTACTTTTAATAAGTGTTAAAAAAGTTTCAATAATTATATTACGGAATAATATTAGTAAAAAAATTTAAAGCTATTAAATACTTAAAAAGATGATTAAGAAAAACTATAGTATAAGTATCGATTGTATATAGAATTAGACAATAGGACGGTATAGTAATAGAAATTTATAGAGCGAAGTTCAGAATATATATAGTTATTATGATATTATAGAAAGAATTAAATAATATTTTAATTAATGAAAGATTAAGAATAATATTAAATAGTTATATTATTATACTATACGTAAAAAATAATAAAGGTTATGAGGTACAACTTCTATCGACTTCCAAACTTATTATTAATAGCGGAACCACTACACAGTTTAATAACGATAAATAGTATTATTATATTACAAAAGTTAAAAAGTATAGTAGCAGGTGTTAAATATAATAATATATTAGTGGTAATCGATAGGCTTATAAAATAAATATTTCTTTTACTTTATAAAGAATTTTAATAGGTAAAGTAATTAACGGATAGAATATTACGGTATATTATAGTAATATATAGAGAACTAAAGGAGTTTATTGCGGATCGCGATATTAACTTCGTATCGAAGTTTTAAAGAGCGTTGATAACGAGTCTAGGGGTAATAAATAAAGCGTTTTCGGCCTACTATCCTTAAATAAAAGGTTAAACGGAACGGCTTGATTAAATTATAGAATAATACTTATGAAACTGTTTTAGTTATAAAGAAAATAATTAATTAAAACTATTATTTACGATATAGTTAATATATAATATATTATAAATAAAGATAATTAAAGCTACATTATTCTTTATAAACTTTAACTATAAAGTAAACTTAATATTTATTTATATTTACGGTGTAGGCTAGTTATTAGATACTGTAACTTTCTTAAATTCTATATGAACCTCTCCTAGCAATATTAAAAATCCTAAATATACTATTTTGATAAGTAGAATTCACTTTTTTCTTTATTAACCGAAAGTCCAGTTCCGTATAGCGTATCGAATATCACTGGTATATATCGCTTATATTTCTCTAAAATATATAAATAAATAAAAACGTTATCAAAATAATATATTATTATTTTATTAAAGTATTTCCGGATTGTTTATTTAGAAATAAATTAAAACGTTACGGATATATCAAGTAACCCGAATAATATTACGAGGCACTCAAAATAACTACAGCATATATAAAACGCTACTTTCCATTTATCTCTTTCTTTAATCCATATATAAACGTACTAAATAAATATATTTAAATATATAAAGTATCACGCCGTAACCTAAATATTAACGGTAAGGTGATTGTGTTTTATTGTTTTATTATTTAATTAACGGAAATCTATATATAATCGTAAATTACTATCCTTTTTCGGTATAAAGAATATAGCGTATCTTACTAACGATATGAATTCGTTAATATATTCTTTTTTTACATTCTTATTTGAATCCTTTCGTAGTTCCTTACTTTACTTCTTATTAATATAATAACTTTAAATAGCCGTAACTTAATTCTTTCTTTTAATTTAATTTTATAGTCCTACGGTCTTCGCTTCAAAAATCCCGTTAAATACTTAGCTATAAAGGTTAAATATATTCAACATTTTACCGGTATTACTTTTTTCTCGCCTTTCTCTATACTATTATAATAAACGTATTTATTAGCCTACGATAGATATCTCTACTAACGTTATTAACCTTACTTCTTCGATTTTACTGCCTATATTAATAGAATATATCATTATTTTTTTAAGCTCCTTACGGTAGTATTATAGACGGTACTTATTTTATGCTTTACTTTATACATATTTCTAATATTCCATCGTTAATTGAATACTTTTAAAATTCTTTTAATCGTAAATAACTACGATCCCTCTAATCGACATTTACATTATAATCTTTATAGTACAGTTACTCTAGGATTATATTACTCGAAAGTTTTATATTTATAATATTAAATATAATTCAAGGTTGTTTTTTCGACTATAATATTTGAAAGTAGTATTTCTCTAAAAACCTTTTATATTAAACATAGTCTTTCTATGACGATCTATGCCTTTTTTCATAGTATTTTAGCCTATTGCACGAACTATAACGAAATTAAATTCGTTTCCGTACCTTTATTTATTAGTACAACCGCTTAAATATTTTTTAAATATACTATAACGCAGAAACATCTATTTTTTTTCACTTTCTTCCTATATAGTAACGACCTCGTTAACGAATATCAAATTGTTATTTTATGCTTTTACTTTTTGCCGATACTTTCGAAAACACCGCTTATAATTCGTTAAAGGTTTCCGGTCCCCGCGAAAGGCCGTAAATCTTTTTTTAAATAGATATATTATTTAAAATCGCCCTTTACACTAAGTTATTTTATAATATACATTTCTTTAATTATTTTTATTCAATTTCCTTCTATATTTCATTTTTTTATTTCTTCAATATTTTATTAAATATATTTCTAATAGTACTTTCATCATTTTACCGATAATTTAGGTTCCGTAGTTTAAAAATAATATTTAACCTTTGACTGCAAATATATTACGTAGTCTAGCCTTAAGTACTATAATAGTATTATTCCCTGGCCCAAAACCTTATTATTAAATATATGCCTTTCGTCTATATACCCGAAGTAATATTCCGCCTCCCTAGGCATAAACTAGATTACTTATAGACTATCTTTTAATTAAATTAGCCTTTAATTTTTTGTATAAAAAGTAATCGTTTAGTTTTTCATTAGTTTTTCCTACTTTACTATTATCCTTTTAATTAGCTATAACTTACCTTCCTTATTTGCTTTACGTACCGGCTAGTAGCTATATAGCGACTTACTTTAATAGTACTTTATATATTAATACATAATATCCTAGAACCAAAGTACCCTCCGGTACTCCGGATATTTATAATCAAGTTATACCGTACAAATATAAATAAATTTTTTAGTTACTTTACGATCTTAATACTAACGACCTTCTTATCCTTTTAAAAATTTTCTTAATTTTTATATACGAAACTTTAGAAACTATACTTTTTACAAAATAATAATTTTATATTTACTATATTACTTCTTTAGCATCGTTTACAGGGTAAATCCTTTTTTTTTACGTAAGGTTACTATCTTTAGTAGTTTCCGTAATGATTTCTATAGTAACTCGTACTAATTAATCTTATAGTATTTATATTTAAAAATCTCCTTCTTTATACTCCGCCTTTAGCCTTCTTATTACTTTCCGTAATTCCCAAAACTCTATGTCCTTTTATTCGGTATATTAATGAAAGTTTTTCTTAAAGCTTACCGCTTCGCTTTATTAATACCTAATAGATATAACTTTTTTAACCCTTAGTTTTTTTAATATAATAATTAACACGATTTCCTTATTCCATCAAGTACCTTACTTAACAATAATTAAAATACCTCAAGCTGCCTTTACTCTAGCTTTTACTTTATAGCTTTTAGTACTATATAGTATTAACGTTTATCGGTCCTAAATATATAATATTAAAGTGATTAATATTAAAGTATTTCCGTTTAGGTTTATTGTTAAAACGGTTATTACTAAAGTATCCTTTATTACTATTAATAAAGTAACCCCGACTATTACCTTCTTTCTTCGTATAACGTTAGAATTACCAATCATTAATCTAAATCCCTCTAGTAATATTTTTATTAATAGTATCGGGCCTCGACTTTTTATATAGTTCATTCTTTACCTTTTCCTTAAAGTTAATATAAAACAATTACATTAACCCTTTATTATTAATAATATTATATAGATTATTAATTCTTGAGGGAGCCACGTAATTAGCCGTTAAATACGTTTAACGTAAGCTTACGAACCTTTCTCATACGTACCTTACTTTATCGTACTTTCTAAATACTTTCTTAAATTTAATTTCGAAAATATAATAATTCGCGAAGTATTCTATAGCAATTTTCTTTTAGTTTTCTAACCTTACTTTATAATAATTATCGAGATAGGCTTAAATTACGCGAAAGCCCTATGCTTAAGTTTAGTAGCCGCGAAAATTACTTTCGACTCTTGATGAATAAATTAATTTAAATACTAATAAAAATAAATTTTAAGCTAGATTAAAAACCCTTTAAGCTTTACTTTTCTTCCTCTATAATACTTTAGTACCGGAAACTTAGCGATCGACTTAAATACAATCGAAATAACAAAAATCTAATCCCGGGTTTATTAAACTTCGTCCTTAAATTCTTTAAAACACTTAATACCTTATTTTACGATAGCAAGCATAAATCTAATACTAATAAAGTTACTTAAACTAGGCAGGACGCCTCCTATCCACACGTTTTTAGATCCGGCTATAGTAGTGAAAAAATGCTTTTAACTTATAATAGAATTAAAGTAAATATATAACATATAACGAACCTCTATTTAGAACCTTTAAAAGAGATATTAGTTAAAAGTACTTCTAATTAATCCTAGTTGAGCATAACTAAATAATATATAATAAACAATTTATTTAATTACAATAATTGAAATACTAACGATTAAAACTTATAACTATTATATACTACGGAACTATTTATCTATACTAGCTAGTTCCTCCGTGTATATATATAGGCTTTAATCTTCCAGGTACCCCATACCTGGATCTAGCTCCTAGTCTCTAGATCCCTCGGATCAAGCTTTTATCCTCTAGATCCACAGATTTAATCTCTTGAGTCCTAGATCCCCTGGCCCGTATTATTTCCTGTCCCACAGGCCCCACTTATCCGTCGCTTCAGTCCCATTGGTCCTAGCGACCCCGTACTTCCGAACCGTAACATTAAGCTATACTCACTTTTTAAGTACTAGCCTAAGGTTAAAATATACTAAAATACATGATTTAAATGTTATTAAAGTTAAAATGTTAAAATATATTTATCTATTAATATTTATTCACTAATTAGTTAACATCAGCATTTTAAAAGCTAAAATAGTATAGTTTTAACATAATATAAGTTAAGTAGTTTTTATAATATAGTGAAAATAAGTATAGTTTTCAGTATAACGCAGTATTTAATATACCGGAGGTTTTTTTTTTCATGATAAATAGTAGGTTTTTTTTAATATTTGATAGGGAGTGATATTATATTGATATTAAATTCCTTTAATACTAAGGTGCTGGTTCATTATATTCACTAGTTCTTAGAATGATCATGAAATAGTTTATTTCTATATTTTATTATTTAAAGTCATTTTAGCACGTTATTATTAGCGTTTACTTTATTATTTCTATAGTAGCTAAAGCTATTATATCCCTCTTTTATATTACGCTTCAGGGGCTTTTTTTAAATGTTTTTCTTAACAGTAGTAAAAAAAATTGATTGTATAAAACTAATAAACTAATCAACATTTAAGTTTTTAAAAAGAAAAATTCAAGTAATATACTTTAACTTAATTAATAAATGCAAAAGGTACATACTAAAAATAAAGGATGGTATAGTATTTGAGGAGAAATTATAGAAAAGAAACAAGAAGTATTATATATATTATTTACGGATAAGTTAACAGTGAAGAAGTCAATGTGTCACGGCTTGACACTTGGTGGGGCGCGGGGCGCACCACGGACCAATCATTAGTACAGGAGCAAGGACCAATCAGAACAGGATCAATGGGATCGAGGATCGATCCAGAAGAGTCAACCCCAAAAGGGACAGTATCGATAGGATCGATGGTCGAGTCTATCGATCCAGGACAGTGCCAGGCTTGGCATAGGGGCTATATATACGGAGAAACTGGCTGGCGTAGATAGACAGTTCCGCAGTATGCAATTCAAGCTTGTATTCACGGTATTTTGTGTTTACATTGAGACATCTTATTGTGCACTGTTTAGCTGCACCGAACCAATTGTCAGAAGTTATTTTCAACCCGTATCCCTTTCAGAGGTTCTGTACAGGGGTTCGTCACATAATAGCAACATCATAAATAGTAAATAGTATTACAGGTATTTAACAGGTTAAGTCGTGTATTATATTATATAAATCTATAAACTTTATTTTAACTTTTATTCATTATAATATTCTTAGATTTATCAATTTACTATATCTACCTAAGACTTCATAGACTTATACTATAATAATTACCTTTAATATATTTTAATATAATAACTTGATAATTTATACTCTTTTAGTACCTAATTACTATTAAATATTATTTTCGAAGTTTTCTTTGCTTTTAAAATATTTTACTGACGACCATGTAAGCATAGATTCTATAGCCCTTTATAGTATCTTCGTTAATGATAAATATCTTCCCTACATTTATGATTAACAGGTTTTGTAATAAATAAAACTAAAATAAAGATTTTATCGCCCTTTAGGGTTTTAATGAATCTCTAAAGTTATTTTTCCTTTGGGATTAAATATTAATTCAATGTATTAGATGAAATAAAGTTTATAGGGTATATAATATTATTTGTTTCACTATTATGGAATATTTGTCATTAAACAAACTACTACTGTTTTATTACTACAAAATATTCGCCTTAATGCGCAGCTTTTCAGTACTTCGGTTTACTATAGATGTTTAAACTTTACTTTAGTTACTATAGTCTCTAAAACCTTATTACTATTATCAAATTTAGATCATAATATTATCCTACAAGCTCTATAATCTATAGAGCTTAAATGTACTATCAAGTCTACAAATAAATAATAAAAAAAGATTTATCTACCACAAAACTGTAATTTTATTTATTAATACTTTATCATACAAAATTTATATTTACATTTATTATATTATAGAAATCAAATTATATTTTATCAGTTTTAATAATTCATTATTAATTATTTGTCAGCTACCTTTATAGTAAATAATTTCACAAAGAAAATATAGTACTATAATATTATATATGTAAAAAATGTGCCATAGTATATGGTTAACAACAGTAATAATACACTTTACCTACTAATAAAATAGTCAAATTAATGCGAGCACCAAAGAGCTAAGATAGCCTTAAATAATAGCTTAACAAAGCTGTAAATAATAGCGCTACAACCCCTTAAAAAAGTACCATATGAAAAACCCAATTTTCCATTGTATAAAAAGTTAGTCAGTATAATAAATTCTTAAAGTATTATGCAAGAAAATATAATGATAAACATTGCTTTACTATTTATTTTATTTAGAATTTCTTTTCTCTATTTGTAGAGACCTAGTTAGTTAGGTCTTAACGGGTAGTAGACCTTTTGATAAGAGTTATAGTAAAGAGGTCTAGAATTATAAAATACTTATACGTTAATTCCTTTTCAATATTTTCGTTATTTTTAACTAGTAATAAGTTTTTTCGGTTAATTTTATATTATAGAGGTACTAGTTTTCTTTAATAAAAGAAATAAATCTTATATTTAAATTATTTTTTTATTTATATAAAATCTCTAAATTATATAATAATATTAAAAAATAGTTTATAATATATTTTCTATTTAATTATTCATTTAAAGCCAAAATATATTAAAATTATACATCCGAATTCCATGAAAAGTAAAAAGTTAAAATACATTGTAAGTATAAATATTTATTTGATAATTATAAATAACCGGTTATTTCAGTTTAGCTAACAGGCAAGTTGGACAGTATGCGGGGCACGGGATGTACCTAGCCAATCGTTAAAGGAACCAATAGGAAGTGGAGCGCCTAGGAGCGCCAGAGGCAAAGTGATCCAAGTGATCCTAAGCTGGCAGGAGTGATCCAGAATCACTTTTAGCACCGTGATCCATGGCGAGCCTACGCTAGAGGAAGTAATCCAGGACCACGCTTAGCATAGTAATCCAGGTAATCTACTAGTATATATATACACGGAGGAACTAGCTAGTGTTAGATAGACAGTTCCGCAGTATGCTTTAGATATAGCTCTTGTTTTAGCTTTTTATATTACGCTTAAGTACTTTTTAAGAGGAAAAAATTTAATTATTTATTACGGTTCTGGAAGACAGTGGGGCCACGAGGACTAATTAAGACTGGACCGCGCCATCGGGCGGGGCCCACGGTCTAGGAAATTAGACGGACTAATAAAATGGGGACCGGGGACCGCGGCGGGGCTTACGGTCTACGGTCTAGTATCGGCTAATACGGAGCGGACCGAGGACCGTATATAAGACGACGGTCCACGGTCCACAGGTCTATATATACGGAGGAACTGGCTAGCGTAAATAGATAATTCTATAGTATATAATTTAAATTATATTTACGGCATTTAGTATTTATATCGAGACATTTTATTGTATACTATTTAGCTATACCGAACTAGGATTATTTAGAAGTACCTTTAACCGATATCTCTTTTAAAGGTTCTGGATAAAGGTTCGTTATACGTTATATACTTACTTTAACTCTATTACGGATAAGTTAAAGGCGTCTTTTTACTACTATAGCCGGACCTAAAAACGTTTAGATAGGAGGCGTCTTACCTAGCCTAAGCGCCGAAGGACTTTCCGCTAAACCTATACCCTTTACCGTAAAGTAGGTTATTAAGCGTTTTAAAGAGCTCGAGGACGAGGCTTAATAGACCCGGGAGCAGATTTTCGTTATTTCGGCTATATCTAAATCGATTATTAAGCTTCCGGTACCGGAGTGCTATAGAAGAGAAAAGGCAGAGTTTAAAGAGTTCTTAATTTAGCTTAAAACTTATTTTCGTTAATACCTAAATTAGTTTATTAACGAAGAATCGAAAGTAATTTTCGCGATTACTAGGTTTAAAGATAGGGCTTTCGTATAGTTTAAGCTTATCCTCGACAACTATTACGAATAGGAGCCGGAGGATTAAAAGAAAATTACTATAAAATATTTCGAAAGTTATCGTGCCTTTAAAACTAAGCTTAAGGAGGTATTTAGGGAGTACGATAAGGCAAGGCGCGCGTAGGGTAGACTCTTAAGTTTATACTAGACGCGCTTAGTAGCCGACTACGTAGCTTAGTTTAAAATCGATAGCCTACGTAGCGCTATTAACGATAAAGGGTTAATATAGCTTTTTACTATAGCCTTAAAGATAAGGTAAAGGATAAGTTATATAAAGAGATAAAGCCCGATACTATTAATAAGTATATCGCTATAGCTATATAGATCGATAATCGGTAATTCGAGTATTGTATAGAAAAGAAAGGAAGTAACGGTAAAGGTAGCTACGGTAATAGCTATAAGGAATACTTTAACGGTAACCGCTTTAACGATAGGCGTAAGCGGAAATACCTTAGTACTAGCTACTCCGGTACTATATATTCGGGACCGATAAACGTCGATACTATATAGTAGTAGAGGCCGTAAGGCCAAGGCTAGGGCAGAGATAACCTTAAGTATTTTAATTACAGTAAGGTAGGATACTTTAAAAAGGACTATAGGGTACCTAAACGGCTCGGATAGAAAAAGGAAATCGCATTTACTATTATATCGAAGGGACTAAAGGTTATAAAGGTAGTAATTATCGGGTATTAATAAAGTAAAACGGTAAGCTCCGAGGAAAACTCTAATTAATATACCGGATAGGAAAATATAGAGTTTTAAAAAGTAAAAAAAGTATTAAAAAGGCTAAAGGCGGAGTATAAGGAAAAGGATCTTTAAATATAAACTTTACGGGATTAAATAATATAGATTACTATAGAAATTACTATAAAAGTCGTTAAAGGTAAAAGTCTTGCGTAAGGACTTACTAAATAAACGATACTAAAAAGGTAATATAGTAAGTACGGAATTACTATTTTACAGGATATATTATAGCTTATAAAGCTCTTATATAAAAGCTAAAAAAAGTATTAAAAAAGTAAGAAGATTACTAATATCGGGATCGCAAAGTTACTAAAGAATATACTAATATCTATATAATATATACCCTATAAAGGAAATACGGTATAGCTTTATCTTAGGTATCCGGAATATTAAAGAGTATTTTAGTTCTAATATATTATATACGGATATATAGAGTATTACTAAAGTAAATCGCTATACGGCTATTAGCCGGTACGTAAGGTAAATAAGGAAAGCAAGCTATAGCTAGTTAAAAGGATTATAGCCCAGTAGGAAAAGGCTTAATAGGAGGACTTAAACGACTATATTTTATAAAAGGTTTAAAACCCGGTTAAACTAAAGGATAGCCTTTAAGTTATATAAATCGCACTAAAGTATATAAGGTACTACGTTAAATATATAGACGGTTAAAATATAAATAATAATATATATTCGTAGGAGAAGGTAATATTAGGATAGTACCTAAGCCTAAATTACGCTATATATTTACGGGAGAAAGTTAAGCAATATTATTAAGCTAGGATACTTAAGATTAAGTAGAAAAACCGTTATCGGGTATAGATACGAGAAAATATTAAAAACGGAAAATAGGAGAAAGCTAAGTAAGTATAGTTAAAAGACTTTATATTACTAGTTAACCCGGAGTAAGAAAACGTTTTTAAACGATATAACCGCTTAAGAAACAACTCGCGGCCTTTTACAGGAGCCGTTAACTTTTAACGGACTATAAACAGTATTTTCGAAAGTATTAGCGTAAGGCGAAGGTATAAGATAATAACCTAGCGCTCGTTAGCGAGGTCGCTACCGTATAAAAAGGAAGTAAAAAAGATAAACGCCTTTAGGTTACTATATATTAAAGAGATCTCTAAGTAGTAATATTAATAAACGGTAGTATAGAAACGAACCTAATTTCGCTATAATTTATATACTAGGCCTATATATTATAAAAAAAAAAGAAGGAATAAATTATTATATAAAAACTATTTCCTACGTAAAAGGTCTATAGAGAGATACTACTCCTAAATATTATAGTCGAAGAAAAAATAATATTAATTATATTCGATATTATAAATATAAAACCCTTAAAGGATATAATCCTAAAGTAACTATAGTATAAAGACTATAACCTAAATATCGATTAGAGGGACGGTAACTACCTATAATTAAAAAAGCCTTAGAAATATCTAACTAATAATAGAAAATTAGGAGTACGTACGGAGTAAAGTATAGGATAAGTACCCTTTACGGTATTACCGTAAGGAGTATAGGAAGTAATGGTATATCTATCGATATAGGCGGTAAGATCGAAGAAGTAGGGTTAATGACGTTAGTAAAGATATCGGAGGTTAATAAGTACGCCTACTATAATAATGTAGAGAAAAGTAAGAAAAAGGCGGTACCGGTAAAATATTAAAGATACTTAGCTTTTACGGCTAAGTACTTAAAGGGGCTTTTAAAGCGAGGACTATAGGACTATAAAATTAAGTTAAAAGAAGGAGCTAAGCTACGGCTATTTAAGGTTTATTATACTAATAATAAATAGAGTAAGGAGCTACGGAAGTACTTAGATAAGAATTTAAAGAGAGGGTATATTAAGGAGTTTATATTACTAGTAAGATATTCTGTATTTTTCGTATCGAAAAAGGACGGTAGTTTACGATTATATATAGATTACTATTAGTTAAATAACGAGATAGTAAAAAATAACTATCTGTTACCGTTAATATTTAGGTTATAGAGTTAATTAATAAAAGTACGATACTTTATATATTTAGATATACCTATCGGGTATACCTATATACGGATTAAAGAAGGAGACGAATGGAAAATAGCGTTTCGTATACCCTATAGTTATTTCGAGTATTTCGTAATACTATTTAGGTTAATTAATATACCCGCGACGTTTTAATTTCTCGTTAACTATATAATACGGAAGTACCTCGATAAAATAATAATATACTATCTTAATAACGTTTTTATTTATTTACGTACTTTAAAGGAGTATAAGTAATACGTACGAAAGATACTTAACGCGCTATATAGAGCCGGACTTTTAATTAATAAAGAGAAGAGCGAGTTTTACGTATAGAAAATAGTATACTTAAAATATTTAATATCGCTAGGTAAGGTACGTATAGAACCGGGGAAAATTACGGTAGTTAAGGACTAGCCTACGCCGCAATTATAGATATACGTTAAGGAATTTTTAAGGTTTATAAATTTCTATCGGATATTTATCTGGAGCTACGTAGGTATTATAAGGCTACTTAACTATTTAATTAAAAAGGACGTGGAATTCCGGTAAGGGTAGGAAAAGGAGTAAGCTTTTTAGAAGCTAAAAGAAGCTATTTTAAAGGACCTAGTACTTAAATTACTAGACTCTAGTCGACTATTTAAAGTTAAGGCGAATATATTAGACTATATAATCGGTAGATAATTAGGGTAGCGAGACGACGATAGTAAGCTATACCCGGTAGCTTTTTTTTTAAAGAAGCTTAAGGGAATACGTTAGAACTACCCGATCTACGATAAAGAATTACTTACTATTATTAAAGCGTTCGAGGAGTGGAGACTATACTTTAGCGGTATTAAGTACGAGGTATAGGTATATACGGATTATAAGAATTTATAGTACTTTATTATTATAAAGGTCTTTAACGTATAGTAAATACGATAGTTAAAGTTTTTTTTAGAATTTAATTTTTAAATTAATTATAAGAAGGGCTTAGAGAACGCTAGGGCAAACGTACTTAGCCGATAAACCGACTACTATAAGGATATACCTAAGAAGTTACTATTATTATTTAAGGAGGCGCCGAATAGCACTTTTAAGTATCTATTATAACCGTAGATAGAGTATTACGTAGTATATCGTAAGAAAGTTACTTTTAGTAAATATTAAAGGAAGTTAAGTAACGATATTATAAAATAATATTAGTAGGAAAAGCTAAAGCTATAGGGTATCTAAAAAGATAGTTAGAGAAAACTATAGTATAGGAATCGAACGTACGTAAGGCTAAGTAATAAAATAATATTAGTAATAGAGATTTACGTATCGAAGCTCGAAAGATATATAGGTATCGCTAAGACTATAAAAAAGATTAAATAGCACTTTAACTAGCTAGAGATTAAGGATAATGTTAAGGAAGCTATTTAGTTATACTATATATATAAAAGAACGAAGGTTACGAGGTATAAGCCCTATAGATTTCTAAAGTTATTACTAATAGTAAAACGGCTATAGAGTTTAGTTACGATAGACTTTATTATTAAATTATTAAAGTTTAAAGATACGGTAACCGGCGTTAAGTACGATAGTATATTAACGGTAGTCGATAGGCTTACTAAGTAAGCATACTTCTTACTTTATAAGGAGACCTAGTCGGCAAAATAACTAGTAAATATAGTACTACGGTATATTATAATAATATATATATAGCTAAAAAAATTTATTACGGACCGCGATATTAAATTCGTATTAAAATTTTAAAAAGCGTTAATAACGAGGCTAGGGGTAGTAAGTAAGGTATCTTCGGCCTACTACCTTTAAACGGACGGTTAAACGGAACGGCTTAACTAAATCGTAAAATAATATTTACGGAATTATATTAATTTCGAGTAGGACGATTAGGTTAAACTATTACTTACGGTATAACTAGTATATAATATATCGCTAATTAAGATAACTAAAGCTATACCGTTCTTCGCGAATTTCGGTTACGAGGTAGATTTACGGTAAGGACCTACGGTTAAGGTACCTAAGGCTAGGGTTAAGGTAAATAAGATATATATATTTTATAGTAAACTTAAATAAAAACTAAAGTTTATAAAGGAAAGAATATAGAAATATTATAATATTAAAAGGCTCGAAGGACCTCGCTTTAAGGGGAGAAATATAGTATTCCTTTTTATACGTAATTTACGTATTAAAAGACTTAGTAAAAAACTAGACTATAAGAGAGTAGGACTATTTAAGGTTAAAAGGAAAATATCGGAAATAATATTCGAATTGGAGCTACCTAATATAATATGTCTACGGTTATATACTTTTTATATTTTACTTCTGGAACCCGTACTATACGTAAAAAAAGCTAATATATAGGTAGTGGCGGAGGATAAAGAAAAGGAATACGATATAAAAGAAATACTAAATTTACGGTTTAATAGAGGCTAATTAAAATATTTAGTTAGCTAATTAAAATATCTGGCTATAGATAATTTGTGGGAACTATAGGTATACTTTAATTACCTAAATAAGTAAAAAGAATTCTACTAATAATATTTAGACCGACTAAAACTTAAGTAAGTAAAAAAGATTTAGCCTTAGCCTATAACTAAATACTATAAGACGGAGCTAGAACCTCGATAGGAATCGAACTTATACCTTCGACGTAGTAGCCGACGTACTATATACTACACTACGAGGTTAAAAGGTATAAAGGGGACTAAATATAAGTAGTACTACGCGCCTTAGGTACTTTAGGAAGTAAAAGGCGTATTACTGGCAGTATTTAACGTAGTAAGGAAGGAAGAACTAATTACGCTAGGATCGAAAGAAAGATCGGAAAGCTAGTTAAGGCTTAAGGAAGGGTCCGGGACGTAAGGAGACTACGGAACGGTATTTTAAGCGGCGTCTAGCCGCGCAGGAGTACCCGGCGAAAAAGCAGGGGGCGCCGTAGCGGCAAACTATACTACCTAGGCATCCTCCTCCTAAATATTCCGCGCGAAGAGACGCTCCTCGCGAGTACGGAGGGAACGGCATATTCGTTTTACCCGGATAAGCTAAGTAGTTAATTATAAAAGCTAGTCTTTAAGCCTTTACTCTTTACGCTTAAGCCTATTCTACTCTTTTATCGTTTAGGTTACTATCGAACGGTTAATTACAGTATAGGAAGGAAAGGAAAATATACCTACGGGCGGAACTAATATTAAACCCGTTATATAAAATCTTACGGCGTACGTATTCGGCGTACCGTAAAGACTTAGGAGCTATAATATAAAGAGTCCCGGAGGTAAAATAGGTAGAATACGGTATTACAGTAATATTACGGTAACGGATTCGAGAAGTAAAAGCGAAGGACTATTTAGTCTTATAATAACGTTTTTATATATAGTTAGATATAGTAAACGGTAAGGTAAAGAAAGAAGGGAAAGACTTATAATATCGTTAACGGTAAAAAAAGATTAGGCCGCAGGGGCTTCGGCCTAGAGGAAGAGTATTATATTACGGTTTTAGAAGATAGTAGGGCCACGAGGACCAATTAAAATTAGACCGCGCTATCGGGCAAGGCCTACGGTCCAGGAGATTAGACAGACTAATAAAATAGGGACCGGGGACCGCGGCGGGGCTTACGGTCCACGGTCCAGTATCGGCTAATACGGAGCGGACCGAGGACCGTATATAAAACGACGGTCCACGGTCCACAGGTTTATATATACGGAGGAACTAACTAATATAAATAGATAGTTCCACAGTATATAATTTAAGTTATATTTACGGTATTTAATATTTATATCGAGATATTTTATTATATACTATTTAGTTGCACCGAACTAGGATTATTTAGAAGTGCCTTTAACCGATATTCCTTTTAGAGGTTCTGGATAGGGGTTCGTTACATTATTTGTTATTTAAGATATATTAATAGAAATTAAGTAACTTTTAATATTTTATTAGTTTTTAATAAAGTAAAAATAGATTTTTTTAGTATTTTTAAAGATACTAAAAATACTATTTATATAGAAGGCTCTATAAATCTCCTAGTTTAAAGTTTAGTTTTTCATTTTAATATAGTAAATAAAGTTACTTTTAACGTATATTTCATATACCTATAGTTTCTTATAACCTTTTTTTTTTTAAAAAAAAATTTGGTTGTAAATAATTTTATTAACATTTTGATATTAAGACAATACTAATCCAAATCGACAATACAGAGGCCTGCGAAAAGCTCTCGGAAACTGAATTACAGTAGATTTCTCCATCTAAACTGCAGAAGATTTAACCATTATCCTCTATCTCTAACGGTCTATGACTCCGACCGTAAGAATGTCTTGAACACCGGTGCATCTGTGCAGTCCTCCCACGGATAGCCGATCTTCTTGAGGAATGTTTCTAGTTCGCCAATCTCCTCGTTCGGGCAAACGATGCCTGTCAAAACCTGCCCAATATCACCACCGTGGTTTCTGTACTGGAACAGACTGACGTTGTATTTGACACGCAAGGTCTGTAGGAAGCGCTCAAGAGCACCGGGCCGTTCTGGGAATCGGAAAGTGTACAGACGCTCGTTAGGCACACTAGAACGGCCACCAACCATGTATCGAATGTGACTCTTTGCTAACTCGTCGTTGGACAGATCGGTAATATCCATGGTGCCGGACTCCTTGATGCGGCTGATAACCGACTGCAGTTGCTGTGCGCGTTCATTACCAACGGCGGTTAATGAGATACCTAGGAGCACATTTGCTTCGGTTGGGCTGGCGTAACGATAGCTAAACTCGGTGACAGAGTGAGGCATGACTGCATTGATGAGTTCAGCGAAGGCTCCCGGGCTTTCTGGGATGCGGGCTGCAAGTAAAGCCTCTCTTCCCTCGCCGTACGTAGCACGGGCTGCAACAAAGCCCAAGCGGTCAAAGTTCATGTTTGCGCCGGATGTGATGGCCACGACAGACCGTGTAGGATCCGGGGTTGGATTGGCGGCCACCCACTTCTTCAGACCGGCAATGGCCAAGGCACCAGCTGGTTCAATGATAGACCTGGTATCCTCAAACATGTCCTTGATAGCGGCACAGGCCTCGTCTGTGGTTACCCGAACCATTTCGTCCACAACCTCCTGACAAATACGGAACGTTTCCTCGCCCGTAATCTTGACCGCGGCGCCATCGGCGAACAACCCAACATCCTTGAGAAGCACACGCTCCCCCTTGTCGAGAGACTGAGTCATCGCATCCGCGTCGTACGTTTCCACGCCAATGATCTTGACATGCGGTGCAATACGCTTGACGTACACACCAACGCCGGCGATCAGGCCGCCTCCACCCACGCAGCAGAAGATGGCATCAAGCTTCTGCAGGTTTGTTTGTGAGAGAATCTCCATGCCGATAGTTCCTTGGCCGGCAATAACATAAGGGTCGTCGAACGGGGGAATGTTTATCAGGCCATCCTGCTTTTCCCGCCGAGCACATTCCTCCTTGGCCTCGTCAAAGTCGGCGCCGTGAAGAACAACGTGTCCGCCCATTCTCGATACATTGAGATGCTTGATGCTTGGTGTGCCCTGGGGCATCACAATAGTGGCTGGGATTTTCAACCTGCGGGCCGAGTAAGCAACCCCCTGAGCATGATTGCCAGCGCTGCAACAAACGACACCCTTCCAGGACTCGGTAGCGTCGAGATGAGCCATCTTGTTGTACGCTCCTCTGAGTTTGAAACTGAATACCGGTTGCTCATCCTCGCGCTTCAACAGGACCTTGCGCTCCAGTCGGTTGCTCAGGCCAACAGCGTGCACCAAAGGAGTTTCTTTGCACACCTCTCTCACCCGCGGGTAGGAGGTGATGATAAGGCGAAGATACTGTACACGTAGGATAATAAGCTTCTCGATCAAAAACTAAGAATGGACTCGGGGTGACTCACATCTGGGTTACCATTCGGTAGCAGATACTCGTCTGGCACGACCTTTTTCACTTCATCTTTCTTGTCTTCAGCGGGGGGCGTTGGCTTTGCGCTGTACTCTGTCAGAGCGAAGCTGTTCAGCGACATGTTCCTGGGCAAACCCCCAGCACCAAGGCCGCCGTTGCCGTTGCGGAATGCGGTGGGCAGCTGTGGCACGCCATTGACCACATAGTCACCGTTAACATGGCCGGCCGTCTGCTCTGCCACACTCCCCTCATGACGAGGTGCATTCGAATTTGTGGAAGCCATTTCAGTATGACAGTCGTTGAAGTCGCAAGAAGACTGACGATGCACACACTCTCTGTTGGGAAGGCCCCGGTCTCGGCCGACTTTTGAAGGAAAGAAAGTTTTGGTGGATCCTGCAGGGCGTCTCTTGGCGGCCGGGGTTGGGATCCACACCGCCCGTTGCCCGCCGCCCAGGCGTGTGCCCGTTCAGATCCCCACCTTAGCTGGCGTCATGGAAATTCATTCATTCATGGGCGGGCCCGCATTGGAAACCAACCTCGAACGATTCCCCCAACGCCACCAATCATCACGACCCCCTTTTCCCAAGACCGCATTCGATCTTTCCTGGATCAGCGAGGCGGATCTCTACAATGCCGAACGGACCCCTCTCCAACCGACCCCTTCCCTCGTCATTTGACAGCAACGAGTGAGTCCCGACCACTACATATTACTTGCCATTGTTTCCTAAAGGAGCACCACTACTTACACGCGCCCCGCCACAGTGACTTTTACAATGAGAATGGCTTCCAAAAGGTCCTTCGCCGCCTGAAGGAGGAACCGCTCGTCCCAATCGGATGTCTCCTCACCGTTGCCGCCTTCACCAACGCCTACCGTGCCATGCGCCGCGGCGACCATGCAAAGGTGCAGAAGATGTTCCGTGCCCGTGTGGCCGCCCAGGCATTTACCGTTGTTGCCATGGTCGCTGGCGGCATGTACTACCAGGCCGACCGCCACAAGCAGAAGGAGCTTTGGAAGCTGCGGCAGCAAAAGGATGCCGAGGAGAAGCATCAGAAGTGGATCAGGGAGCTGGAAGCCCGCGATGCCGAGGAGAAGGCTCTCCAAGAACGGCTTGACAAGAGGCGGAAGAGGGCAGCTGAGCGCGCTGGTGGCACAGGCACCGAAAGTGTTGCTGCTCAGGCAAGGGCAGCCTTGAGAGAGTCCAAAGCTGGAAAAACCGAAACAGGCGAGTCCACCTCAACCGAGGCGAACCAGGCGGATGGAGGGGTGTTTGGCTCACTCGGTGGATGGTTTGGCGGATCCAAAAAGGCACCAGAAGACACAACACCGGCATTAGAGTCCAAGCCAGAAGACCCGAAGAACTAAGGGTGAAGTGGATGGCTGTAACGGCAGTTTACAGAGATCCAGGTTGCGATGTCGGTCAATGTAAGATATGTGAGATAAATGCACCTTCTCCATGAAGCTGTACTTTCTTGATAGTGATGAGGATGGTTTCTCGTCTTGATACGTCTCATCTTGCAAAGCTGATGAGAGGGTGTATATTCCAGCACAGGTTTCAACGCTTGATGTGGGCGTAAATGAATTGTATTATGCATTACTCTCTCCCCTCTATGGAACGCTGGCGAGCCGTTGCCATGGTTGCCATCTTCTTTACATCATACTCCCACCACTTCGATTCCCCCCTATGAGTCCAGCCATCTCTAAGAGGGCACGGTCGGCCTCGATATCACCCGTCCCAAGGTTGATTCTACGTCTCGCCTCGGCCTCTCTAGCCTCCCAGGCCCATCGCTCGGCCTGGTGCTTGGCTTCCTCGTCCCCGCCGCAACCCCAGACCTCCAGATCTGAAATCTCGAAGCGATCTTGGAAGTCGAATTTCCTGCAAGCGCTTCCCTGGAAAGCACTACTACCTCGCGAGGTGTAGTTGTGGGTGAAACATCCAAATTCGAAACTGCTATCCATGACAAGCGATACGGGGCCCATTGATATGGTGCTTGACCGGCGATATGCTTGTGTAGGTTGCGGTGGTGGGCAGCCAAATGACACGCCGCCAATCGGGGTAGATGCCGAGGGTTTTGTGAAAGAAGCATAGTCCTTGTTGCTCGGGGATCCTCGGAAGACATCATGCACAGGCTGGAGTTGAAACAGTATCGAATCCGAATCCCCAAAGCACTCGCGATGTGTGTGCCTCCATGGCTGACTCAGGTAAACCCCAAACGTTACTCTCTCGCCAATGGCGCGATTGCCAGAGGGGTACCGCCGTGGGGGTAGTGTTGACAGGAATGCCGTCTCCGCACCACCTGCCCTATGGGTTTCGTCCGGTAGACAGATCCCATGTACCAGCAGTATGGTCGGTGCTCTCCAGTTGAAGACTTTCGTTTCAAAACTGCCCATGCTGAACCCATCTTCCCCCCCTGCGTACAGTAATCGGAGCTTGCGAAAGAGAGATTCGCCAGGAATGAAGAAAGAGAGCTGCGACATGATGCTCAGGTTAAGGAGAGAGCCTTTGTCCTGCAGGAGAGGTTGAACCACGTCAGGCACGACAGTGGAGCCGCCCACGCGTTCGTGGAAGTCGAGAGTTTTGGAGAACAAAAAGTGTTCAAATAGAGGAGTGAACCCAGAGAAAACGAATGGCATCGACGAGGGGATTATCGAATTGAACCGAGAAAACCTGATGCCCGGTGAATGCTCTACGTCGAGGAAAGCCGCCACGATACAGTCAGCAACGACCCCCAATTCCTCAAGCTCCTTCCCAACAACACGATTCGCATGTGAAGATAGGCTCTCCTGGGCGCCTAATGGAGCAACGAGAAGCAGCAACATGATGATCTTCTTGAAGTTGCCCGCCGGAATCAGTGCGTGATTGGGTGGGGGTCCATCTTCAAGTTTGCCAACGTTGGCATAATCCAGCGAATCCAAGGCAGCAAGGACAAGGTCGTCCTCATCCTCACAACCCAGGTCATCTTCATCATCTCCTGCAATGTCGACAGCAAAACCAGAAGCGTGTGAGGAATTAGCGGGCGCTCCTGAGCCGTCGATGACAGGCGACTTGTCCCTGTTGACATGTTCGGACAGCTTCCGGTCATAGACAGCCAGACTCTTGAACAGCAATTTCTTCCTGTCGTCAGCACCCGTTGCTAATACCCTCTGGTATCGATCGGTCATAATGGTGATGACCATGACCATTTCCTCCAAGCCCAGCACTGCTGGAGCATCTCGCAAGAATGGAAAGGCGCCTATATATGATATCATCTGAAATATAACTGGCGACACACCCAGCACATCCGGTATCTCAAGAAAGCGCGCAATGGTATCCTCTTTGAGATGGCGGACATTATGTTCCTGGTCTACGAGACTCTTGAAGACCTCTTTGAATGAGTAGATCTCAAGAGAGGTGAAGCATTTGTCGGCAAACTTGGCGGCCTGTGTTGATGAAGCAACTTGGTTAGAGGGTCATGTGGAAGTGAGAAAAGACTTGGTACTTGCCAATTCCTTAGTCAACTCCTCTCGAGACGGAGGAGGCCGTCTTTGGTCTGATTGAGTTTGGCCCATGGTAACTACATGTACGGGGTGTATCGATGAGGAAGTGTAGGTTGGAGTACACAGGAAGAAGTTGGGGCTAAAGCAGTCGCCTCGTGTGCCCCACATAAGCTTCGGTTCGCACTGCTTGGCTGTGCTGGAGGCATCTTTCCATCCTTCTGTTGCATCTATGATAGGTACCGCGTTGAGGAAAGTACGGGCAGTGCAAGAATGCGTCTAGGTAAGCTAGGCTCCTCAGGGCATCTGAGTGCCTCCCATCCCAAATATCAACTAAACTGCAAACGCTATGGGGATATGGTTAATCGCGGTTGTCGTCACAGTCATGGATGTGCAATGTGATTTCCCATCCCAAATTATAACAGCCATGGGGGGCGGGACAAGGGGACCCTGTTGCGGGGTGTTGATCATGCGTCATTGTTACCTGGTCAAGGATAGCAGCTACTTGTTTTGTCCCCACTGCCCCTTCCGTGTTGTGGGGTGATCCAATCACCTGTTGTTCCCGCCTCGACAACACAGGGGACGAGGAATGGGATGCTCTTATTGAAGAGAGTGATACAAAAGCAGCTGTGGTTCCCCGCACTGGTTTTGCTCTGGCTTCATCACTGCCCAACACAATTACTCCTCGATCAAATTGGACAAACATCAAAACGAAACCTCATCAAAATGACCGACCAAGATGCGAATGTCGTAAGCCAAGCCCCTGTCGACGAGACTCCCATTTCGCCCAGTCGACCCAACCCAGCCAGGAAGAACTCGCTCGAGCACCACCTGGCGCATCGCCCAGATCGCCAGGAGCTCATTAATAGTAATTCAGACTCACACCCTGGTTCTGAGGAATCTCTTGTGGCTGTCATGGCCTGACTCACGCGTGTCCTAGAAAACATCCTTCCCGCCTCAACCGCAGCGCCGGCTATCCAAGCCCAACAGAAAGAGGTCCGTTCCCGTTTGAGAGCACCATGGTGCTGCACAAACACAGCTTTTAACCTGCGTTATCTTTTAACAGCTCGAGAAACACATGCGTGCCGACTCCCTCAATGAAAAGATCGCCCATCGCCCTGCGCCCGAGACAATGTTGGAGAAACACATCATCCACGAGGACCCCCGTTCGCCCGAGGACAAGTACGCCGAGGCTATCGAGGACGAATATGCTAAGAGGGAGGGCGGTGCGTAGGGAGAGTAGTGGTCTGGTAGGGTATCTTGTTCCCATGTGAAACTAGGGTTGACCCCAAGATGGTATCATCGGCAGTCACAAATGGTGACGAAAGCATACGCTGGAAGTACAGGAAATTTGTATGGTATCGAACTGACTGAGCTTCCGCTTTTATCTTGTAATTTTTTTCTGGTCGTTTTGTTGATACTTCCGCAGTGGCGACCACGCAGGTGTCTGTGATTAACAAGGCTGATGCTGACCTTCAATGCCTGTCAGCGTGGGAGTCGCACGGGGGCAAGCTAACAATCATCAGGAAATTAGAGACTTAACTGTCACTGCAGGCGCGCACATGACAAACCATCGTCTCCCTATCCCAATACGTTTCTCTGATAGTACCGACTCGGTACACATTGTGTGCGTAGTAGCCCCCTGCGGACCCTTGCGGGTGCTTGGGCTGCGACAATGGTCTTGGCATAGATGACATAGTGGCTGGCTCTTCTGATTGGAAGTTCCATAGGTGGAACGACATACGGCAACCCTAGAGGAATTCCATTTCATTTCCATTTCCAAGACCGTCTGGTTTTCCAATTGCCCAATAAGTCCACCCACAAGCCGGTGAAGGCTGAGATTTGGTTCCACACACCGGACGCCACGCATCATGTCTGTGATGTATGTCGTGCAGGTAGTTTGGAAATTGAGCAAAAGCACGTGGCAAAGCAAGAATTGATTGGTTGTTGATTGGATAGTAGGCCTCTTTCTATCTTCTCCGTCGACCTTCTAGTTCTTCCTGCTTCTTGTTGCTTCTCATGACTCATGATTTTCGTTCCTATCTCACACTCTACAGAGCAATCGATGGTTCCAAGGCCTTATTTCATTGCTCTTACCACGGAAGAGGTGAGCTAGTCTTCTGGAAGCCGCAGAGTGAAGGAAGACGGGACATTGCAACACCAGATTTGCAGTTCTTAGCAGCCATGCTGCTCTTGTCTATTATTTTTTACTAATTGAACCCGAATGTATGAAAGAGAGAAAAGTGTTGTCAAAGCCGCCCCTACCCCAATCGCCATAGCCCCCCATTCCTCAATCATGAACGCCCAGCTGATGATGTCTAGTACGGTACAGTGTTGTGTGTCCAAAAGTCCATCCCATATATCCTACAATTTCCCTGAAAATGCCCAAAAAAACCACCAGAAACGCCGAGACCATGCAAGTAGATACTTTCTCACTGCTACATCGGACGCCCAAACAAGCCTTAGTTTCGACTGTTATCCTTGCGCCTATCATCCTTGTGCTTGTTGCCATAGACAGTAAAGGCACCTCGAGATTCTGAGGCTCTTGGCTCGTCAGTGCTTGGATTGGGACGATGGTGGTTGATGACAACAGTGCTGCCATGTCTTGACACGTCGACATTGTAATCCTCTGCATTATGAGGTTAGTACCAGCTAGATTGGCTCGGGGATTGTGCGGTGACAACTTACTTGCATAAGGAGATCGGTATTGGGCCTGGTCGTGCCCATAGGGTCCAGATGAGGTAGAGTAGTCCATCGTATAGGTCGTGGTGTGTGAGTGTGTAGAGTGGCTGGATGACCGGCTGCCAGAAGAATTGTTCGAGTAATAGGTTGATGGTGAGCGGCTTGGGCTTTGGTGAACAATGGTACTATGTTTGGAACCGTTATAAGAAGGCATGGCAAACGTTACTCTGAAAAGTAGGTGGAAGAGGCTTCTTGTAAAGAATATTGTGGAATTGGGCCGTAGGTTACAGAGTGATGGATTTTCGAGGGCTTGTCGGGTGAGGAATAGCACTGGGCAACATGGTTTGGGACTGAGGATATATATACAAAAAAAACGAGTTTGAGAAAACGCTGGAAGCGAACCACAAACCATTATCCTGACGGCCCAAGCTAGAATAGGTTTGCGCCCCCAGTCGTGGAGGCGATTAGGGACAAGGCATCATACCAGGGGCGGTGCTCAGTGCTTCGGTGAGGACATGCTAAACTCCAGGCAGACCGCAAGGCCAAGTCTCATAACCTGGGGAAGAGCTCGGTGCCTTGTATCCTTCGCTTATATTGTTAAGAACCTATTGGGAGTGGATCGGTCTGTTCGAATGCGTGAGTCAAAAGATCCAGGGGGCGGCCATCCATGTCAACAAAGAGACCTTGATGGTGGGGGTGAAAGCTCCTCTAAAGGCGGCCACAGCAGTGTGTCGTGACCGCCGAACCTGCAGGTCAACTGCATATGGAATTCTCGGGTTTGGAGGGGTACTTTGCAACGGGTACATCTTGGGTTACTGGCATCGCATCAACGACCGCTGCGAGTCGTGTCTGCGATGCCGACAGGGCGTAAAGCCTGGCGGGCAGAGAGTCCTAGGTCTCACCAGGTGAGGTGCCCCCAGGACTTCAGTTTAGGGCTCGGTCAGCTGAAGCAGCGAAGTTGCGCGTCCCTCTCTGGGGGCCAACGGGCAGACAGCTTGGCTTAGTGGCTGCGAATGCCTCACATTGCAACCTACTACATTGACGTTGACGACGACGCATATTGATGCTTTGTCTGCGTATGCCTCAGGGAAGACCCTGAGCTCGGGGCCCTTTGACTTTGCGAGTCGTTTGTTGCCTGGATTTTCTGGGGGCTGGCACGGCGCAGTAGTTGTTATTGCCTTGAACCTGATGAAACTGTCGAGTTTGAACCCAGTATAGATATTCTGGTGGCTGGATCAGTGACTCATGATGATGAAGCCCAGGAAAAAGACTACACAACGCCCCGACGAGTGCCTTGAGATATTGAGGGTGGTCACTGCCTCAAAAGGCAAATGGGCCCTCGATTTTCGGTGAGTTTGTGGTTCTCCTTTGGTCTTCGACCTGGTTGTTGCCAAGTGCTTCACGATACTTGGGCCTTCATTGAACAGCTGCAACAATTTCGACCCAAGAACGCCCCCAAATTTAATTGACTGACATTTTTGACTTCAAGTGATTCAGAGACCATGACCGGAATCTAGGAAGTTTGTCGTTACTCACAAGTGAGAAGAAGGGCTTTGTTCTTGGTGCATTCCGCCTCGTTGTCATCCATGATTACCCCTTGTTTGCGGGGCCAGTGTGCCTGTCGAATCTGTAGCGCAGGCAATGTGGCAAAGCACACCAGTGGTTCGCGGCCTACCAGGGCGACATGACCGACACCGAAAATGACAGGGAGTTCGGAGCAGAAATGGGAGGCCATCATCAAGTGAGTTGAGCATTGCTCTTGTGCTGCTTTGGTGACGGTGGATGCTTTAATGTTTGAGATGGACTTGGCACAAATCAAGCGCTGTGGGGTAATTCCGTCAGCGATGCTAGTGTGGGTGCTTACAGGGGCCATTGCCACGAAACACATTGGGGTTGGAGCTGTCTATTGACCAGCTGGCCAGAAGCATTCAACCAACAAACCATATTCTGGGTATTCCGTAAACACAACCACCAGGAAACCATTTTGTTCGTGCCCTCCGCGCCCAAACCCGCTGTGAGATTTGCCTGTCTAATATCACCCGCAGCTCACTCCAGACCTCACAATGCAAGGCCTTCTGCTCTCGCTTTCCCTGCTCGCCTCGGCAGCTGTCGGCGTCCTCGCCTCCGATGACCTCAAGATCGATGTCACGCTCCCCGTTGAGTGCGATCGCGTGACCAAGAAGGGCGACAAGATCAATGTCCATTACAAGGGCACACTCAAGTCCAATGGCGAGAAGTTCGATTCAAGTTAGTCTCGTGCTTGCCCTCCGTCTCTGGCACCTGCATGGGGGCTTTGGGACGAAGCGATGGTTGATCGAAGCTGACAACAGCGTGCTTTCCAGGCTACGACCGTCAATCGCCATTCTCATTCAAGCTTGGAGCTGGCATGGTTATCAAGGGGTATCTACGCCCAACGGTCCAATTCAACTGCAAACGAGGAGCGAAGGCTAACATCAATCACCTAGTTGGGACGAGGGTCTCGTCGATATGTGCATCGGCGAGAAGCGGACATTGACCATTGGCCCAAGCTACGGCTATGGTGACCGCAATGTTGGACCTATTCCCGCTGGATCTACTCTTGGTGCGTCATCAGCCCACCCGGGGTGTCTCCTGTGGTTACTTTTGCTGTGATGTACAATTACTAACAATCCATTTCATCACTGCAGTCTTCGAAACGGAATTGGTTGGCATTGAGGGTGTGCCAAAACCCGAATCGATTGTTACCAAGTCGGCCACCGATACTCCCGAGTCCACGGCAAGCGCGAAGGTTGTTGAAAAGGTGGCCAGCGTCGCCAAGCAGGCGGCTGAGGTTGTTGAGACCATCATTGCCGACACCGACGATACTCAGGAGCACAACGAGCTCTAGAAAACGGTATCTTGTACAAAGGTCTGTATATATACACACTGAGAGATACACAAATTAAAAGAGAGCCATGCAAAGTTCCGGTCCATGTTCATCGAGTCTCCACAGTTGTTTCATCCTGGCTTGTTTGTCAGTGACAATGTCGATGTTTTTATTGATGGCGTCGTGAACTAACTGCTGGCTTGTGGCCTGTCGTTTCATGTGGAGTGAAACAGGGCAGGATTGCTTTGTTCCCAGTATAACTCGGCCTGGGTGTGGTAACCTTGACGGTCCATAATTGCAATCAGCTTGAAGGCTCTTCCAAGCCAGCCGAAAATGACACGAAGGCGTGTACCTCCTTTACCAGTCGGATAAGTGCAAAGCTCTGCCCGCAATCTGCAGGTTAGAATGCTGACAAGACAGCCGTGTAAGATCAGATAAAATGATTTAAACGTTTTGAGTTCATCGATCAAGCCGCCTCGGCACCGTTGACACCAGCTGCGCCTTCCCGTCAAAGTTAGTCCATAACGTTCCCTCCACATGGAATGATGTGGGTAAGCAAACGTCTGTGAGGCCTGTTCCAACTTCATACCTCTTCGATACCCGGTATACAAGACTGAGACCCTTCACCTATGGACCACTGCCAGTTATAAACAAGCAGGTCCCCGCGAAGCCCCACGACATCTAGACGCATAGCCTGATGCCGTACGGACCTGTCCCTCGACTACGTCAGCTTTGCTGTTGTTAGCTCTCATCAGAGCATCCACCATACCATGTCGCGTCGACGGCGTGAACTTGCGCAAAACCACCCTCGGACCGTGGTACTTATCTCTCGTTGTCGTTCTTGGCTCCCGCCGTTGAACTTCATAACCATCCATTATGCCTACTTCATCAGCGTTTGTCTGGTCTCGTCACTTGTCTTTTGGGGGTCGTCCAGTCCAGCTTGGAGCATCAGCTATACTGACAGCTTGTTCCTGGTTGTATCCGCCATGACGGAAGCTGGCTTGAACACAGTCAACCTAAGTCAACTGACAACGTGGCAGCAGTCGCTACTTTTTCTCCTCATCATATTTGGCAGCTCCATCTGGGTGTCTATATGGACGGTCATGACGAGGAAACACGCCTTCGAGCAACGCTTCCGGGATGTGATTCAATCAGAGCGCCGGCGACGAACTTCTCATGGAGGAAGCGCTCTCAGTCTCGGCAGATTACCGAATTTTCGTTCATCTTGGCGATCGCTATCATCGCACACAGCCCAGCACCAACCCGCAGCTTACAGACTGAGTTCCATGGATAATCAGCACGTTTCGCTTCCCCAAACGAACCGGCCCGAGGCTGATGCCACCACCAACTTTGGTGGAGCTTGTATCAATGGCGAAGCCTCCGAAAACACAAATCCCACTCATATCGCTTTTGTAGACACTCATCTCCCGGACATGCAAGTCCACAATGGGATCAAGGCCACGTCAACAGCGGCCCAACATGTCCCCCTCGACAACCAGCCAGTATACCGAAGCGTACTCGCTCATGGCAGGCCAGAAGAGGGCACAAAGTGTCATTCTGGCATGCGAAGCTTCCTCACTCATCGTTCCAGCAATAGAAACGCTCAGTTCTACGACCTGACCAACGAAGAACGGGAACAGCTAGGCGGTTGCGAGTATCGAGCGCTCAAAGTCCTTGCCTTGCTTGTGCCTGTCTACTTTGTCCTCTGGCAGTCTCTTGGCTGCATCGCGCTCGGTGCCTGGATCAACAACAACCAAGCCGAGCTGCCGCTGAGAAATGGAATAAACCCCTGGTGGCTGGGGATATTCAACGGCGCCTCGGCATTCAACAATTCAGGAATGTCGCTCTTGGATGCCAATATGATTCCCTTTCAGAACTCATGCTTTGTTCTTGTCACCATGGGGCTGATGATTCTCGCCGGCAATACGGCCTATCCTGTCTTTTTGAGGCTCAGTGTTTGGTCTCTCTTAAGGTTGTTATCTCTGGTGACACGAGAGGAGGAGTACAACCCCCTTAAGGACACCTTGAAATTTATTCTTCAGTACCCGCGCCGCATCTATACCAGCCTCTTTCCCGCTCGCGCCACTTGGTGGCTATTGTTTATGCTCGTTTTGCTGAACAGCATTGACTGGGTCGCTTTCGAGGTTCTCAACATTGGCAACCCACCTATCGAAAACATACCTCCTGGATCTCGCGTGCTTGATGGGTTGTTTCAAGCTATTGGTAAGCTAAACCGAGTCCTATTTTATAGCACATGGTTGCTGATCTGTTGACCACTGGGTGTAGCCGTACGTTCGGGTGGGTTTTATGTTGTTCCCATCCCATCAGTATACATCGGACTGCAAGTCTTGTATGTGATCATGATGTATATATCAGCGTACCCGGTGGTGGTCACGATGCGACATTCAAACGTCTATGAAGAGCGGTCTCTTGGTATCTATGTTGAAGACGATGCGCCTGATTCAGATCCAGAACAATCTCCCCTCCCTCATCACGGTCCGCCACCCAGTAGGGTTTCCCCTCAAGGCGGCCTGTCAGCACTTCACCGAGCGTTTAGTTGGACGGTCACATGTCATGGTGTTGGGGCTCGGTCACCTTCTTCTCTCCGGAGGCCCGAGTCGCGCATCAGCTTCATCAGCCAGCAGATACACGGACAATTGGCCCACGACCTCTGGTGGTTAAGTCTGGCGATTTTGGTCATCGTTACCATCAATACGAGCAACTTCATGGCAGATCCCATCAACTTCAGTGTTTTCAACGTCATATTCGAGGTGGTGTCGGCGTATGGCTGCGTTGGCATCAGCGTTGGAGTACCACACGACTCATACAGCTTCTGTGGGGGTTGGCATCCCGTGTCAAAACTCTTACTTTGTGTTGTCATGCTTCGTGGCAGGCACAGGGGGTTACCGGTCGCCCTAGATAGGGCTGTTCGACTTCCCGGTGAGGAGCTTGAGCAGGAAGAGGAGGAGGATCATCAGATTAGGATGAGCATGGGGGGCAACCGTCGAGTTAGCAGTGAAGCCTAGTCAGCTCGTCTCTGGCGAGACAGTGAGGCCGGAACCGTACATTGCTTTTAACATGTAGATCTCGTCATTCGGGCAAATACGATGCATTGTAATCGTCAGCATTTCGGCACTCTGTCTGTTATTTTGAACCAAGACATAGTCACATGTTTTTTTCAGTTACACGGATGTGTGAGCCTTCCAGTGCTCCTATAAAGGCAGGTATCTACTTATCCTGAGATTGTGCTTCCCTTTCCACCAATTATCACTTGGTAGAAAGCTAACTGCCCATCGCACCACAGCTTGCTCTCATGTAAACCGAAGCTTCTTCTGTCGAGGATCGGCTGCTGTTGACTGCCTTCCTCTCTTCTTATCTTTGCTCTTCTTTGCTTCAGGAATACTGGGCTTGCCGGGTGGAGGGGTTGAAGCAGCCACCTGCTGAATGGCGTCTCGAATAGTTTGCCTCGAGAGACATAGATCAATATGCTCATTGAACTGTCTTTCGTCAGGCGTTTGTGGTCGGTTGCATATTGGACAGTCCCAGAGCTCCTCCTGCATCACCTCAGCAGGCTGTTTTTCCTTCTTCGGGTTGGGGAGAACTTCTTTGCCATGTCTCCAGAATGGACTGTCGGTCCCCGAGCTGCTCCCTGCGCGCTCAACCAGGAGGACATCGTTGCGTGCTTCAGAGGGCCACTCCTCCCACTCTTCTCCAGTGCCAGCGGCTTTCTTTGGATTTATGCGGCTGATAGATTCCCCAGTCTCTACAGAGCCCCCCCTCCTCGGTCTGAACCCAAAAAAGGCCATTGTATCTGGCTTTTTTGTGCTGAGTAGATGGGTACATCGGAGGCCCAGGAGGCGTAACTTCATATTAGAGACCTCTTGTTCAAGCTTCACCAGCATTGGCAGTGCGTAGTCGTACAAGTCATCGGCGAGATAGACCGCCTTTGGCGGAGCTATTTGACGTGTGAGCACCTCATACGTATGTAGCTTGACCTTGATGCAGAGAGTCCGACCTTTGCATTCAGCCCGCCGCATATCCTTTTCCAACTCTTCTGCTATTCGTCTGAGCTGCTCACGTAACTGGGTCGGATTATCCATGTCACGGAACGTGCGCTCTGTTCCAACACTCTTGCGCTCATACTCTTCGGCAGGCTGTATGCTCGTGCGTCCAAGGCCAAGATAGCACCGCAAAAGGAAGTTGTAGGTCTTCTCACCGAAAAGTTTCTCGATGAACTGTCGTTCCGTATAAACGTCGCCGCAGGTGCTTATGCCAACGGCACCAAGCTCCCGCTCTAGAACTCGTCCGATACCGTTGACTTGCCGGCACGAGAGGTCCCGCATGAACTCCATGATGACGACCCGGTCACGAGGAAGAAGGTATTGTCCGTTAGGCTTATTCATGTTGGAGCAGATTTTCGCCAGACATGCATTGGCTGCAATCCCTGCGGACACGGTGATGTGTGTCTTTTCATGTATCTCCCTTCTCATTTGGGACACCACATCGACAGCTTCCATGCCGTGGTCGAAGCAGTACTGGGTGATGTTGAGATAGGCCTCGTCAATACTGGCACTTTCGAACCGGGGGTCATAGTCTGCTAGGATCTCTCGCACCTCGGCAGCCTTTGCGTTATACTTGTCGAAATTGAGTGGAAGCAAAATGAGCTGGGGGCAGAGCTTTTTTGCCACGAAGCCGGCCATGCCGCTTCGACATCCAAATCTCCGAGCTACATAGTTACAGGTTGTCAGAACGCCCCCACCCACGGCAAAGGGGAGGTCTGCGAGCTCGGGACGGTCCAGTTGTTCAACAGCGGCGTAGAAGGCATCGCAATCGATATGAACAATGTGTTGAGTAAGATCACGTGAGGCCTCGAGTTGTGCAAGCAGCGTATCTGCAGCCCTGAGCTCCCGAGAGAGGTCTAGCTTCTCCAACTGTCGCTTTTTGGCGAGGATTTGATCGATCTTGACCGTCAGTGCTTTGTCTCTTTCCTCCTCCCGGTTGAAGAACTTGGAACCTTTGGAAGAATTATAGATAACTTCGGCGACCTGAGACCGGTAGTCAGAACTTGGCACTGCAATATCAGGAGACTTGAAAGCGATGGGTTTACCTTGGACTGATCAACCTTGTCCTGGCCGGCCTTTGTCAAGGACGGACCAAGAAGTGAGTACTTTAGCGAGGCAAGATCGGCATTGGTATTTTCACTATCTGGATCTTGAGGTCGTGCTATTTGGTCCTTGAATGGTCCAAGCTCTGGAGAGCGTGGCTCGTTTGCTTGCTGTGCTGACTCGCCCGAGGTCATCTGGAAATGTCAATCAGGTGGCGTAGAATATTAAGACCTAGCAAAGACATCTCAGTTCATCGACTAAAATTTGTACCAATCGTCGAAGAATGTTAGGTGTGCTGTGAAAAGAATGTTGAAAAGTGACGCGTAGTGCGGGGGGATAAGAAAGAGACGCGTTCGATTGGGCCTCACGTCAGCAGCGCCAGATCACGGGACGCCAAGAGCTCATCGACCACAAAGAGCTGGAGAGGCCTGGACGAACTTGGCAACGAATATTGATTTAACTTCTAGTCTTCTACAAAAGTCCAACCAATCTTATAGACTGAGGCTCGAAAAGTTCCCTGTAAAGTGAGAGACCAAGGATGGAAGGTTTCGAGAGCTTTGTTGCTACACTACTTGTATGTACCAACCTGCATTCAGGGAGCCGAACGCGAAAAGCACGGACCATGCACTTAAAGATTTACGCGTGTGGTCGTGGCACAGTCGCGTCTGGACCCCCTTGAACTCGATGGCTGTTTCCGTCTTTCTTTGCTTGTCACTCGAGCAACCTCGACAGCGTCCGTGTGGTTTCTTCTGATGAGAGTACGGATATTTCCAACATTGTTACTCCCAAGTTTTCAATGCATTGATCTGTGAAAATGGTCATCAAGCGCAAACGGTCCGACTCGCACCTGAGCTCCTTTAGCTCAGCCCTTGCATCACCACCTCGGGCGAGCAGCTTCAACTTCGATGCCATCAGTGCGATGGATACGGCTAGGCGCGGCTTCTTTTCGCCCCGTCTCCCCACCTCTTCACACATGCCTGGCCGCACCAGGAAGCGCTTCCGCGATAATAGGCCACCTGAGGCAATCGTTCACCGTAGGAGCCCCCCCATTCGTGTTACCATGATGAGTTTGGGCACAGTGACTTACCTCTCTTTTTTCATCTCGCAGAACGTACCCTACATCTGCTATTCTCTGCACAACAGCAGCAACATACTCAGCAACAAGCGCCGTCGCCGCCCCAAGTTCAAGTCACTGAACCGACTCCAACCTTAGTTCCCTCAGAGGTGCACCCCGACCAACACCAACGCTCCCTCCACAGCTTCTGGAAGCTCCCCACACGAACCTTGGCTAGCCCGTCGTCGTCTCAGGCGTCTTTGACCTCTTCGCCATTCCCAATTGCGATGCCCAAGTCATCCACAGCGGTGGCTTCAACAACATGTGACGGCTGTGGCGTGGGGCTGCTGGAATCGGATGCCCGTGGTGATCAGGATGTCATCATGATGGATATAGATGGAGGCGGCGAAATGGGAGAAAACACGTGCGGAGCGTGTGGGAAGACGGTATGCTTCAGCTGCTCGGTCAGCAATCTTGGGGAGCACAGGCGATGTTTGCCTTGCACTGGGAGACGGGACTGGGGGGCAGCCAACGGGAGCGGGCGGACCCAGGGTGTTGGCGTGTACTGATGGGCCGAGTGAGAAATGGCGGGCTTTAGTTCAAGATTTGTTCAAGTGGCTGGGAAGCATGGCGTCACGGAGTGGATTTGTGTATACACTGTGTTTGAGTAGGTTATGGGTGTTGGTTGATACCTCTTGGTCGGATGGTGTTTGTGGTTTGAGGCAGTCAAGAGTTAACTGGATCTGGGACAGGGTTTTCTGGTGGACGATACATTCTAGTTATTTTATTCAAAAGACATGCTCAGACCTGATTTTTCTTTATTATGCGCTTTGCTCTGTGAATTGGCTGGTAACACGAAGTGCAACTGACCACGGACGTCAGTGCGGGGCAGAGCTCCAAGTAGCTACCTACCTATCTAACCCCACCTGAGCTAGGTGGTAGCCCAACCGTCCATGTGGCAAGGAGCTGCTTCTCCCATTCCTCGATGCTACTCGATTCAGATAACCAGCTCAGATTCTTTGTGTTATTTTCAAATTTCCTTTGAAACTCAGCCCCCAGACAAACATGGCCACACGGGATGCTAGCCATGCTGGATCCTGGTACGATGATGATGAGAAGGAGTTGTCATCGCAGCTCGACGGGTTCCTAAGCCGTGTGCCTGACCAGCTGGATGACCATGGTCTCCCTGTGCCTGGTGCCCGAGTGATCATAGCTCCGTAAGCGAGAAACAGCCCGGTGTCTTGTGAGAGATGATTCAATATGCTGACTTTGATTCGAAGCCATGCCGGCTATTCATATTCTGGGCCTTGCGCAGCCTGGGCCTACAAGGCTCTCGACCTCAGAGCGGCGAAACGGGTCTTCATTCTCGGACCGTCCCACACATATTATCTTCGCGGATGCGCGTTAACCACATTCAGCAAATATGCAACACCCTTTGGGGACCTCGTGGTGGATAGGAACACGGTAAACGAGCTGAGGGAAACGGGCAAGTTCACCGACATACCCGCCCGCCGAGACGTCGATGAACATTCTCTGGAAATGCACGTTCCGTTCCTCTGGAAGAGACTTCAGCAGACCTTCGGAGACGACAGCACAAAGTACCCGCCCATAGTTCCGATACTCGTGGGCGATGGATCTGCCGAAGAAGAAAATGCCTTTGGAAAGTTGCTGTCCTCGTACCTGAAGGACCCCACCACAGCCTGGATCGTCTCGTCCGATTTCTGTCACTGGGGATCCCGATTCAGCTACCGACCTCATTTTTCTGACGGTGCGATTCGTGACATGGACGCGCCACGGTCCAAGGGTGTGCGGCACGAAGTCCTGAACGTCACCCCGCCAGATTGGAGCAAACTCGGCATCAGTTCTGGAGAGCCTGAGATCCACGATGTCATCAAAGTGCTGGACCAGTTGGCCATGGATGCCGTGGAGTCTGGTGAGCATAGTGAGTTCTACAAGGTGGTTCAGGATAGCCACAACACTGTCTGCGGCAGGCATCCAATTGGTGTAATCATGGCAGCCTTGGAAGCCGTCGATGGAAAAGGAAAGTTCAAATTTGTGCAGTACCAGAGAAGCAATTTGGTGAAGAAGAGCTTCGACTTCAGTGTCAGCTATGCCTCTGCTTATGCAGTAGTCTGACTTGACGTTGAGAAAGGGGGCACCGGTTCTTGGCTGGGCATGGTTTGGGGTGCTTTACAGAGCGGCGGGAAGTAGTTTGGTGGTTTAATCAGCTAGATGTTTGCAGCTACTGACAGAGGCATGTTTCGTAAATTGAGATTCGGTCTGTACGCCAGAAGATGCTTGTGATGTTGCAGCAACCCGAAAAGGTGCCGATAGAAGAGGCCCAAACTCGGCCGCCCTGGCCACGATGTCTTGACTGTTTTCCGCACACCAGGCCCCGAGCCCAAGCGGCGTCCTCAAGAGGGCCTTGTGCTGTACACTCCCCATTCCTTTCCCCGCGGTGGGGTAACGGCACTGAGCCGCCCACGCCATAGTTGGGGCTGAGTCGTGCAGCATGTAGGTGTTTATAGTTGGGTTCGGGAAGCGTGCTCTGTTGGGATAAGCATGCATCAAAGGAATGATGACGGCTTCGGTGGAGGGGTTGGACAGCAAAAAGAACCATGACAAGACAGTGACATTGTCGTCGCTTTCATACTGAGCACGGGGCCCATGTCTGTTTGACGATTGAACGTGCCTGACGATCGCCGTTCTGAAACGGTTTTTGCTGCCGAGCCTGCCCCGGCCTGCGTTGGATTTAAGCTGCTTCTTGCCAAGACGGCTCTTCGTAACCAGCCAAGCGCTTCAAATCAGCGACCCACTTCACTGGTGATCCCCTCGAGAATCGAGACCCAGTCGTTGACCGTGATTCGCACTCGATTCAGACCTTGACCTGGGGAATGGCCGTCCGGGACATCTGGTGCTGGTTATTACATACAGACTATTTCACCAATCATCCCATGCATATTCATATAATTGCCGTTGCGAGAAAGGAACATGGCAAAGGTAGGTACTCGTGTAGGATCCACTGCAACCTTTAACAGTTCCAGAGCAGGGGTTCATGATCCCGACGCGAGCGAGCGGCTGTTCTGCGAGCAAACGTGAGACCGCGCCACAAACCCGCTAACCTCGTTTGGGCCGACCTCCTGAGATTCCTCTGGTGTCTGATGGCCTTCGCCTGAAAAAGTTACCATTCATTAACACAGCCGTGCCCACCGCCGTTTTTTGGCCCCTGTTTGAACTTCTTTTCAATTTTTGGCGCTTGTGTTCTCCCTGTTCATTTTCGACCCTCTCCTCCAGCGTGGTTTCTTTTGTGCCAGCAATATCATCCTACATAGACTACTACCACCGTCAACACCACACCACACCCAACCTCATTACACTCGCGAATAGGGTACCGAGCGCCTCCCACCGCGCTCCCCTCCCCCTCCACTTTCCCAATAGCCCTTGCGAGCAGGCTCTTCGCGCTCCCACAATAAACAACATGAGTGTGAGTATATGCTGTCACTTTTTGCCATTTATGAACTTGGGAACCGATGCTCTAGAACTCTCCATGTCTCATATGCCCTCGTGGTTGAGTATGCCAAGCATAGGGCCCCTGAAACATTCTTTGCGGTTCCTTACTGCTGTTGAGACAGATTGCTAACCAAACTGCTTGTTTTCAGTACGCAGGGTACAACCCAAACAACAACCCTTATAATCAAGGTGGTGGCGGCGGCGGCTACGGCCAGGGCGGATATGGTGGAGGAAAAAGCCCCAGCGGCTACAGCAATCCTTTCGACGACCGTAATGCGGGTGAGTTCTGAGCAGCTACGACCTTTGCTGGACAAGTTGATTTTTTAACCCCAAAGGCGCGATAGCCAACGTCGAGATGAACTCGCTCCCCACATCCTCCTCTAGACCAACCCAGAGTTCGATCCTCCAAAAATGCTCCGAAATCAGCAACGATGTTCGCAGCCTCGAAGCCCTTCTAGACAAGTTTTCCAATCTCCAGGTAAAGCTATCGGGTGCGACAAACCAAGGGGCCATCCGAGATGAAATCGATACTCTAACGGCAAACATCATGGACCGGTTCAGGGCGCTGAAGGACCGTGTTCGGGACGTCAAGACCGACGACCACCAGCTAGGGGGCAACAACAGGCAGGTCGGGCTGGTCGAGCGACAGGTACAGGCTGCCATTCAAAAATTCCAGTCGTTGGAGGGCGAGAACAGGAAGAGGATACGAGATCAGACAGAACGTCAAATCCGCATCGTGAAGGGAGACATCAGCGACGCTGAGATGCGCCGGATGGTGGACAGCGAGCCCGCCGTCTTCTCGCAGGCACTTATGCAAAGCAACCGCTCCGGTCAGGCGAGCTCTGTCCTGGCAGCAGTGCGGCAACGCCACCAGGAGATGCTGGAAGTGGAGAAGAGGTTGAACGAGCTTGTGGAGCTCATGGAGGAGATGCAAGAGTTGCTGGTGAAGCAAGAAGCGGTCGTCATGCAGATCGACCAGCACGCCGAGCAGGCCGCAGAGGATATGGTCAAGGCGAATGACGAGCTCGTGGTGGCCGTAACAACCGCCAGGAAAACGCGCAAGAAGAAGTGGATTTGCCTCGGCATCTGCGGTACGTTGCCATCCCTGAAAAACATGCCCCCTTGGTGAAAGTTTGGTGCTGACAAGAGTGACTAGTCGCCATTATCGTCATTATCGTTGTGGCTGTCGTGGCCTATGTGATGATAACAAGACAGCCAGCCCCAGCTCCGGCCGCTCCGGCCGCCGCCCCTGCCCCTGCTCCTACTCCTGCCCCTACTCCGGTTGCCGAACAGAAACGAAGCATCTTTGAACGAAACGTTTTCGATGATCTTCACATGAACGATGCTCGTGCCGTCAAACTCGCTGGCGAGCCAAGCGGTCAACTCTCGCAGATCTCGAGGAGGCGGCTAAACAGAGTGCCAGATCAACCCATGCACAAGCGATTTGTGGTTGAGTTGGATGTGGGATCTGATGGCTCTTGAAAGGGTTCTCAAGCCCTCAATTCACAAATAATAGGAAGATGACCTGCTAACAAGTCCTCAACCCAACGCATCCATGTTTGTGTTGGTAATTAGCTGCGCCGAGGTGCCTGGAAAGCTTGTTGGCTTGTCATTTGCATGTCGTAATCGGTACCGGATGGGTTCTGGTTATAAACCAGGGGCATGGATTGTCCTTGATTCTGTATACATTTGTTTTGTTTCCAGGGAGGAGTATAGGTCGTTAACACAGTCTGTGTCGTTATGGGATACCAAGGTAAAATGGCATCGGTCACGATAGCTTTTGAAGCCAATGCTTTGTCATAGCATAGCACAGGGGTTTAATACACTTTTTTTCGTATTGATTACCGGACTATAGTCCGCCCATATAAAATAATGCCGAACGGCCCCCATACGCCAATTCTGATGATGACTGGCAAACGGCCATGCCATTTCAAACTGATGACGAGCCCAAGCCATATAACAGCTCCACAAAAGCCAGTAGCTACAAACGCTCGTATCTCTCTCGTCTCAATCTTGCAAGCGGTCTGAGCCCTCAACTGTAGGAGCAAATTGATGGCCCGCTGAGACCTCAGGAGCCATTTCACCATGATCATGCTCCCGCATTATTCGCTGTCTCTCTGCACCGACCTCAGCCACCCTCCGTAGAACCGCCATCCGCTTCTCAAAGTCCTGGAGCAACGCTCCATATTCATCTGACGATGATGGGCTTTGTTTTGGCTGGGGACGGCGTTGCTGCCCTTCACCGCTCGCACCGGAAGAGTGCATATCACCAGCTTCAGAATCCTGCATTTTTCCCGTTGTTGATGAAGCGGCCAAAGATATGGGCGGCTCGAGGCTCATTCCTTCTACCTTTAATACCAGTCCCCCGCCGCCGCCGTCCATCTTGGCCATGCTTGCTGATGTGACAGCCCAGTCAGGCGATAGGCTGCTTGCCCAGGCTACTTCAAACCCAATATCGCCCTCTCGTTGATCCATATCTATGATGACGGCACGGTGACCGGGACCAGTTTTATCCTCGCTGCCGTCTTGTTTTGTGTAGTGGTACTGCGTCAGCTCGGCAGACAAGATCTCTGGATCGTCATCGGCAAAAATGTACCGAACCGCCGGATGGTGAACGGTCTGACTGCTCGAAGCATGCGAGGTGGAAGTGAGGAGCACAAAGGGCGGGGAGAATGTCGGTTGGGGCGCAGGCTGCGGTTGTGGCGGAGAGGAGGATGGCGGACGGTACATGGGTTCATCATGAGATGTCCTATGTGAGAGAGCTGCAGACGCAGGCCGTGGATAGGCGCCGGAATCATGGCTATCCCGGTCGCGACGTAGACTGGATCTGCTGGCCCTGCCAGTGACAGATGGACGCGGGCTCGGGGGGATGGAAGAGGAGTGGTAACCTGCAGCAGCGGAGCTGGGTCGTTCGAAAGCGGGACCGGTCATGACTGATTTTGCCTATAGTTCTGGCTTGGTAGGCTAGATGGGAATCTAACAGCGAGCGGGAATTGATAGAGAGATAGAGAAAGCGCGTTTCGGTGTGGCATATTGCTTGCGAAGACCAGGTTAGGGAAATGGGCAGCCTTGAGACGCCTAGGCAGAACCTCAATCCATCACGCGGAGTATTCAACATAAAAGCAAACAAAACGCTACTGGTCAATCCTGGGTGACAGATGGGTGACAAGACCAAGGTTGGCTTTGCGGGTTGGACCTATGCAGCAATGGCAATGCAGGCAATTGGAGCTGTCAACGAGATCGCCGCATTCCCTTTATCTTATCTACCGACCTGGACGCACGCCTATCCGGTGATCAAGCATGTGACGCTAAGTCAAGGGTACGAGCTGAAAACGGGGCGATGGATGGCCCACCCGCCCGCCTCGTCTGGGGCAGCTGAAAACAGTGTATTCTTGGGATGATAGGAGTTTATCAGCCTCACCCCGAAATGGATGTAAATATGTACATGTTACCGGCGAGGAAGAAAGCATGAAAACCATATAGAAGTACTTCCTTCAACGCCGCCCAATGCAAAATGCCCCAAGGTAGAACTTAGCATGGCACCGACAAGTCGATAACCTACACACTGGCCAAAGCCTGTGCTGCATCCCTCATCGTCTGGTTCGTTTGGTCGGCCCATTCAAACCCTACCATGATGTTAGACAAATTGCTGCAAGAAAGGGCAACCCACGAGCTTACTCTGTCGACACATCGGACATTGTCCCTTGGCTGAGTCTTGCTTCATCCACTCCAGAATGCAGTGCTGTAAGCCAATATCAGTACAACCGCCGGCTCCATTCAGGAATGCTCTCCATCTGCTCACCATGTGAAAGTTATGGCCGCATTTTCCAGATACTTTGGGTTACACAGAAAGTCAACAAACGCCATTCCGCTGATAGCCGCAGGCTGTGTGGAACTCACAAAGGATGCAGTCATCGCCGGGATATTTGCAGGCAGGGCATGTGTTGTCAAAGGGGTTCTGGCAGATACCGCAAAGATCATCTTCGGGAAGATCCCATCGCCATGTCGCGACCGCGTTCCACCTCTTGATCTTGACCTTCATCGCTGGCAGATTTCCGGCGAGTCTAACAATCCGGTGTCTTATAGGGTCGTTTTAGTTGTTGGTAGTCTCTGTTGGAGTGTCTATGGAGTCTCTCATCCGATGTTGAAAGCGGGAGAGATGCTGGCGCCGCCGTTATCAGTTCTCCCTGCAAGGGCAGCCAAGTGTTAGTGGGTCATGGCGTAATTGGGCGCTTGCTGTGGCCCAAGCTCCTCGACCCTCCCCAGGAATTTCAAAAGTTTCCCTCTCCAAATCCCCGACCACCTCTTCCCCCCCAAGCAGCTTTCAACGACAAAGAACCAAGTCCTGGACCCCGCACCTACAGAATCCTAGGGTCGTCACCAAGCATCTCTCCCACTTGTCTTTCTCCAAGACAACGCCTGTCCTTGGAAACCAGTCGTCCCTCCTGGCCCCGTCACGGCTACGGGTGCAGGGAATCCTAGCAGTTTGTCGGGAACAGAAACGAGCCAAAAGCCCGGCATCGTTCGAGTGTTTAAGCAGCTGCTTGGCGCTCGCTTATCGTGCTCAAACATCTCCAACTACAAGCACAAATCTCCCCTTCCAGAGAACCAGACCAATCCTCCGCGACTGCACCAATTGACACTGCCACCATGGCTTCTCTCTTTATACTTCGCCCTTTACGGGTTTCGCTGCCTCGATCTGGCTCGCAGCAGCTTCGTCAGCCAGCCGCCAAAGCCGCGGGGGTGCGTCGGTCTTTTTCCAGCTATCTTGTGACTCCCCAAGAACTTGCCGAAGCCCTCAAGAAGGCCCCTCCTTCGCCCATCTCGTCCGAGCCCCGCGTTATTCCTCTGTGTGCCTCGTGGTTTCTGCCAAACGACCCGGAAGGCCGGACAGGTATCGACGTCTTTCGAGAGAAGCGAATTCCAAAAGCCCGGTTCTTTGATCTGGACAAGGTGATCGACAAGCACAGCGAATACCCACACATGCTCCCAACCCCAAAAGGCTTCGCTGCGGCCATGAGCGAGCTGGGCATCCGGCACGAGGACACAGTGGTTGTATACGATAGCAGGGAGCTGGGAATCTTCAGTGCGCCCCGAGTCGGCTGGACATTGAAGACGTTTGGCCATCCACGGGTGCATATTTTGAACAACTTCAGGTTATGGGTAGAACAGGGTCTGCCAACTGAGTCGGGGAATGTATGGACTGTCGAGTGCGGCACGTACCCCATCCCCGAAATGGACGAAGCGAAAGTGGCACACTTTGAGGATGTGCGAGAGGTAGCTCTTGATTACAACAAGGAGGGCGCTGAGGGCGTCCAAATTCTGGATGCGAGATCATATGGCCGTTGGTCCGGCAAGGACCCTGAGCCAAGACCGGGGCTTTCTTCGGGACACATGCCCGGTTCCATCAACATTCCCTTTGACGCTGTCTTGGATCCCCAGACCAAGGCCTTCCTTCCTGTAGACAAGCTGAAGCAGGTTTTCAAGGAAAAGGGCGTTGACCCGGCAAAACCCATCATCTCCAGTTGTGGCACGGGAGTGACAGCATGTGTGCTCGAGACGGCGCTCAACGAGGCCCAGTATGGCTCTCCAGAGAAAAGGAAGGTCTACGACGGGAGCTGGACGTGAGTTTCTTACCCGAGGTGTATTCGTTAATTGGTTGATGTTGCTAACTTTGACGTCACAGGGAATGGGCCCAGAGAGTGAAGCCCTCGGATTCGCTGATTCGCACCGTGGAGCAACACAGCGAGTAATACAGCACTGCTATGACAGCAACCCCAACTTAGAAATCACTGCTCACTGGATTCCATATTTATTGGACATGATCAGTTATTCAAACCGACCATACGAGCTTCTGGCCTTTCCTCGCATTTCAACAAGACACACCTTTGTGGACACAAACGGAGCGAGGGCTGGGCTGTGTTCGCGGGGTAGTAGTCATCTACGCATTACAGATGTTACACAGATCAGGGGTGGCGGTGGTGGGCGGCGGCATTAACGGCGTTTGGGGGGTGTATGGAGACTGTACAACCGCAGGCATTTGGTACGCACCTAAGCAATATGATCACAGCAATGAATCCTAGCCTCACACGCTCTTGTTACCTTTGCGAATGTCCTAGAGAGTACTCTGTTGCAAAGTTGCCGTGTCAAGGTCTGCTGAAAGGCGGGGTTGAAAAGCGACGGGCTGGTTTACGATCTATTCATTTCTATAGCTTGATGTACAAAAATCTCCCTTCCCACTACTTTTACACAAGGACAACTTACGCAAGACCATACTCGGCCTTGATCATGTCAGCAAGCCTCTCACCGGCCGCATACATGGTCCCCAGAGGAGAACCAGCAGTCTGCATGGGCCAGAATGAAATGTCAGCGACTCTGAGACGCGAGACGCCGTAAACCTTCTGCTCGCTGTTGACAACACCGCCGAGGGACTTGGGCAACATGGCGGCAGTGCAGCACTGGTGAGCATTCGAGGGGTTGATCTGGTCACGCATGACCTCGATGATCTCCTCGTTAGTCGTGGCAGCGGCAAAAGGGGCGCCCTCGGCAGGGCCGAGAACCTGCATGTCAGGGGCGGCAAACAGCTCCCTGTTCTTGCGGAAGAGGGCAGTGTAGACGGCAAAGTCGATAGGGTCGGTGGCTGTGCGGTGGTCAATCGCGGGGTTGACGAGAGGGTCGGTGGTGACAATCTCGACGGTGCCGCGGCTGAGGGGCTTGAGATGGTAGACGAGCGCGTTATCGGAGGTGCCCCAGTGAAGGTTTCCAACGCCGACGTCGCCCTCGAACTGGTTGAGGATGGCCTCGCGCTGGACCTGGTAGCCGGCAAGAACGGTAGCATCGACATCAGCGGGCAGAGAGTCGGCAGGGTTGGCGGCGCGGGCGGCGGCGATGATAGCCTGGTAGTCGGAGGTGGCCTGCTTGAGGGAGAGTTGGCCGATGTTGGTGGAGAGAGAGCTGATGATGGTGTATGCACCCTTGCGCTCAGTATCGTAAAGAGCACGCTGCTCGGCATTGTAGGTGGCATTGGCCATAAGAGAACCCGAATTGGGGGTGAGGTTGTTTGTAAAGGTGTAAGGGACGGTGAGAGTAGGCTGATCCTGGAGATTCTGGCCTACACCGGGCAGGTTGGAGACCACCTTGATGCCGAACTTGTCGAGGAGCTTCTTGGGGCCGATGCCAGAAAGCTGTAAGATCTTGGGGGTGTTGATGCCGCCGGCAGCAAGGATGACTTCCTTGGAGGCAAAGACGTTGGTGGCCGCCCCGCCGCTGGTCGGGAGATACTCCACGCCGATGGCCTTCTTGCAGCTAGGGTCGAAAAGGACCTTGCCCACAATGTTGCCAGCAAGGACGTGGTAGTTAGGACGGGCTTGCTTGACCCTATCATGATGGTTGATCTTGGCGTAATTCCTGGTCATGGTATCCGCATCGAGTACTGACGGAATGGGGAAAATACCTGGGAAGACGGCATTAGTTCACTTTTGGGTATGTTTTGCACCCAGACAACAGTTGAACGGACTTACCATTCTTGACTCCAGACAGAGGGTCATCGACGGGAGGAAGTCCCACCGACTGCGCGGCATTCCACCAGTTGGCGGCGCCGGGGAAATAGTAAGGAGGGTAGGTGTACTTGAGAGGGCCCGAGGTACCTCGAACAGCGGGGTTCCAAGTGATGTTGGCCTCCAGAGCATAAGCAGCATCGGGTGCTGTGAAGTTCTCGCTCTTCAGGAAGTAAGGCAGCATAGTGTTCCAGCTCATGCTCGAGCTCACTGAAGAGTTGCCGTAAAACGAAGAGTTACCACGGCGCTGCATGAAACCCCAGGCGTCGTAATCGTCTGCGTCACCTCTCACATAGACCATGGCATTGATCGCACTTCCACCACCAAGGACCTGACCGCTGACTGTCCCGATCACTCTGTTGTTCAGAGCTGTCTGAGGGACGGTCAAGAGATTCGGCCAGAAATAATACCAAGGCGAGAATGAGCCAGGCACCTGGATACCCTCAAGACCGGGGTCGATGGGCCCAGCCTCAATGACGAGGACCTTGACTGTAAAGGTGATGTTAGAAGACCATAGCGAGAAAAGACAGAAGTCCGGACAACACACCATTCGGGTCCTCAGTCAGGCGGTCGGCAAGGGTCAGGCCAGCAATACCGCCACCCGCGATGATGAAATCATAGGTAGCGTTGTTGGCATTGAGCTGGCGACGGTTGATGATGGTAGCGAACTGAGGTAGCTTCTTGCTATACTCGGTAGGGGCAGCTAACGAAAAGGGCGCCAAGAGCAGCACGGCTGCGACGACGTCGTTGCGGAGGAACCGCATGTTTACAACCAAAAATTGAGAGAAAAACAGATAAAGGAGTGACTGTGAATGGGCAAAGCTGTTTCAAAGGAGTGTGGGTGGTGTACAGACGGAAGGACTATCTCCAGCCTGCCTCGACATGGTGAACCGGGAATGGCACGCATTATGTATGCCACTCCAGTGTCACCTCTCGTGGAGCTGACCCCCAAGATAGGGGAAGGTCTTTACCAAATTAGGGGACCAAACAGTGGATTTTCCCACGATGTTGGCATGGGGTGTATCAGTTTCGGCCGCCAATCTCGGTAGGTCAAGCCGAGCCTATCGGGAGGCTCGGGTGGTGGTGCGGGACCTAACCCCGGCAGCCGGTTGCCGGTTTGCGGCGTAGCACACCTTCGGGGGTCACATCGTGAACAAAAAGATAGGGATTGCTGAGGTGCTTTGCTATGCATCTTGAGCCATTGAAGAACCTACTAAATATCTCTATTCAGGGACATATCGATCATGTCTCCATACCTACCTGTTGTTTCAATGTCGGTTGGGCGCCTTGAGAGAGCAAGATGAAGTTGTGAGTGGTACCTTTCTGTCCACAACAGGGGTGGGTTCGGTGCATGTTCTCGGCAGGGCTAAACAGTCTTGGAAAACGTGGCAGAGTCTGGGGTACCCAACCATGTCGACAGTCGATGTGGAGATGGGGATGGTGTGATGCGCGCTCTGCCCTAGTACGTTGGGGGCTTGGCTGTTGATATTTCCAGATCATTCTGGGGTGGTGTGTCAATTTTGATGTCAAAAACTTCAAATGGGGTGGGGGTATTGGTTTGGCTACTGGAGACTGGCAATGATACTAGCATAGTTAGAGCATGCGGCTCATTTGGAGTCCCCTGAACAATGGGCATATCAAACCAGTCTATTGGGACCAACGAAATCAATGACGGGCTGCTTGTGCACTCCGACCTTGCCTAAGTAGATAGGTACCTAGAGGATTGTTGAATGGGTTTTCAAATGGTCAGCCCACTGGCTTCAGACTCAGAGAGACAGCCGTTGGATGATTATTAATTTGTTTTCAATTCCAAAGAAAGGCACTGAGTGTTATGTTTTCATAAATTGTCAGGATTCCAGGCTTCATTGTGTGAAGACGGGAGACGCTCAGTTGCTCCTGGCCCAGTATCTGCCACTCGTGCCTTTGTTCCTGCCAACTTAACTTCCTGGAACGTCATTTCTCCAACTTCAAATAGAGAGCTTAGTCGTGGCTAAGCTGTTAAGTAACTTTTATTCTCATTCGTCAAACGTTGACGCATCATCTCGCATCTTCATACCTCGCTTCTTTGAGTAGCAATCACTGATACTTTACAATGGGAGTATCGACCTTGGAAGCCGATTCCACACGCGCGGGAACGATTGGGGCTGTGATATTCCCCCCGCAAGCAGTCAAATACTACAATCCAGTTGTGTTCGTGCACGGCGATCACCAAACTGGAGACATTTGGGGGTGGAAAGCTGATGGCGAGCCTGGATGGGCCTTCCATTTCTGCGCGGCCGGGTTTTTCACTTTTGTACTCTATCGCCCTTTCCATGGCTGCGGCCACCCAGAGCAACTAGCTAGTTATGAATCTTTTGGATGCGTTATTAAAACCCTGTCTAAAGACGAGCTTCAGAGATGCTACACGGCTCCCCGAAGCCAATCACACGAAGTATATTGGCCGTCTGTACAGTCCCACTGTATGTGGGACGGGGTATGTATCTTCTCAGGTCCCAGGGAGCTCAATACCGGTCCATCAAAGCTGACCAACAATATGCTCACAGACTGGCGAACCAGGAGACCCGATATTTGAAAGGACCTACACGCGTATGGTACCGGAGTATCTTGACCCACAGGAGCAGCAATAGAGTGGCGTCCGGTCCCTGATGCGTTTCTTGGAGAAATTTCCAAGCCCGGCAATCCTAGTTGGTCATGGGAGCGGTGCAACAATCTCATGGCTAGCAGCTGATCAGACACCTCATCTGGTTGCTGCCATAGTTGCTATCGAGCCAACCGGTCCACCATTCACCAATGGATGGGTTAACGATGGTGGAAAGCAAATATTCAAGCCGCGTTTTCCGGATCCCCAGAGCCTCCCCTTCCCATGCATTCGACCATACGGGCTATCCGACATCCCTATGGGCTTTGTCCCTCCGCCTCTCTTCCCCAGTAGCTTTGAAGAGCTTCTTCAGGACGCTGCATATATCGATGAAGTTCCCAAACATAAAAGATTCCAGCCGATACCATTTGTCAGGTCGGTGGACCCACTCACGAGAACTGAGTGCTACCTCCAGGACGAAGCAAACGGCCCAGTTCGCAAGTTATCAAACCTCAAAGATATTCCGCAATGCGTGGTCACAGCTGGCTCAAGTTTCCATACTGAATATGACTATGCCACCGTTGCTTTTCTTCGTCAGGCTGGCGTGCCTGTCTCACACCTCAAGCTCCCTGAAGACTTTGGGCTCTATGGCAATGGTCATCTGCTCATGCTGGAACACAACAGCTTGGGCATTGCAAACTGGCTAATCAAATGGATTATCCAGACCCTAGATCCCCGACCAACAAATCCTGAGTTTCATACCAGGGCGGAATGGTGCTTGATTATAGTAAGGTTGATGAAGGGACAGAGGGCAGAGAAGATGACATTTTTATTGGCTTTGCTCCAAGAAAGATAGTTCAAGTATGACATTGCACAGCGGAATCAATCATTCACTTCCGGGCTCGTGTGTTCGTCATACTGTTGCCAGCCCGGTATTTCCCGTACTCATCTTTCCAGTGTCTCGTGGCCTTATTATTGTTGAATGACTATAAATGATGATAGTGTCCGTGTTCTCATTCTTGCTTACAATTTTTACAAGTGCGGTGTTGGGTTTATGTGGGTGTGCAGGTGCTTCTTTTGTCAGAGACCTGTTGTCTTTCCAAACACAACATGCTTTGTTTATTGTAATTCATGTACTCTTTATGACTGTTGCTTTTTGCGTTGCCGGTATGTGCAACAGAGCATCTCGGTTCTTTTGAAATCATTCATTACCATTATCTCACCCAAACTACAAACATTCAATACATCACCCGTACAAGAACAGGTGAACCGCGACCTCGCAACCAGAAGCTGCCAAAAAAGATGTGGTCACCTTCCGGATCCGCCTCCCGCTCTACTTCCATTGCTTTATCCACCTCTTCTTCCGACCATGAATCCGACCATAGCGGGATAGTTCGCTCTGTTGACATCCTCTCAGAGGACCCCTTCTTGGCCGTACGTTTTGATTTTCCCTCTCCTTGCTTGATCTCTGCTAATTTGAAAAGTAAACGGCAGGATACTGTCGTTCGAGGCAGTTTGATGCCTGTTATTCCACCCGTGCCAAACTGGCCCAGAGATAACAACAACGAAGATCATGTGGAGCCCCCGTTGCCACTTCACCAGAATGAACATGTGAATGATCACACTTTCGGCGCACGCCGTGGTTCCGACCCGAGTACTGATGTCGAAGATCACGAGTACCAGGGAGATGAAGAGTCGCAGCATGTTGTGGATGGAGCCTCTGTGAATGGAAGCCGAGCGTTTAGCGGAAGGCAGGTTGACAGGGAAGAGAGGGTTAGCGTGGTTGTGCTGTGGATGGTTGCTCTGCCACTGCTCTTGGCTGCGTTGTACATCTGCCTCGACTTGTTCCTGATGAGGAGAGGAATAGGGTCTGGCAAACCGGGTGGGAGTCATCGCTAATCTTAGCGATGATGAAACTGCATTGTCAAGACAGCTCTGAATAGATCAACGTACTTGTCATCCGGCGCGACATAATGCGCTTTTCTTGAGCAATTGGGTTTTAAAATAGTCTCATCAGCCAGAATGACAATCAGCGTCCAACATTCTCGTATCTTCGGGATACCGAACTTAAAGCTCATCCTTGATTTCCAACCGTTTATCCAACTCCTCATTGACGGCCGCCAAGCGCTCGTAAACAGGCGCATCCTCTCCTAGGCCCCAAGCAAACACTCCTCCGAGTCTCTTCTTGTCCACGAGAACTGGAAGCTTCCTCTTGATGGCCTCGGCCGTGTCGAAGGTCCACCAAATATCCTCCTCTTCATCCCAGTAGTAATACCCTCCCTGTTTCTCATCATACCTCCCCTTACCGATCGCCCTTGTAAAGGAATTTGCCACATCCTCAGGCACAGCATCGTTCCATGAAAATGCCCCCGCCTGTCCAAGATCCGCGCCGGTTGACGGATCCTCAAGAAGGACGGTAGGACACCCAATCGGATCATCCAGACACTTTTCGTGTAGGGTGCGGAAATACTTCACGTAAAACGCAAAGCCCAGGTTGAGCTCCTGGGGTGCGGCTCCGGCTGCGATGTAGGCGTCGAGAGCCTCGAGACTGAGGTCTATGCCGGTGTGGTGCTTCGTCACGGTGTCACGACGGTTCATCAGATCATAAGTCATGACATTGAGGAAGTCAAGGTGCCTCATGATTCTAGGGACGGTTTCTCTGGTGAAAGCAAGCATGTCGCGTTCGAGACCCGGTACAGCTGCCGAGATGATGACGTTTGGTCCCAAGGCAGCTCGCAATTCGGCAAGGAGAAGGGGATAAGCCTGAATTTCCCAGGATTTCGATGTGTTGGGAACCTGTTTGTAATCTTCACCGTTGCCTCTGTAGATATTGACTGCAGCGTCAGAAGAACTTGAGTCCAACTGTGTAATGATGGGTCTAAGGCTTACCCTGGATATTCCCAATCGATATCGACACCATCAGCCCCAGTCACCCTCACCATGCTTGCCACATTCTCAGCAAATGTTTTCCGTGTCTCGTCTGAGAGAGCGGCCACTGAAAACCCGATGGTATCGCCCCAACCGCCAATTGCGATCAGCACCTTTGCCTCCTTGGGGAATTTCTTCCTGACATCTTCCACTGTGGTCCACAAGGGCCAATCAATCCGGTCCGGCTCGTTGAAGACCCCGGGACTCATGAAGGCAACAGCAACATGGGTAACGTGCTTTAATTGATCGATTGGAGGCGTGACCGGATGTTGACTGATCAAACGGTTAGTTGGTTGATAGAGTCTAGGTTGTCAATTGGGGACATACCCGGTGTAGTACATGATGCATCTCAAAGGCCGCTTGGCTGTCAGATTCAGCGCCATTGCGAAAGATAGGCAACACAAGAAAATGTACCAGCTGGTTTTCATTTTGCCCACGTTCATTCTCAGTTCTGGAACTGGAGTTGGCGACTGGGATGGAAGGTGGTATTGAGAGGAACGAGGCAGGTGTTGTATTGGGGAAGATACTACATTGCTAGCTAGAGGTAGGTTATCTTTCCCATATATGCTTCATGTGCCGCGTGGGACAGCAGCTACTGGTCGTTGGATGAGAGGCGGAAAGGCAAAGAGGGAAACTTGGTCCAGGACAGCAGGGACGAAATCAACAGCCCCCCTCCTCATGTCGCAAACTGGTCTGTGCTTGCTTTGGACCCCCACTGAACCCCAGACTCCACACAGAATGCCAAGCCAGCGTTTACTAAAGCCACCCTTGGAGCTCTAAATTTTTCGCGATTGGCTGCTTCAAAAAGGTCGCGATGGCATCCGAGTTCCGCATTGTTTTTGCGACTGTGAAGATCACACCTTAGCACACTATCTCCCATACCATGTTGGAAAACCTCTGCACTCTTCCGCTCTCAGCGGATCTGTTTGCTCAGGTCTTGCACCCGTCCGAGCCGCTGCTCACAGTCGGCCTGGCCAGCGGCAAAGTTGAGACCTTTCGCCTGCCGAACGATGACGACGAGGAGGATGAAAGCGGCCGCCGGAGCAGCACCAGCAGCGGACGCGGTATGATTAAGAGTATCTGGAGCACCCGCCGCCACAAGGGCAGCTGCCGGCATCTCGCATACAGCCATGATGGCTCAGGTCAGTTTCCTCTTACTTCAGCCAGTCGAACTTTGCCTCTGTGTTTTTGGTTCAAGACTGACTGTTTGCTTCGTTGCGACCAGCCATGTACTCTGCCGGCACCGACTCCGTGGTCAAGCACTTCTCCCCCGAGACCGGCAATGTCATCTCCAAGATTGGCCTCCCTCCCCGCAACAGCGCGACAAGCACGACCGATTGCCCTGCCATCCTCCATGTCCTGTCGCCTCAGACCCTCCTTCTCGGTACTGACTCTGGCGGCCTCTACATCTTCGACTTGCGCGAAAACGGTAGCCTGAATCCTAAGCCAGTGCGAAAGCATGTGCCGCACGCCGATTACATCTCCAGCATTACTCCTTTGCCTGCCTCGGCTGAGAGCACCTCTGGGTTTCCCAAACAGTGGGTCTCCACCGGAGGCACCACACTCGCCGTCACCGACCTTAGGCACGGAATTGTCGCGACTTCAGAAGACCAAGAAGACGAACTGCTCTGCTCCACCATCATCCCGACCGGTCTTGGGCCTAAGAAGATGCGTAGCAATGCTGTGGTGGCAGTTGGCACCGGTAATGGAATCTTGACGCTGTGGGATCGCGGCGCCTGGGATGATCAGCAGGAGCGTATCAACGTTGCTGGTGGCCGGACTAAAAAGGACGGCGAGAGTCTGGATGCCATCGTTCGCGTTCCCGACGAGCTTGGCTGGGGCAAAAAGGTCATCGTTGGTGTTGGTGATGGTAGCCTGAGCATTGTCGACCTCAAGAGACGCGAGGTGCAGTTTGTGCTCAAACACGATGAGGTCGAGGGGGTCTCTGCCTTGACCTTTGACTACCAGAACAGACTTATTAGTGGCGGCGGCAGAACGGTCAAGGTTTGGGCTGAATCTGGAGACGACGACCTTGACGAAGAGGAAGAGGAGGAGGCGGAAGCCACTGGCTTCAAGAGACCGGCCCGGAGCGATTCTGACTCTGACGATGACAGTGACGACGAACGCCCGCAAAAATCATCCAACAAGAAGCAGAAAAAGGGGAAGGGTAACCAGGCGAGGAGTGTGGCTTTCCCGGGCTTAGACTGATGGACAACTACTTCAGGTAGTTTGTATGATCAGGGAAACCAACAAGGACTGACCATTTTACTACCAGAGCTGCGCCAGAGACTGACACATTGTTACAGCAGCTGCCGTTAATTTTTGGACAGGGTGCACTCCCTCGAGCTCTTTTGTCTCGAACTTGGATTTGAGTGGTCCGCCAATGGTCAGTAAGCCGAAGGGCGGCCTGGGTTGCAATCCGTGGTGTTCTGGCACCAAATATTTTCAATGAAACCGATATGAAAAGGTGGGCGTGGGCTTCATAGCGTAGTTTCTTCATTCCCTCCACATGTTCGACTCCCACGTAGGATAAGAACCAGGTCTGGGACCAAACCTGGTCGAGGTTGTTGGTACACCTCAGCATCAGAGATAGTTACCACTCAGCCCATCTCTATTTGTGGCAATAATCATAGTTTCGTGTTTATGATATCTACTGCCAGGTTCAGGCTCCCGGCCTTGCATACTCCAATGCTTTCACACGTCGCCATACTTCTCGAACAGTCCGTTCCTGCCCCTCCCTCCCCGTCTCGGTCTTGCTTGGCCCTGCTGGCCTGTGTTGTGTTAGCTTGTCGGGATGCCAAAGGACAAAAGTTCAGGTGTGATTCCATACCGTATAGCAAGATACAGTCTGCTTCCCAGCTTCACTTCCTGTATTTCTGCCGTCTCTATATCCTTGGGTGGGTTGGCGCTCGTGACTAGTCCACCAGCTTCCTGGAGGATAGCAACACCGGCCGCCACATCCCTTGTCCATGCTGTCAGCGCCCAGGTTCAACCACACAAGTCTTGGAACAGAAACTTACCACTCCCAGCATCCGCCCTCCCACCAGATATCGAACGCCCCCATGGCCGTGTAGGCGAGGTCCATGGTTGCGCTCCCTAGACTCCTGATGCCGTGCACCATGCCACCCTTTCCTCCTCTTCCTCCCACTTCCGCTGCCATGTTCACAAAACTTTCCACCTTTCTGTAGAGGTTGCCGTCGGGTCTGTCTTTTCTGTCTTTGCCCCATTCGCACGAGAAAACACAGCCACTTGGAGCGTCCGCTGGCATGGGTGGTATTGGGTTCCTAATCAGGGGAAGCCGCTGGGTTTCGTTAAGCCAAGCACCTCTGCCCCGGCAAGAGGTAAAAAGCTGGTTAAGGAATGGCGCATATACTACGCCAATGGTGGGCCTACCGGCGACGATGAAGCCGATAGAGACGCAAAACATGGGGAAGAGGTGCGTATAGTTGACCGTTCCATCTAGTGGGTCGACACACCAGCTGGGTGTGGTTTCGGAGACCAGGTAGGAGCGGGACGCGCCTTTGGAGTATGTCTCTTCGCCGATAAACCTGCCAGCAGAACGTTAGACGCCTCAGGCAAACGGAATGGCTCTGTGAACATACTTGTGGTGGGGGTATTTCGCCTCAATTGAGGATTTGATGAAGACTTCAACATCTGATGAGGTCAGTTCTGTGCTCATGGACTGCCTAGCTCACCAAAACACACACACCTTCGTCTGTCTTGGTTACGATATCGACCGAACTATCCTTCTCCTCAACCTCCAAATCGGCTGTTTGAGTGCCAGTAAATCTCAGCTGGGCAGCCTCGAGAAGCATTTTGCCTGCATCTTTGCCAAGCTGGACAGCAAAGGTGTAAATCTCATCGAGCTCCTGCTCGGTGAGCATTACCGGCGTCATGTTGGATTGCCTGTCTTGTTTTTTTCTGAAGCGAGGTCCAGAGAATGCAAAACAGAAACAAGTCGAGGAGAATCTTACAGTCACAACGGCGCAAAACACTTCAGAGCAGCAACTGGGCCCTCCTGTACAGATTCCGCCCCATCAAACATGAACCGCACCAAGCCGAGAAGAATGTCCACAGTCCCCCATGCTGTGACGTACTTTCTGATCGGTCAAGGGGTTCCAAAGTGGAAGACCCCTGTAGCTTCCCCGGATTTTGAGACGGGGCCTACACTACCTATTCTCCATTTCTTGCCTGTGTATGTATGCAGCCCAATACCCCGATATATTACCCCGCGAGTTGATCTGCTTTCCAGAGATCTGGATAACGCTCCTCGGTGATAAACAGTGGAATGAATTCCGCACTGGTCTCCCGCTGTCTGAGCCGAAGTGGTGGCCACAAGGGTTCCGCGGGGGTAATTGTTGGATAAGTGTTTACCCGTCAGCTGTGGATCCTCCATCGTTGGCTTGGATCGAGTTTACACTCCTCATGCTGACGACCTCACACCTAGGGGAGAATCATTAGCCAGTATTACAGTTTGTATTTCCGTGAACCAACGGCAAAGTGCTTTCGAGTGTGTTGTGTACCGGTGGTCTCAGCACGGAGACAGGAAGAGCCCGCACTCCTCCTGACCGTTGCTGGAGCATTGGGAAAAGACATCAGCAGGCTCGCGAAGATGAGATACGGTAATTTGGTCGGTACATGCACGTAAAATATATATGAAGTCACCTCTGGTGTCATAGATGCCTTGTCTGGCGGCAACCCTGGACGTCTTTACTGCCCGAGCTCTATCTTTCTCATGAACCCCTGAATTGGCTTTGAACCAAGTACATCATCATCACAAACCGCCAGCCGCACATAATCACCATGTCACGTCGCATCCTGCTCATCAACGGCCCCAACTTGAATCTCTTGGGCAAACGAGAACCTCATATTTACGGCTCAACCACCCTCGAAGATATTGAAACTCAAGCACGCCAACAAGCCCACGAACTGGGCGTCGAGATTGACACATTCCAGTCTAATCACGAGGGCGCCATAGTTGACCGCATTCAAGAGACTGCAGGTTGGGGACCAAACGTGCGAGAAACCGACACACTGGGAAAGAGAGTGTCCGCCATTATCATCAATGCAGGGGCTCTGACACATACGAGTGTAGCTGTTCGTGATGCGCTCGCAGCGGTGGCGATCCCTTTTGTTGAACTTCATGTATCTAATGTCCACGCAAGAGAGACTTTCCGGGCGCATAGCTACTTGAGTGACAAAGCCGTGGCTGTAATTTGTGGGATGGGAGCATACGGATACAGTGCTGCGATAGAGTTTGCAGCGAAATACCTGAAGATCGATGGAGAATAAGGCGTTTATGTGTCGGGTAGGAGGGCGGAAGAGAACTGCTCAGAGATAATGGAACAAAACTTTTCTGTGTATAGATTCACGTTTGAAACCGTCTTTGTCTACTCCAGCAGATCGCCACCTCTCCAAACCCAAAACGCCGGTAGATGCTATTCTAAAACACTAGTTACAAAGCCGCTGACAGCGACAGCATCCTGATGGGCTGCTGTGTGGCTTGTTGTTGTGTTGGTGAATCAACAGTGATCTTCATGTCCCTCACCAGCTTTGCCCACGACACGGCCCCTCTCCTGGCCAGCTCCTCGGGCACCCCAAAGCCTGTGTCAGACATTCTTCTGTTGAAGAGCTCCAGACTGACCCAACCCTCGAATCCGAGCCCGTTGAAGAAGGCCCAGGCAATCTCCTTGACGGGCAAATACGCCCCTCTGTCCTTCTCCCCGTAGAATAACCTGCAGTTCCTTGACCAGCTCATCCTCGCCGGCTGCTCCGGGTCATAAAACCGATGACCCGGCACCAGCGGCTTCTTCAACTTCTCAGCGTCCACAACCTGCACATAAAAGACCTTGCTGACATCGACCCTTTCAACGAGCCGCGCAATCGACTTCCGTATCGCTTCCTCCGCGTTGGGGGTGCGGCCAGAGGCAACCGTCGGATCAGCATATACCCGCCCCGCAATGTTGAAAGTGTCCAGGCACACGCCAAAGTTGGGCCTGTTCACCCTCTGCACCACCTCCCAGCTACGCTCCCAAGTGTCGACACGAGTGCTCCAGCACAGGGCCTCGTAGACAAAGCGGATGGGTGGGTTGGCCTGCAGGCCCATGTCGGCCACTTCTTGAAGGTCCGAGACGATGAGCGAAATGTCCTCAGTTACTTCCTCGGCGGGGAGAAAGTTGGCGGGGATTTGGATAATGTCTGTGTCAAGCTCGTGGGCGAGCTCGATCCAGAACTCGAGCTGCTCCAGACGGCGCTCGTGTTCCTCGCGGTCGAGTAGGCCGTCGTACTGGCTGAAGGGCTGGAGGCAGACGATTTCAATGTTTCTGACTTGGCACATGCGGAGGACTTGACGGGCAGCCGCGAGCTGGGCTGCTGGGGACGGGCCACACGGGGAAGGGGTCTCTCCGGAGAGACGATAGGCTACATCAGCCAAGTCCTCGTGGAAGAGCTCTAGGCCTTGATAGCCATATTTCCGGGCCATATCGAGCTTAGTGGTAAAGGAGTGGCCGGCATAACACCGGCCAAGTGACATGGAAGTGATGGCTAGTTTGGAAGGCATCCTGTCAAGCTGCTTTGATGATGTCTGATAAGGGGGTGATGTCAACAATTGTGATGGTTTGAGTGCTGATGTAGTAGGTAGAAGACGAATAGATAGACAATATCTGAGACAGAAAATTAAAATGTCATGACTGGAATGGACAGGAGCGGTGGAGGAAGAAAACGAGGGAGATGAGGAGCGTATTAATACCCCTCATGGAAGAAACAGGAGGGGATAAAAATATGGGCCTTGGCCCTCTCTGATGACGCTGCCCATCGAGCCCGAGTTTTCACATCATGTCGACTTCAGATGAGCCCATTGAGGTCCTAGTCAAAATAAGGAATGCGATAAGGGGCTAACTTGCGTGGCAGGTCCATTCCGTCCGTGTCCTACCTGTTGAATCAGAAAACTTTTCTCTCGGGAAGACTCCCCCGGGGCTTTCTTTTGCGAATCTTGTTTGTCTCACGTCGACTGCTCGATCCCGGCGGAGGCTACCGCGAGACATGGAGTCAGGCTGCACGGTGAGTGACGGGCGTGATGTGCCGAGTGCATATCATGACACAACGCTGTCAACTGTCAACTTGTCAAGCCAAGGTGGTGGAAAGCAACTGACGGGCAAAGTGCAGGAGGAGGTGAGAATCACATCCACGGCAGCCTGGGGGGGGGCGTTCAGCGGTGTACAGAGTGGCTAGGATGGCACAGTGCTGGGAGATACGTGTAATCCCTCCCGTTTGTGTGAGCAGCGAGCAGGCATTGTGCAGCCGCAGAAGCAAAGGCCCAGGTTGGCGTCCGGGCCGAAGATAAGCGAGAAGTAGCGGAAAGCCGGAGCTCGTCCGCGTTGAGGTCCTGGCGATAGGGAAGATGGATGATGCTTCTTCCCGCACCAGGCTGTTCACAAACAGAGCGTGTGAGCGCCCGGTGTTGAATCATTGAGCAGCAACCACTGCCCCGTGGATGCTCGTGTGAATTCCCCGAGTCACAAGCACTTACAAGCTGGACCCAGCCAATGGGGGACGAACCGACGTTAAGTGTGGAGTCTGCGGGGCTATACGTTAGTTGGCCACTCCTAACGAAGGGATAAATCTTTACGCTGCCTGGCATTTGGATGAAAATGCACCGCTCATGCTCAGATGCATTTTCTTGTGCCACCCACCTTGCACCACCACGCCCACCATCCCATTGCCAATTGCCGCAAGGTAGGGAATCGGCTTTCCACCGTCCTGGGTCCGTTACCCACCACTACCCCGAGTGTGCTCCACCGATCGCGGAGACAAGAAAACATACCGGTATGGCCGTGGTGGTTATGCAGGATGCTAAGCCCAGAACCCGAAGGCTTCATCAAGACTCTGGGGTAAATGTCGTTCCGTGATTGTAGATCCCACCGTCATAGTTCACTCCTTATCTATCCAAGGCGTGTCCTCTTAATAAGTACCTCAACACCAAGTCCATTTTTATCTATATCTTGAGTAAACATCACGCCCGTGTCACCGCCTCCTCCTCTTACTGAGCCTACGACCGAACCGCTGCTCTTACGCCGCCTCCAAGTATCCAATCACAGATTGAGCTTCTGGAACGACTTTGCATTGCGCCTGCATACCGCCTCTTTCCGAGCCTAGTGTAACACAAGACAGGGCCGCATTATCAAGATGACAACCACAACCACAACCACAACCACAGTAACCATCACACCACCGCCGTTGCAGCAACAGGCCCCAGCTCTCCAACTGTCCTTCGACCCCCGTATTCAAAATCTCACCAAACATGGCTTCCTCTTCGGCAAAAAGCTGGCAGCATCTATGTCCCCGCTGCTTCACGATGTAGTCTACCAGGGTCTCGGCCTGAACTGGGGCCAGTTGCGTCTCGATTCGGACGACATGGACTTGTTCCTGAACCTTGTCCAAGACCCAAAGTTCTACGGTTCGTCATCCCAATCATGATCAGCACCTGGCCCGCACTCTCCGTGCCACCCACCCATCCCAGACCCCATCGTCCCATCTCACTGACGCCCCTTATCTCCCAGGCGCATCGGTAACCATGCCAAACAAGGTGGCTATCATCCCTCACCTCGACTACCTCACATCCGAGTGCCGTGACGTCGGTGCTTGCAACACTCTTTTCCTCTGTGACGACCCCAACACCCCGGGCCGTCGTCTCCTGTGCGGAGCCAACACCGACGTGATCGGTGTTCGCGAATCCTTTGTCCAAAACGTTCCCAATGCCGATGTGTATGAGAACCGCCCCGCCCTGGTTGTCGGTGGAGGTGGCGCTGCCAGATCGGCCGTGTATGCACTGCACAAGTATCTCCAAGCCACCAAGATCTACCTCGTCAACCGAGACCCCAGTGAAGTGGGGGCCGTCATGAAAGAGTGCAAAGAACGTGGGTATGGTGATAGGTTGGTATATGTCGAGAGTGTGGAACAAGCCGAGCGGCTCGAGGGCCCTGGAGCGATCGTGGCGTGTATCCCTGATTTCGCCCCCGTAACGGAGAGTGAGAAGACGGTGAGGAAGATCATTGAGGTGATGCTGGGGAAGGACCATAAGGGGGCAATGTTGGAGATGTGTTACAACCCAAGTCCTTTTACTGCGCTTGGCGCCATCGCGGAGAAGGAAGGATGGCAGGTTATTTTGGGAACAGAGGCCATGATCTGGCAAGGGATTGAGCAGGTAGGACTGTCCCGCTCCGTACTGATGTTTTCGTTTTGGCTGACACAAGTGAACCAGGATAAATATTGGACTGGTCTTGACGCCAGCGAGCTTCCTGTTGCTCAGGTCAAGGAGGCTATTGCTGCCAGGCTAGCGGAGCTGTCGAATGCGTAGGCTGAAGCCTATTGTATGATGATAAGATTATGCGTTGTTAAAAATAACAGACAGGCATGGTATTGTATATAAGATTTGGTTTCATTGTATCTAGCTATCATTCGGACTTTGTTGTGATCTCAATTGGGCCCAGGCGGTTGCAGTTGTCAACGGCGACGTGTGGTATGGTAATATTTATGGGCCCGCTCTGGCTTGGACGAGTTGTCTTCCTGGACCACCGTGCATGGTTTTTGAATTCACCGAGCCTTGCATCCGGGCATTGGGGAGTGGCGAGTGAAATAAGTGACCAAGAGGAATCAAGTGGTCCCGTGGAGTCTAGTGTGGATGGCGTTCATATGAGCCCTACTCTAGAATTTCTGAATGAGCTTAAGATCCTCAATGGGACTGCTCGTTCTTATTCCCCTCCCTCGTTTCCCATCCAAGTTTATTCATATCCGTCAAATCTGTTTCTGAACACCTCCGAAGTGTCGCATCCAGGCCCATATCCCAGATTGATCATAAACTGAGGGTCGACCTCGATGGAATCAGTGCAGTCGGTGGCGGCCATATCATCCAGAAGAGCATCGTAGTCAGGACCACCAAAGCCCAATGAAGTATGGGAATGATGCATGCCCATGCCGACGTTTGGTACACCATAAGCCATGACTGACCCAAAACCCCCCTGCAGGTTTCCGGTGGCAGAGGGATGCTGGAATTGTTGGTCGTAAGCATTGCTCATTCTTCGGCCATCCCCATATAGACTCGGAGTTGAGGCTGGCAATGGGGCTAAGCTTGAGCCTGAAACCATCGAGGCGAGTGAAGAAGGAGCTTTGGCTGTGTGGTCACGTCCTATTATCGATTGGTGAATGGGACCTGGAATGAAATGGGCTCCGGGCATATTTGAAACGTTGGTTGACCGAGAGGCTGAGTACCGCAGTGCAAGCTCCACTAATCGCTCTCTGTCCCGTTCTCCGAAACCTGCCAGAAAATCTTCATTTGCCATGGAACGGAGGCTTGTGAGTAGAAAAGGAGGCATGGTGCCAGCGTGGAAACTGTTCCCATAATGCTCAAGAGTCTCTGTCAGCATCGAGACCAGAGATTTGGTGCAAGATCTGGAATTGCGCAGCATTGCCCAAAGATATAAAATCCGGATAATGTAGGCGGTTGGAACCGAGGAATGCTGGCAGGCTTCAGATAGAATGAAGTCCCTAAATGGCGTCTCGGATTCGATAACATGTTGCAACTGCGCACTGAAGGAAGATTTCTGGATCTCTGAGAAAACCCCCCGTCCTTCTGCCAGCACCCTTTGAGATACCACAAGAAGGATTGCATATAGTTGGTTGAACGTAGTGACGCAAAAGGCAGGATTCCGTGATGACCGGAAATCGACCGACTTGCTCCCAAAGCCTTCACATGGCGACCATGGCTCCCTGCATCCAGAAATGTTAGACGACCCATCCAGGACTCTTCTGCTAGGATGTCAACTCACCACTGGTCCAGCCCACTTTCTGGTATGGAGGGAAATCTCGCAAGATCCTCGGCTCGCAAGTGAGGCAGTTGCTTGTAAGCGATAGACAAAGTGGTCTCTAACATGAAACATGACATCAGTGCTGCCTCGATGTTGGTAGTGTTCCCAGCCGACGGTGTCTCGCCCGAGTGCAGGTTCAATAGAATCCTGATGGCGAACCCAAGTAACAGCGATGCATCAGTGCGATTTTCTCGGGCCATGTTGACAAGGCTTAGAAGCAAAAGTGCTCGGGCATGGTTGATCTGAAAATTTTCGCATTCTGAGGGGATCAGCCCGCGGGCCGTATTGTAGATCTGATGATGTGAAAGGGTGGTGTTCCCAGCCTCACCAGCAAGAGACTGTGAACTCGTAGTACTCTGAAAGGATGCCAGTGCGAGGACACTCCAGAGCTCAGCATGCGCCGCCGAAGAGGGGTCTGTTGAAACCAGCAAAAGACCTTCTTTTGTGTAGCGATACGAGGTTTGAAACAATGCTTGCTTCTCGAGAATAGGGAGCCAACAATGTGTATACGAAAAATAGATGTCCAATAACCGCCAATGCTCCGGAGGTAACTGAGTTCGAGTGGGTATGGGCGTGTTGGATGATGGTCCGGATGAGTAATTCTGCAACATTGTTCGTGGACTTTGGGTGTCTGGTAATGTATGTTCCGGGGTGATTGCCAAGTGAGGGCCTGCTGCAGAGTTGCGAGTTGGCATGTCTGGCGGCTCCGGAGCAATATTCTTGCCTGTGTCTACCGAGCTATCCGTGTTGTTTGCGTTTGCGTCTACTGAGGGAGATCGCCCATCCAAATCAAGGACGGGCGTGACGCCGCCAGAAAGGAGCCGTTCTATCTCCTTGTGTACTCGGCTTCTCCCCCACTTCTTGTGAAGGCGAGTTGCTGCGGTGGCGTCCTTGCCCGTCATGACTGCTTGTGCCTGGCTGCCCTCCTGAGCCAGAGCATTGCCCAGGGCGTCCTCCGCGCCGGCAATGTTCTCCATTATCCATCCAAGAGTGAGCTCAAGTGTGCGTATATAGCCTGTCTGAACACCCCTTTTCTTTGGACTGACATTGTAGGTACAGGACCTCGTCTGGGAGATACAAGGGAAGCATTGTGGCTGGACCCCATCACACTTTTCCCTTGCTGCTCGACACTGGTCACAAGCTCTCGACACTCTCTGACGCTTGACTGATACAGGTACGGCTTGATGACCGGCGGCTTGTTGAAGGAATGCCGGGTCCGGAGTGGCTGGTGCGATGCTGCTCAGACCTTCGGTCTCCTTGATATTTCGTTTGGGGCCCATGGCATGGCCAGGTGTGGTGGTGATAGTACAGTTGCACAGCGATTGCTGTCTAAATGGCCGTCAACGCACCATATCCACTACTCGATGTTGCGTTAAAGACTTTAGCTACCAAAACTCCCGAGTCCAGGAAAGCGGCGGCGGCGGCAGTTCATCAAGACCTGACAGGCCACCCACCGAACATAATGGTGCTACTGGGCCCGTATCGGCTTTGCCGTCCCCCGGTGTTTGCGGGGAACGTTAAGCTGAGTGTGCGGAGAAGCGACTTCTTCTGGGTGAGGCCGGCGAGGAGAGACAAGGATGCGCGCTGAAGCGATGAAGACGACTGGAACTCGGCAGCAATGCACCCTCACGCCCCGGCAGCTGAGTGCAATTGCATTGATGTGTGAGTCTGTGTTGTGGATAGGGTGAAGTGGAAGCCCACTTCGATATCTGGGGAAATGGATTTGATGGCTTGGCTCTTACACGGTGGGGTAAACGTTTACCCCCGCATTTACCCCTGCCACCTAGTCTTCGGCTTCCAGGCTGTTCATCCACACTCCATGGACAAGGTCCCATCATGACACTGAGCACGACGCTTCGGCCAAGCATCTGGCTATTCCTGAGATCTGCCCTACCTACCTACCCATCTATTGTAGCTCCCTACAGGTGACCACCCACTGGCTCACTGGTTACTGGACGGCACTCACTGCCTTGGATCGTCCGGCCACCCACAGGACGCCACACATCATCGCCGAGCTTTGGACGACTTCTATATGCGCCCGAGCAGTTAGGCCTTGCGGATGAAGCAACACAGGCCTTCCGTTTCGCGTCTTACGATGTCTTCTACTACCGTCGCCGGTATGAAGCGTTCATACGCGGCCATGGTCTCGACTTGTGAGAGCGACTCGTCCGAGTCCCGACCATTGTCCCGAGGCTGGTCCTCGGACAGCCAAAATATGGCTTATGCTCCTGGCCCCGGGGCTCTCTTCCAGGTGGTTGGTGATCCTATACCTAGAGGTGAGGCATATGCAGCTACAACCCCAATTTTTTGTCTATATCCATCCCATCTAACACCTCCTAGTAGTGCCACGCTCAGCAACCCACTCGCCATTGGAGCATGAGATTGTCCAAACAGCCCGTCCCTACGACCCAGATGCCTCCATTATCATCGTCGGTATCAGGGGCTCGGGGAAATCCACTTTGGCCGTCATGGCCTCGACCGCCATGAACCGAAAGGTCGTCGAGTTGGAGCATGTTTTTCACGAGAAAACCGGGCTATCGAGTCCAGCTTACAAGAGAAAGCATGGCGCCACTGACTGTCAACGCCGCCAGGCCTCTATCCTTCAGCATGTATTTGATAAACATAGGCGAAACACTATCGTGGTCAGCTCATGGATGGATAGGAGTGTGCAAGCCATCCTCGAAGACCTTGGAAGAACAAATCCCGTCATATATGTCCTTCGAGATTCAGAAGCCATCAGGACCCATTTGAAGGTCAACGATGCCCGCAAATTCTGCGAGATTTTGGATGCCAGCAGTGCATTTTTCCGGAGATGCACCCGCTTTGAGTTTTTCAATGCGTCAGAAGAGCAAAGCACAGCCAAAGAAACCATGGGTGGGAGTTCTGATGAAATTGCTGCCCCCTATCTCACCCTGAAACGAGCTGAACGACACTTCCTCAAGTTTCTCTCCTTGATACTCCCAAGGGGAACCATACCCTTCATCGAATCGGCCTTCCCGCTGGCTTGCATACCGGCAGAAGAACGGCGGTTCACCTACGCAATCTCACTGCCCCTTTCGTCGCTCATAAAAGACAACCTCGACGTCCAGGACCTCGAGACAGGGGCGGATGCGATTGAAATTGTGTTGGATGACCTCGTCACAGACTTTGCCGCTCACTTACGACAACTCGGTCAGCTACCCCCAGATAGAGCCAGAGAAATCAGCCGCGTCGTGGCCCAAGTAAGGCGAGACACCGTGATTCCTATCTTCCTCCATGTAGCGTTTCCGGAGGCTGCACTGTCTGACGAGACTTGGCGATCTATGTACAGTTCATATGTCTCGCATGCCCTTCGTCTTGCCCCTGAGTACATGACTGTTGATCTACGACTCGACAGCGTGACGCTTGCCGGCATTCTCAACATCAAGGGCTCCTGCAAGATAGTCGGGAACGTTCAGTTATCAGATCCCCACCCGCCGTCTTGGAATGACTCCAGCTGGCAGTCATACTACCAGAAAGCACAGAATTACGGCTGCGACATGGTCCGATTCACCAAGACAGCTGCCAGCATCGATGATAACTTTGACATACATCGGGTGCACGCCATGGTTGAGTCAGCGCCTGGTTCGAGACTGCCCCTGATCGCTTACAATACTGGCGTTCTTGGAAAGCACTCGGCGTGCTTCAACAGGATACTATCCTCTGTTAAACCCGAAGGCATGAGCAAAGACCCCGGTGGTGTTGACTCACATAGCCTGGCCATCCGTCCATTTCTCACGGCCAAACAAGCCACCGAAGCTCTCTACTCAGCTTTTCTCTACGATCACATGAGACTGTATGTTTTTGGCGCCAACGTGGACTACAGTTTATCCCCAGCAATGCACAATGCCGCTCTCAATGCTTGCGGCATTCCCCACCACTACGAGCCACATTCGACAAGCAACATATCAAGTCTCGAGAAGCTCGTCAGTGACCCGCACTTTGCTGGTGCCTCGGTCGGACTGCCTTTCAAAGTCGAGATAATCAGCTTGACGCATTCCCTGAGCCGACATGCTCGAGCTATCGGCGCAGTCAACACTCTGATTCCGGTTCGGCACCTCAACCCGGATGGTAGTATTGGCGATGACGTGGCTTTGTTCAACGACAGAAATAGGGCCGGGCCCGTCAAGGCTTTGTACGGGGAGAATACAGACTGGGTGGGAATCCGGGCATGTATCCGCCGAGGTCTCTCGCCCGCCAACGCCGTCCGATCCACCAGTAGCGGACTCGTGATCGGAGCTGGTGGCATGGCTAGGGCAGCCGTGTACGCCATGCTGCAGCTTGGAGTCAAGCAGATTGCCATCTTAAACCGGACCGTTGCCAATGCCGAGAAGCTTGTTTCTCACTTCGAAAGGCTCTTGGCTCGCAATGACCTACCTTGGTTGAGCACTGGCTCCAGAACCCACGAAGGCTCCAGATTCCACATCCTTCGCTCCCGAGACGACACTTGGCCCGAGAGCTTCAGACACCCTACCATGATCGTATCTTGCATACCAACGCACAGCATTGGAGACCACCCCGCTCCTGACTTTACCGTCCCAGCGTCGTGGCTGCAAAGCTCGACAGGCGGTGTCGTAGTAGAGCTTGCCTACAAGACCCTTATCACCCCTCTGCTGGAACAAGTTCGCCGTGAAGCTCACAGAGGGTGGGTTACAATGGATGGCCTGGATCTGCTACCAGAACAAGGTTTTGCACAGTTTGAATTGTTCACTGGTCGGCGCGCACCACGTCGATTGATGAGGAGGGAGGTGTTCAGATCATATCCTGATGACCAAGGGCGTCTGAACTTTGCGCGGCTGTTGCAGCCGCGGCTCGACAACATAACTGCACAAGAACCTTGATAATATCTATACCAATGAGGTCTGATATTGTCCAATAGAGCGTACATGGAGGCCACAGGTCTTGGCCGCAGGCTCGTGCATGGTTCTCGGCAGTTGACCTGGCAATGCCAACTACTGTGAAGCTGGAGGAGGTATTCGGGCACGTCACTCAATTTGAACATTCAACAAAGATACCATCTGCCTCTTGTCCGCAATCGGAGGATTTCAAGATTCAATCCGGGAGAGTCTTCATCCTGAATGCCGACATCTCTGGCCCTAATGCTTCACCGACGGGTACCCATGTGGGGACGAGCACTCGACTTTGCGGGGAAGGAGATCTACCACACTCCTGGGAAATGGAACTTCCGGCCAACCTGATTTGCCACCCAAAACTTCAACCCCATGAGTTTCGTGTCACGCATGGCTGACCTGCATCTTCATGCAGTATAGCTCAAGCATCTTCGAGTGGAGGAACGTTTTAGTTCGCCAACAAGGACGGAGATATTGCTTGATTCCCCATGGAGACGGGGAGCCTGTATGTGGGTTCCAAGGTCTTGGAATTCCTGTGTGGAAAAAACGACAGCAGCACATATTGAAGGGTTCTATCTGCTATAAATCAAGTAGCCCCAGGGCCATGATCAAATGCCCACCATCCCCAGATTCCTTCCCCAGATTCTGACCATCGCCTCCTCCCACCGTGGGAACTTTTTTGTCAACCGTTGATCCACTCGCCACGTTGTCATCGTTGGCATCTCACCAGCTCGAGAGCTTGTCGACACGATGACGCTCCTCTCTCTTAAGGAGGACAGGCCGACGCCAAAGGCCGTGTACAACTGGCGTGTCTACACATGTGCGGCTGTTGCTTCCTTCGCAGCATGCACGATCGGTTACGATTCGGCCTTCATCGGCGGCACACTCGCCCTCCCATCCTTTGAAGAAGAGTTTGACTTCGCCTCGTATAGCGAATCCGGCCGCGCCTTGCTGAAGGCCAACATTGTTTCAGTCTACCAGGCCGGTGCTTTCTTCGGCAGCTTATTTGCCTACGTCACCAGCCATTTTGGGGGCAGACGGATTTCTCTCTTCATCTTCAGCGTGGTTTTCTGTATTGGCGCGGGTATCATGCTTGCTGCCAACGGAGACAGAGGCATGGCGCCCATCATCGCTGGCAGAGTCCTTGCCGGTATCGGTGTAGGTGGCTGCTCCAATATGGTCCCAATCTACATCTCTGAACTGTCTCCGCCTGCCGTCAGAGGGCGTCTTGTGGGCATCTATGAGCTTGGGTGGCAGATGGGAGGTCTCGTTGGCTTCTGGATCAACTATGGCGTCAACACCACACTGGCCCCTTCTCACAAGCAGTGGATCATCCCATTTGCTGTGCAGCTCATCCCGGCTGGCCTGCTTCTGATCGGTGCTTTCTGGCTCAGAGAGTCTCCAAGATGGCTCTTCGCGAACGGCAAAAAGGAGGAGGGCTTGAAGGTTTTGTGCTGGATGCGGAATCTGGAGCCGACAGATACCTATATCCTGGAAGAAGTCAGCTATATCGAAGCGGACCTCGAGCGTTTCGAGCGCGAGGTCGGCAAGGGCTTCTGGAAGCCTTTCCTTTCACTGAAGCAGCGCAAGGTCCAATGGCGCTTCTTTATCGGCGGCATTCTCTTCCTCTTCCAAAACGGCAGCGGTATCAACGCCATCAACTACTACAGTCCCACCGTGTTCCGCAGCATTGGAATCGATGGTGTCAACGCTGGCCTCTTGACGACAGGCATTTTCGGTGTTGTCAAGACTGTCCTGACGATTATCTGGCTCCTCTGGCTCGTTGACCTCGCCGGCAGACGCCGCATGCTTTTCATCGGTGCTACAGGCGGTTCACTCTGCATGTGGTACATCGGCGCCTACATCAAGCTTGCTAAGCCCGAGCAGAGCGCCAGCGGTGAGCTGACATCCGCCGGAATCTCGGCAGTCTTCTTCTTCTATCTTTGGACCGCTTTTTACACACCCTCTTGGAACGGCACACCTTGGGTCATCAACAGCGAGATGTTCGACCAAAACACTCGCTCTCTCGGCCAAGCTTCAGCCGCCGCCAACAATTGGTTCTGGAACTTCTTGATCAGCCGCTTCACCCCTCAGATGTTCCTCAAGATGGAGTACGGCGTCTACTTCTTCTTCGCCTCGCTCATGATCCTCTCGATCATCTTCATCTTCTTCTTTGTCCCCGAAACAAAGTCTATTCCCCTTGAGGCGATGGATAGGCTCTTTGAGATCAAGCCGGTGCACAGAGCCAACAAGCTCCTGATGGCCGAGCTTCAGCAGACCAGTGATATGGGCCACGGTGCAGAGGAGAGTGTGGGCAAGGATTCGTCGTCGACGGATGAGAAGATGAGACAGGCTGGGTTTGTTCAGGCTGAGAATGTTTAAGCCCAAGAATCATGACTTGACCAGAAACAAAGTTGGAGGGCTGGTTGAAGGGATGACTCAGAATACTGTTGTTATGTTTGTATGGGTTGCGGGTGCCTAGGAGGAGGACCACTTCCACGATGTCACGGGGGAATAGCAAAGGGAGAAAGATACCGACTGTTGAGCTAGTAATGACTAATAAGCCTCTATTTGTACGATGCTATCAGTGATGTAGCTGCTCTGTTACGTGCCATGTCCCAGGTTTTTGATCACACACAGTAAGACTTGAAGCTGTGCTTGACCCTTTTAGGGGACGTATCAGCAGGAAGCGAAGGGATCGAACCGAAGCTGGAACTTTTGTCGTGTAGTGAAAAAAGATAGAGAACAACTACCGCAAAAGAACGATGTTGATATTAAGTTGCCCACTATCAGAATCGAACTGATGACCTTATCATTACTAGTGATACGCTCTACCACTGAGCCAAGCGGGCTGACTAGTGTTGCTTCGAAACTGGATCTTGGGATACTTATAGGTGACAGAACTCAAGAATTCTGAAGCTTTCCTTCATTTGACCCTTCAAGAACCATTGCCAGATAAAAACATAGCAACAGCAGAAGCGAAGCTGCAGCCCAAAAGTCACCAAATACCCCCACAAACCAAATAAAACAAGCCCTTTGCGTTGTGCTGTACCAGCCTGGATCTGGATGTGACATAGCCTTCAACGCCTTTTCAGTCCCCTACACCCGGTATTTTGCAGCCTCCTCTCCCGCTACCCTCCCAAAAACAACACACTCCAACAAGCTGCTCCCTCCAAGTCTATTATCGCCATGCAAACCCCCCGTGATCTCCCCCGCTCCCCATAATCCCTCAATCTCCTTCCCTTCCTGCTCCTCTCCTAACTCCGCCGTCAAAATCTGAGCCTTAGTGTTGAAAACCGCTCCGCCCATGGTGAAATGAGTGATGGGCGTGACCCTCCCCACGCAAACCTCCTCCTCACCCTCATCAACATCTTCCTCGGTCAGCCGCCAGTGCCCAAACGCCTTCCTTCCTAGCTCATCCTCTTTCTCGCCACGAACAGCAGCAGCATACTCCTTTAGGGTCTGTCTCGTCGTCTCATCTAGCTCTGCTATCTTTTTCTTCTGCAAAAGGCCCTTCCATAGATAAAACCCCACGTGGCCCGCCGCGGCTTCGGTGGCACCAGGATCAAGAAGCAGCTGGACGTCCCATTGCCTCAGCAAGTCCTCATTCTTGGCAGGGAGAGCCATCAGGGCATTGCTGACTTTTTCGCGGGTCTGTAGCTCGTTGATGACCCTCTTGCCGTTGTGGAGGAGAATACCCCCTTCTCCCCGCAGCATCTCGGCAGCGAGGAACTTGAGGGGGCTCGCCGGGTTGGCTGGATCGACAAAGCCCGTTGGGTGGATCTGCACAGCGTCCATGTCGACGAGTTTGGCGCCCACGTCAGAGAGAATCGTGTGTGCGCCTGGCCGTGGATCGTTGGTGGATGGCAACCCGTCGAGATCAGGACGGTATTTGGCCAACAGACCATGGGTGTCACCTGCGAAGCCGCCGGTTGTGAAGACCACAGGGCCGTGAAGGAGGCGTGTGCTCCCATCCTGCCTGTTTTTGTACTCCACGCCAGTCACCTTTACAGTTCCTTTTGGGGCATTGCTGTCGGTCAGCAATCTGGTCATTTCAGAGTCGGTGACCAACTGGAAGCGGTCGGGCCCTTGCTCCTTCAGTTTTGTGAGCAAAGTAGTCACGATTGAGGCGCCGGGGGGTGTCTTCCCAGCTCCTCGATGTGTCCGTGGAAGGCTATGGCCCCCAAGTTGAGCCACAACACTAAGATCAACGCCCAGGTCGGTAAGGAAGTCGATTGCACTGGCCGAGCGGTTGGTCAAGACCGTGATAAGCTCCTCGCGCTGTCTTTTCACTGTCGGGCTAACCGAGGCAGAGTTGAGCCTCACTCCAGCTGATCGGGTTGTGTCGTCCCAGAAACTGGTATCGACACCATACTTCTCAACGTTTTGGAAATGAGTAGGTGCCCCATTGATCCCTGACGATGCCTTGATGCTGTTACCACCTGGCTTCGGTGCTCGCTCCAAAAGACGAACTGATGCCCCGGACTGGATCGCCGAATACGATGCCGACAATCCTGCAAGACCTGCTCCAACAACAATAACCGGGGACTTGTTGGTTGTAGCCATCTGAGAGAACCGCGCTCGGAATACGGGACTAAATGCGGAGTAATTGTGGAATAGAATAGCTGTTATTGGTATGAGAATGGTGAGTAGTAAAATAGACAAGATGCGGTGCCTAGTCATAACAGAATCGTAGAGGTGAAAGGAGAAAGACAGTCGCTGGCAACAGACGACGACAGCAATGGGGATTTATCACAGGAAACAGCTCTAGCTAAGATGATGGACGTGGAAGGTGTCTGCCCGGTTGGGCGCTGGCCACCCAAGGTTTGGGGAGATATCAGGTGATATTACATCGGTGTCGAAAGGTTGTCTGATGTCTGACCGCCGATGTCTTCTGGAAAAGTCTCTTGTCACGGGCCTGGGCCGTGCGATGGAAGAGAGCTACCGACATCCCGAGATGTGATCATAAAAAGATCTATGCATCTTTGCGATTTCATGCTTCACAACATATGGTTGTCCTTCCCACGCCTTCGAGCGACATGGCATCAGATCACCGATTTACCCGACAAAGACGCAATGCTCCTCGCACGACATTTTCTGTTGCACATGCAGAATGACGGTTCGCCGCTAGGTAGTTAAGATGATACGCAGGCCAGGCAGGAAGCAAGAACTCCTGGAGAAGAAAGAGAAGAACAAAGCGAGTAGACCAAAATGTCAGACCACCTCCGAGGCCGAAGTGAGCTCGCTGAGCGATTGAGAGCGACAGCTCGGCGTCACGTGCTTTGTGAAGAAAGAGAGGTTAAAAGATAACCCTGAAGCCTGAGATTCACCGAAAATGTCTCCACAACTCAACAAACATCAGGTCCATCTCTGGAGCAGTTGCGACATGCAAACTGTCAGCTTTTACAAACCGCGACAACGGCAGTTCTACCTGGAGGTCAGGCCCACTTCTACGGATCATCTGAAAACTGTTGACCGTTGTGTGCAGTGATAACCCTGCATAATCCGCCAACCCTTAGATTTGTGCGCGTGTATAATTGTGCAAAATTACATGAATGTGAAAGTCATCAGTGTTGCACATCTGCCAATCATGAAACTTTTGGATTAGCATGTAAGTCAGGTAGGTATGTACTGTGTGATATATTGGTATGTAATCGTTCAGTATCCCAAAGCTTTTGATGCTGCCCACGCTGCGCCTTTTGCAGTTCGCTTGCTTAATTCAACCAAAAAAAAAAAAGACAAAAAGCTCCATCCGTCATCCATTGTTCTCGTCAACGCCATTAGTTAAAACCAACTATGTCCAGGTTCAGGAAACTTTGCTCAGGATAAAATCAAAAAAAAAATATAGATATAAATATAACGTTTCCCATCATCCACGGTGCTGTGTTCAACCGTGAATGTATCCATTCCAAGAACCGAAATCATTCATAAAAAATGATGCCAACATGCGTGTCGTGACGTTTCTTTTAAGCCGAGTCCCGAGTCTCCCGGGTAGCGGCGCGAGCGAGTCTGGCCTCGCGACCCTTCTCAGACCAGGGGAAGTGGAAGACAGGAATGAGGAAGAAAGAGTTGCTGTAGAAAAGGTGATGTCAGCGTTACTGTTCTCAGAAGATCTCGTGCGGCTCATAGCGGCTTGGTTTGACGGAAGTGGCGTGCCATGGCTTGCTTGGCCGATGTAACCAAGGGAACTCCAACTTCAAGTTGGGGGTCATTGATGGTGCGGGGTACGTCAAGAACTCCCAAAAGGGGGTTAGGGGGAGGCAAAACAACAAAGAGAACAACGTCAACAGGAATAAGTTCATACCTGCTATCGGCAATACCGGCAAATGCATTGTACCAGGCCAAAAAGGCTGCGACCATACCGAAGCCACCGCCAGCCTTGGTGAGGGTGTGGTACATCTCAGTGTTCCCGTTCGAGTGAGAGTAGTGGGAGCAGGCAAGCATGAGGAAGCAGAGGTCGAGGGTGAAGAAAAGGAGGAAGAACATGACGGTCGAACGCAGTGTGCACAGGAGGAGGATTGTCGTAAAGATGAACCAGCCTGTGAGGAAGAAACCCATGGCCGACTCGTACATCATGGGATCAGAGGAGGTGATGGCATCAGTCTTGTAAGGGCCCTCGTCGCCAAGGATGTTCCAGTGAGGAGTGAGCAAGAGGCCCCAAGCAATCCAGAAACCACCATAGGATGACAAGGCGGTAGCACCAAAGGTGTTGCCAACAACCATCTCCCTAAAGCATGTTATTAGCATGTGTGAAACAGTGACAAGTGATATTGATAATGGAGATCAACTTACCACATACCAGCCAGGAGCTGGACCAAGCCACCATAGCCAAAGGCAAGGGGAACAACAATGTTGGGAACATTGACACCGCGAGTGCCCAGATTGATAGCCGAAAGGACGAAAGTGGTGAGAGCGAAAGCACTCAGACCCAGAGGCGCCGGGTTGGCGAACTGGCGCTTCTCCACAGGCCGCCAGAGACCGGGCTGGAATTCACCACCGAAGGCTGGGAGCCTGGGCTCGTCGCCGGCGTGGATGTTGGCCATTGGGTTCCGGGGATCGTATCCACCCCGGTAGTGACCGGTGGCAGGCCCATGGGCGTTCGGCGCCGCGCCGGTCGCATGGCCCATATCCTTCTCAGTAAGAGAACCCCCGGAGTTGGACATTGTGTGTGGTAAAGTAGGTTGTTGAGTCCTGTCACTCTCCTCTGATACAATGCAAGAAAGAGGCCGTAGCTTGATGGTATTCAAGAGAAGATGAGAAGAGTGAACTGGAGGTGTGACAGAGGTTGGAATGGGGGAGGGCGACGGCGGGCTTGATATATGCAGTGTCGGGATAGTACCCCAACAGCCACGTCCAGGATCTGGGGTTGCTGGGGGGGGGAGCGATCATCTGGGATCGTCGAACCAGATGCGGCCCCAAGCTCCCAAAGGAGCACGAAGCGGGTCACTCGCACCAGTTGCGAGGGAGGGTGAGTGGGCATCTGCGCTGCCTCACGGCATACCGGACATAATGAAATCCGTATGTACCCCAGCTCGCCCAGGTAAAAAGGTGGATTTACTATTTACGGTTGAAGGGAGAAATATAGCGCCGTTGGCAGTCAGACTATTCTCCACAACTTGTCCACTGACACTGGGATCTAGGTATAACGGCAGTGGACGGGGACACTTGACCTGCCGTTTGAGTGTCTCACGCCCATTGGCTCGGCCGAGGCACCATCAGGGCAGGTGTGCCCTATCTCTGGGACGAGTGTGGATGAAGATGGTGACGGACCAGTCCCCGTCAAAGGGGGCTAGCTCCACGTCCAGGAGCTCCCTGGTTGACAGTTGCGCTGCAATAAAGGGGGCTCGTAACCAAAATGGAACGGGACTCATCCACATCAGATAAAGCCAGGCTTCTCTCACCGGTATTCAGCGAGTTGGAAGTTTGTCCGCAAACGCAGAACCCGGGGTGTCCCCATCCGGGGAACCCAACGCAGGACATGGGATGCCCGTCCATCTGGCTTATACCATGACCAGCTCTTCTGTTTGGGAGAGAGCCACGTGCTCCCCGTGATATCAACTCTTGACAACCAGGTTCTGGAAAGGACATCGCAGATAGTTTGTAAACGGCCACGCAGAGGTTAGACAATGGTGATTTGGGAATCAATGATGTCCTCTGACGTCTGAAAAGCTCGGCATCCAAGAACAAGCCAGTGGCGCTACAGGTGTCAATGAATGAGCCTCAGAACATGCCAAGACTGCCTCTTTCTTGGCGCAACCAGTGACTGCTGAGCTAGGGCCTGCGATGACGGCTATGGGATTCATGGGGGTCTTTTGACTGCGCCATGGGACGATGCCTGCATATATGTAGACTTGTAACGTAAAAGTGTGGTGCGCACAGCATCTCAGGTGGCACACCTAGAGTGTGGCCGTGTGTTTGGCCTGAATCATATAGAGACGGATACTCCGTAGTTCTACCCAGCACCTGTTTCGCAGATATCAAGACCTTGAGGAGTCAAGAGTGCCGTGATGGGTGAGTGGGACGTGCGTTCGGAGAAACGACATTCCAGATCTAGCGGCGGGGTGCTTGTCCAGGTTGGCCCATGTGGTTTGAATAGGGTCAGTGGATGCGTAATTCGACGCTTAAATCTGGTGTTTTCAGGTCGTCTGGGGCGTCCTGCTGTTGTTGGAGGTTGAGAGCCAAGAGGTGCATCGAGGACCCCAAGCCACTAACGGCTTGGTGCCAAGATATTATGGCCGCTTCCATCGCTAACTACGAAATGGGGCAATTGCAGCCATGCGCATGGCCAAGCACCCAAGAAAGCAGCCGCGCAACGTCCCTCTGGTTGTTTGCCAACGCCTGCTAGATCGCCGCCATTTACCGTCACTACCGTCACTGCCGCCTGGGCATGCGTTCTCCCGGTCGCCCGAGAGGGCTGAAATCTTTGACAAGGCGCGGCGTGCCACCCAAAGTGTCAGCGAAACATATGGCGAAAAACCCGTCAAAAATCAGGGGTCGAAACAGATATTCTTTTTCCATCAGACATGGAAAACTTCAGGCTGTGGGAGCCAGGACGACATATAGCAGAAGGAATGGATCTCGCTCTCGTCTTCATCCTCGGCTTCCGGAAACATGGATGAAGCAAGCGGGTCAGTCACATCAATGTGAGTGTCCGCAAATCCGGGGCCCCAATGTTTAGCATCGGTGGTTTGAAAAGAAAACATGGAAATTTCCCCAGCTTTAGCTATCATGGTACCATCTGGGGTACGGCGGGTATGGGGTAAAGAGTCTGCTGCTGTTTCCAAAGGGTTGATGAACCTCCGAGACGATCATAACCGCATGTTGCACTGGCTCTGACATCATGCAAATCTCCAACCCTCGAAATGTCCGACCTCTCCAAGAATTCAGCGGCCACCATTCCAAGCAGTCGGTAGAGCAGACTCACATGTCATCTCTAGCTCATTACAGCCTCCAAACGAAGTATAAAGCATCTGAATAGGTATCTTGCAAAACCAACGTTGGTGGATGGTAATCAGACACTCGGAGCACTGGCCACACTTGTCAGTCACCGTCTCCGGGTCCGAGTGGATCTTGCATCCTTCCATTGTGGTCTTTCATGATGCTCCAGCTTGTTAATCAAAACGGGGCTCAACTATCCCAAGTGCGGGTAAACAGCCGTCCAGACAGCAGACACTCTCCACCGCGCAACCAGGCAACTCGTCGCTCGGCGGCGTTGGTGCAAGTGCCGTTGTTGCTTTGTTGGATTCTGGATCTTCTCATGAATGGAGTCCCTCGTCCAATCTATCGCACTAATATCTGGGGAAGCGGAGATATTTGTTTGTTTAAAGTTGAACATCATGGATGGCCTCAATGCGAAGTTGTCTTTGCGAGAATTCAGCCGAACTCCTTTTTACACTGCAACTGGCAGCTGCCCACACCTTGGGAAGTGGGGTATTGGGGTCTGTCCGTCATTACCGTTACACCTCGTGAGGGGAAATACCTGTCTGTCGTGAGGGGTAGAAATGGGGAACCATCTGAACCCTGCGCCGGCCAACTCCGTGCAGACTGGGGATGGTCTGTGCATATTCAACAACCGGCATGCTCCTGGAATATGCAAGTAACGGGTTGTTATGCTCTCATGCCAAGCTTGGCAGAGATGCTGCCGAAGTCAGGAGCTCGCTTCGTGTCACTCCATCACACAACTCTTCCAAATCCACTCCCCAAAAGTGAGAAAAAAATTCAGCATTCTTCCCAGAGACACACAACAGCCTCCTTCTCTGGGGTTTTTCCTCCGCCATGTTCTCTCTTAAACGGAGGTCAAATCCATGTTCAACCATCCTATCTCCGCGGGACACGGCAGTCGGCACGCGGCTCTGCAACTCTTGTGCTACTGCCTCTCGAGTCCATCCCTCTCATGCCCTCACGCGTATCTCGGGACCGTCTCCTCGAGGTTGTATCCTCTCTGCCGTTTGTTTCTCTCAACAAACAACAACTCTATTTACTCACGGTGGTACCTAACCGGAACATGACTGACATTGACTGCGCTTGTGATGATGTGAAAAGCCTACCCCCGAGTTACTATTTGCAAAACTTGTCATCTCGCCAAACATCTGAGAACACTCCTCGCCTTGCTCACCTCACCAATATCTCCATAACACCGCCCTCTCTTTCGGGCCGTATCCAAAAAAGCGCAATCCCCGAAACACCCCACTTACACCTTCTGGACTGCCTTCAGCGCAAACAACCGCTGAAAGCTCGCAAGGTTTTCTCTGTTCTCACCAACTCCGTTGGAGTTTGATGGCACAACCCACCGAGCGTTCCAGACAGATGTATTTTGTCTATTTTTTTTTCCTCTCGCAACTTTTGGTTGATGGAGGAGAGCAAAGAGAAACCTCGACCATGTATCCCAGGCCGGCTACTTGCGCTCTAAAGCAAAGCATCTCGTAACAATGACCACGGGGGGGTCGATTCACCTCCACCTCATGCAGAGGGATATTTTGTGGTGTTGTAATGAAGGAGCCCTCGATTAATAAGCACCCAGCATTGCAACCAAACAACGAAGTCCCTGGCCTGGCATACTTTGGACAAAAGAACCGAACACAGCAAGTCTTTAAAACACATGTTAAACATTGACTTATACCTTGCAAAATACAGAACAGGCCATGGTATTATCCTATCAACTATCTTACAAAGCCTATTAACTGTGTTTCGAGGTCTTTACCTTTCTTTCGGGGCCTATGGCTGTCTTTAAAGGCATGTTCATGATGACTATCCTCCGTAGCCTGTGTTCTAGCTGGGTACCGAGACATCCGATCGATATGGAAGCGTCCTGTCAATGTGTTGGGACATCGTTGCCGTTTCAGTCGCAAAGAGAAGGCTGAATCACATATCATCTTTGCACTGTAATATCCCCACCAGCATCATGTATAAGAGCAAAATCTGGAACCAATAAAAGAAATCAAAGCAGCAAAGACCGTCGTCTATGATATGCTAAACGAGAGAAAATAAGACAAAAGGCAGACCAAAGTCTTCCAGCCTAGCGCTCTTAACACATACCCAATAGCCCGAAAATATTGCGTCTGATTTGCCCACAAGAGTTAAGGTGTACCCTCATGATGTTGGCTTCTTCCTCCCCACCTAACTATGCAGCGGCCCTGGTGCGATAGAATTTCATCTCAACACAAAGATAAAACGTAATAAATGTCATATCGCCTTCCCATAAACATCCTTCGTTCAAAGTTAACCTCTTCATGCCACAAAAGACCACCGTTCCCTCCGTTGTCCACCAGTAGCCACATATGTATGTGCCCCCTGCGGTGCCTGTTCCCAAGTACTGACGCCGAGAAAGGGTGTGACAGCCAGAGGCAAGCTAGGTATGGTGGTTGAGTCTGCTGGGACGCCGCCATACTAGCTATAACTGGTAGGGTTGTTGTCATCACTGTGATGACGATGACCTGACTGAAAGCATCAGGGAACGTTGACTCAGTCGTTTCGTTTGAGACTATGCTCAAATCCGGAGATGTCGAGGGTAACTGAGAGGCCGCAACGCTGACGCTCCCAGGAACCGTAGAGGGACTTGGAACAGTCGGGTCTGACCCAAAGCTATTCGAGTCCAGATCAGACAGGGATGGCATGGGGCCATCAGTGGTGTCAGTGAATCATTCGAGATAGTGCCTGTCACCTCCGCCTGATGAGACACTACAGATGGGAGGTTATCAACGATGTCAGTGAATTGCTCGTCACTAATGAACTAGTAGACTCGGCGCATGTAACAGTAGTCGTGAGCGCCCTTGTCGTGCTGAATGTGGTGGTGGTAGTGCTATCAATACTGCTTTGGCGACCCTTTCTGTAAGGTCCCCATGGACTTTTCTCCGAACTTCCGATACCACAAGCCCTTGTGCCTGCTTCATGGCAGCTGATACAATGGCGTGGACGCTGGCTGCAAGAGCTGCCATGTCGATATTTGAAGCATATGAAGACGACGACGAGGGTGTATGACTCCCAGCCGGCCACTCATATACCGGAGTTGCAACCAATACAGCAGTCTGTCGCAGGCCACCCACGTAGGCAAGGACGTCAATTTCACCAGGAGCAAGGGTGGGAGGCACAAAATGCTCTTGAGGACCGAAAACCTTGGGAACTTTGCCATCGTCGGCATTCCAGAGACTCATCGCCCATTCGCAATCGCGATTGCCTGTCGCAACAGCAGGGCGCGGCTTGTTGCAGTCCGAATCACCACCCATCAACCAAGAGTCCACCAGCACATCGCCACAGTAGCACTCGAGGCCGTACTCGGTAGCGGCCAGCGAAAAAGGGCGTATCAGACTGAACTTGATACAGAGCTTGTTGGTCATCCCACCAGGTATCGACGTAATGGTTGAAGCTTTCAGTTCGGGCAAGAAAGAACATGGCCATGTTGGCCAGGAAACAGGTGACATACCTTGCGGGATTGTGGGGGAAGCCTAGGCTGCTGTCGGGACTGGAGGGGGTACTTCAGGCGTAGCGATGGGCTTCAGAGCAAAAAGAGAAGACAATAGATTTGGAAGCGGAAGGTCGGGGATGCCTAACCTTCATGGGGTGGCAAAGGGAGCCATTGTCTCCCATTGGATTGAACTATCGACAGGTTTGGGGAAATGTTCGAATACCACAGACCGTGGACAGTTGGAAGTAGGAGAAAGAGAAGCGAACAACGACCGACTCGAGGCATGCTGCTAGACAGGCCGTAAGTGCTTAACGGGCAACTGTAGAAAAGTAAGGGTTTAATCGAGACAGCTCCAAAATCAAGATGGCAAAACTAGCCCAAAACTTAAAGTCCAAAAAGATCCAAGACAAGCGTCGTGTCCAATCACTTGAGGTAGAGTAGGCGTCCAAGAAAGAATCAAGATGAACAGCAGCTTGGAGAAGTCGATCTTCCTGCAGTCAGTTACCAAGATGACCCCTTCCACAGGCTGTAAGCATGTAAGCAAAAGCGAGTATGTCGATCGGGATTGCGTGCAGAGAGGATCAAATCCTCCGCTATGGTCCATATAAGAAGCGAGTTTTCAATATGGTTCATCGACATGCTACCTGATGATTGTGCCTTCCAGGGGAGGGATGCATAGGAGGAGCCAAGCGAACCTACAGAAAGTCAACTACAACTAGTGAAACGAGGTGTTGACCCAGTTGGACACACTGACACCTCACCAGGCCTATCACTGTGCACCAGAAGACGGAACTGTTTTGTAAAGAAACAAAAACCATAGACTTCGTGATCAAATCATAATTTGTGATTTAGGCCAATCATGCTATTTTTGACAGCCCTTGTCTATTGCCGGAGCCCATGCACGCAGAACCATAGACGCCCCAAAGCACCACATCCCACTGACTGAGCATCACCCTCATTCAGAAGCAACCTAGTTGGTGTAACGCTTGCCGTCCCGGAGGGTGTCGGCAAACTCCTCCAGAGGAGAGCGGATAAGCTTGGTCTCCTTCCACAAGTTGGGGGTGAGGAAACCGTAGGTGTTGGAGACAGCGGCGAAGGTGGCCTTGAGGGTGTTCTCGAGGGTCTTGGTGGAGCCGGAAGAAGAGGAGTAGGCATCCTCGATACCCGCGAGCTGGAGGAGACGCTTGACGGCGGGGGAAGCGACGATGGCAGTACCACGGGGGGCAGGGATGAGCTGGGCATCCAATTAGCATTTCTGAGTCCCTTGAGCTGGCGCGCCAGGCTTGATCTGCTACTTACACGGACGGTGACGGAACCGCACTTGCCACTCTCCTTGGTGGGGAGGGAGTGGGGAGCACCGAGGTTGGCACCCCAGTAACCACGTCTGACGGGAACAACGCTGAGCTTAGCGATGATGATGGCGGCACGGATGGCAGTCGCGACTTCCTTGGAAGTCTTGATACCGAGACCGACGTGACCCTCGGAATCACCGATGATAACGATAGCCTTGAAGCGGGTACGCTGACCGGCACGAGTCTGCTTCTGGACGGGCTTGATCTGTAGGGGAGTAAAATTGCATGTTAGAAACTGCTCTGAAATCGGGCGGAACGGTGTTTTCGAATCGTCGGGCTGGGGTTCGTGGTTTGGCGAAAATGCGCACCTTCATGACCTCATCCTTGAGCTTGGGGAGGAAGTAATCCACGATCTGGTACTCCTTGATGGGGAGAGAGTGGAGGTAGATCTCCTCCATGCTCTTAATCTTGCCGGCCTTGACGAGACGACCGAGCTTGGTGACGGGCTGCCACTCCTTCTCGTCGTTTTTGTTGCCGCCGCGACGTCCACGTCCACGGCCACGGCCACGGCCGCGATCACCACCACGATCACCACGAGCAGCAAAGCCGCCGCCGCGGGCACCAGTTCCCCGATCAGCCATGATTTCGATGTTTCGGTGGGTGTCGAAAGGGGAGATGTTGTTGTCGTGGAACTCGGTCGGTCGCTTCAAGGCGGACTTTTTTCTCTAGGCGGGGAAGCTTTTTGCTGCGAATTTCTCGAAACTGGTGCGCAGAGCCAACCAACCCTAAAAATCTTTGTGGGGCCGGAGAGCTCCCACCACTGTGCCAGCTGAAGCCACACGCCCAGACTGGCGAGTAACCCCATATTAATTCTGTTCCAGCAAATGACAGCTCTCGCTCAGCCAAGAGGCTGATAAGATAAACAGACCAGCATCTCATGCAGACAGAACAACTTCCTGGCTTGGCTCAGATCCGTGAGCATTCACATCATTCACTGACACATAGCTGGGGATGGGATGTAGTATACGGTCCCAGTCAGTCGGAATATGCTGCACCTTGGAAATTCATTGTCATGAGAAGGATGCTGCATATTCCCTCCTGTTGAGCAGAGACAGACATTCAAGACATGGGAGGAACTCCAAACCGGTGTTGATTATGAGATCTCTTGGATTATGGCCACACGGCCCCAATAAAATTTCTCAACTCTATGGCCAGATGTCGGCCCCAAACGGACATCATGTCATTCTCCGACCGAAACGCCGATGCGCCCTGATGCCAGGCTAAGATGGCCACCGCAATTACCAGCGCAACGTTGCCGACCGAGTCCAAGCGCCGTTAGAAAGATAGCGAGCCCATATTCCCATGCCCGGTCCTCAACGCCTAGCGAGATAGAGCCCCTCCCTCAGTGATGTTCATTCGATTTAAGCGGTTGGGTTCGCATTCATCTATTCGGCAGGCCTCGTAAGTAGCTGTAGCTTGAGGATTTCAGTCCCCACAATATCATACCTTTCTCTTGCCACCAGGGGTGAGGGTAATGTTGACGAAGCGGCGAGTATAGATCTCACGCTTGTGGGCGCGGCCCTTGGGGGTCTTGGCCTTCTCTTGCTTCTCGACCTATAGTTCGTGCTGAATCAGTCGCCATCCAGCTTTGAAGATCGGGCTCGACGTCTGGGAACGGGTTTTCGAACCTTGGGGGTCTGCGACTTGACCTTGCCTATTCGCGACCGTGGTTAGCCGAGAATCTTTGTACACAAAGGATTGATTGCCGATGAGACGTACCAGCGCGGGCGAGGGATCCGTGAACTTTGCCCATTTTTAAATGTAGAGTTTGTGGGTCTCGGTGGTCGGTCCGGGTAGTTTGTTGTCGCTTTGCGATTGCTGTCGTGAGACTGGGTGATGGCGGCGCAACGGTGATGAAAGTCGAGAAATGTTGATGGATCTGGGTGGTTGGCAGTTGGCCGACGGATGTGGCGCCTGGCTGGTGACTCAATGCCGACGCCGGTTAAACTGCGGATCCCATAAGGTGGCGTACAAAATCCCGGGTTAGGGTTGTTTACTAACAGGAATTTACCAAGATCACTTACTTCCTTGGTACATTGGCAATCACACGAGTAGATGCCTGCAACATTTTGGAACTCCCATATATTAAACCCAAACGCCAATATTCCTTCGCCAGTCCTTAGAGGGGTATCATGTGAGAAATTATATATCTAGTCCTTCCTATGTCCCGATCATCGATGTATGAAAAATCCAAACCTGCTCGTCAAGCGTCAACCCCCAGGTCATGCCACCCCGGCATCGCGGGTCAGTGATCTTTTTCCTGCCCTGCACACGGTGCCGCCTCAGTCCGAATTTTGCAACGACCGAGCTCTCTAAACAACGGCAGGCCCTGTGCGTACGGAACCCCTTCGGAAACGGAGAGTCTCGACGACGGCCAAGAAAGTAAAGAGCACAAAAAGAATCCAGCTAAAGGCAATTCCCGCCTGGTTCGAGCCACACCAAATTGAGCCGTGGCAATACGGATATCCGGCCCAAACCGAATAGGCAATTGCGCCGGCGAACCAGAAGATGGTCGTCAACCACAACAGAGCCAGTGAAATGGTGCCGTGGAAGAGTCTAGGGGCAAATCGTGGTGTCATAGCCACATAGCCAAAAACCAGAAGAGACCAGAGAGAGCTGAACAAGATGAAATTGGGAGTCGGGTGGCCCCATGTAACGTGCACAACTGCGAGATGTGTCAGTTAGGAACTTTCAGCCTGATGAGAAATACTCACCATATGCGCTTATTCCCAAGAGAATGACGGAGAATATGGCCGCGGCAATGTGGACCCAGGGGACGAAACGCTCCATTTTGAGATGATTGCTGTCTTTCTTTCGGTGTGGCTGATTGGAAGAATGAGTTTATTTTCTTGTTGGAGGGCTCAAGGTGAGAAGGCAGACAGTGGAAGACCTGACCGAAAAAGAAGTATTTGTGTGTGAACAAAGAAAGTTTGCTCTGAAGGGCTTGTTGGAAATTATATTATACTCCTGGCATGTAGTCTCTTGGGCTCAACCATGGCGGTAGCGCCACACCCAATGACGTGGTGTGCCAACGACAAGCCAAACCAAGACAGAAATGTCGTATGCTCCGGCAGGCTTGTACACCGCTTGCTCTCCAGCATATGACAGACACTTACGTTCTTCTTGTGGCTGGGCTGTGGATGCCTCTGGATTCTACAGCGTTGAGGCCGAGGTCGACTGGCCAGCTGGCCAATTATGTCTCATGTCTGGCAGCGGCTCTGCTTGCGCCTTGAAATCACCCGGATGGTGCATATCAGGTTTGAGATGAGCCTTGGATACTATCTGGCAGCGCTCTATCGTCAAATCGTACATCTGCACAGATGGGACGAGGGATTACGTCATGTGCCGAACCGCCGTGATTTGTGGGGAAACAGGCCCACCCTTGTGAAGCCCTGCATGTGTCACACGCAAAGATACCCCACCCATGTCGGCTGGCGTTTGATAAACCCCACCAAGGGCATCGAAGAGAGCATCCAAGATCCAGTCGAGGAACCCCCTATATTCAACCGTGCTACGGTTCTGAAATAGTTACCCAGTACTAAGAGCGAACGATGGGTCTAACTTGTGACAGGCCTCTCAGCGGGAAATATTTTCGCTTGCGCTACCAGAACGTATCGATTATGATTGCTACGTACCTCACTTACGAGCCGTTTCAACGAATCAACAGCATCAAAACCATTGTTATTAACCCGGAAGGCATTATTAGAAGAGGCGGTCTTTCAGCCGAGAGGCTGCTGCAGGTGCAAGGAGTTTGGACCACCCTGAAATGAAATAGCACACCCATCTTCAATGACCATGTCTAAGCCAACCGTTTCAAAAGACAACAACCACAATGAACAAATTTCGATCCTCAGCCGCGTTGGGCTCTGAAAGCGGGGCCGCCAGAGACGGCCGTTTCTCCAAGTCTGTTCGTGAATGGATCGTTCTTGGGCTCGTTGTCGGGAGCTTAGTTTGGTTCTCGCCATTCTCGAAGTGCCACAGTAATAGCCCTTTGAGCTGCTTCAAGACACAAATCCCTGATTCTCCGTATGGAAAGTTTCCGAAGCCCCACGATCCGTTTCGATTTCAACCCTGTACACCAAGAACAACACCGCCGCCGTTGGACGATGTTGAATTCGAAAAGAGCTGGTTTGGTTTGTTTGACCCCAACCCTGCTCATTGGAGCTGGGGGTTGACTGTTGGAAATAGCAGCGATGGGCGGAAAGAGGACCCATACGCCGGTCGTGGCATATTTATGTGTGGATTTTTGGATGTCCCACTGGACTACACCAATAAGTCCAACAACCGCATTGCCCGTCTTGCTGTCACCAAGTTCCAAGTTTCGGGACTTGCCAGGATCAGTTCAACATATACCGCCTTGGACGATCAGGTCGGCCGAAAGAGTGAAAGAACCATCATCATCGAGCCTGGGGGACCGGGAGGAAGTGGGACGAGCTATGCATGGCGCGCAGGGCAAAATATAACCGAGAGACTTAGCGATGGCAAGTTTGACATTTTGGGTTGGGATCCCCGGGGTGTCAACATGTCTCAACCCGCTGTGGCCTGTTTCCCTCACGATGCAGACCGGGACCACTGGGAGTTGTTGGTATCGAAACACCGATCCGTGTCGGCTTCTCATCGGGATCAAGTTGAACTTGTTGACGCAATGAACGCTGCTGTCATGAGAGCATGCTGGGAGCGCCACGGAGACCTGGGTCGGTTCGTCTCCACGGCCTTTGTTGCAAGAGATCTTGAACAGATTCGAGCGGCACTTGGTGAAAACGAAGTCACGGGAAATTTTGTGAGCTATGGGACAGGTATTGCGCAAACCTATGTGTCCATGTTTCCCAACCGTTCCGGCCGCATGATCCTCGATGGCACCGAATATGTCAAAGACCATCGTCTACGTGGAGGTTTTGGCTGGGCAGCGTTGGACAATGCAACAGATGCCTGGCGGGACGGTTTTCTGGGTGAGTGTGTCAACGCTGGGTCGAGATATTGCGCTCTGGCAAAGTCAAGGAACGGCAAACCTGTCACCCTTGATGGCCTCCAAAGCCGGTTGGAAACCCTTCTTTCATCACTCCTCGACCGGCCAGCCTCCGCTTACATCCCAACAAGCGGCCCTGTTGTTGTCACATATTCGGCTCTGGTAAACACAATATACGGCGCCATGTATAACGCACAAAGTTGGCCAGCGCTCGCCGAAGCTCTTTTGGGCCTCGAGGAAGGCAACGCCACACTTGCAGCCACTCTGATTGACAAGACCTCCTGGTATTTCAACCCCGAAAAGCCTTGTCTCGCCAGTCCTGAGCCTCCTTCTACAGAAGAGCTTGGGACTTTGGTGATTTGCAGTGATTCATTCGACGCTACGGAGCCCGATGACCTTGAGTGGTGGCTCTCGCTTTGGGGCAATATGACCACCAAAAACTGGATCGCGGGAAATAGCCGGTTCTACAACGTGCTTCCCTGCCGTCACTTTAACACCTACTGGCCTCGTCCTGCTGAAGTCTACCGTGGCCATCTCGGACATAAACTGAAGCACCCAGTCCTTCTGATTGCAGAAACCTACGATCCGGCAACGCCTCTCCGAAATGGGAGGAGACTCCTGCATGAGATGGGCTCCAATGCTCGGATGATTGTTCATCATGGATATGGACACTCGTCGAGGGATACCTCTCAGTGTACAAATTCGATCGCTAGAGACTTTATCCTGCATGGCAAGCTTCCAAACGAGGCTGAAACTCATTGTTATGCTGACGAGAAACCGTATCTTTATGGAGTTAAACAGGGCCAGAAGGTAGCAGCGACTGACAGTTTTGTCATGGAAGATCATGTCGGGGCCTGGCGCAAGCATTTGCAAGAGCTTGCTATTTTGAACCCAACTCTTGTTTGAATGGGAAGAAGGCCTTTGTTGGAAAAAACTGGCAAATATTGGTAGCTTTGTGTATAGATACCTACTTAGGAAGTAGTTCAAGTCATGATGGTCATTGAAATAGCCCGATCTCCCTATCTGGCCCTCAAGGTTCTCATTATCAAACTATTGTAGTGACCCGTGCTTGGGTCCATGTGGAGAGTGCATTATAGTCACGTGGAGTCGCGTAAATGACGTGTCGGTACCTCTCCAATGCTCCGAGCTTCAACTTTCTGGACTTTTCTAGGACGGCAATCCTTGGTCCCACGCGCACCAGCTGCAGCACCCTCAGATTCGTGCCATCTTTATCGAACCTATTCTACTCTCTACTGCCTTGCCTTGCCTCAAGCAACAATCATGTGGCTGCTTGAGAGCGATCTTTTCGAAGGTAAGCCTCGAAACCGTCGTTTCTATCTTCAATCACTGCATCCCTGCTTTTTGCAAGCGTACCTGCAGCTAACGCGCAAACCAGGCAAGAAGCTCTGGCTGCGGCCTGGAAAGCTCTACCTCTTCGGCCGCACGGTATCTGAGGCTGGTCAGCTCGTTATCTCTGACAAGACCATTTCGCGTAAACACATCACCATCAAGGTTGAGCCTGTCCCGGAAGGCGGCGGCGTATGTAGCACCCAGTATTGTTAAAGCGCGACTGGCGTTGACGATAGTAGCGCAACATTACCTCCAGATCCCAGATCACCATTGAAGATCTCGATTCAAAAAAGGGAACCACCGTAAACGATGTCCAGATACGCGGCCAGAAGAAAGTCCTCACCGAGACTGTGAATACAGTCAAGCTAGGAATGTGCCAGAAGCTTCTGCGGTAAGCCTTCCTCGCTGTATATCTGTCATTGCGATGGCTGACACGCGGTGTGGCTGTGATATAGCATTCAGTGGTACCCCGTTGTGCTGAGCTTCTCCTTCACTACCAAGGAGTTACGTGCAGACCCGTGGACAAAGCTTCGCGATGATCTCGAACAATTGGATATAAAATACTCGGCTGAATACGAAGAAACCACCACCCACGTCGTGTCAAAGAAGCGCAACACGTCGAAGGGGCTTCAAGCTCTCATTAATGGCAAACTTATTGTCACCGAGAGCTTCATCAACACCATCATCAATGCAGCAACAACACCAGCCGATGCCGAGGAAGGCTCGTCGAGCGCGTTGGAACAAGACTTTGATCACCATTGGCCCAATGCTCTCGACCACTTGCCGCCACGAGGTGAAGAGACCGGAGAACGACCCAGCACAGCCTACGCTCCGGATGAACGGCGACAGGAGGTGTTTGAAGGGTATACGTTTGTTTTTTACGAGAAGAAACAGTTTGAAAACCTCCTCTCTCCCATCACTTCTGGGAGGGGTAAAGCGGTGTTGAATGCGGTGACGCCAGGACGAACGGACGTGGATGATTTCGTCCGTTTCGTCAAAGGCGTGGCTGGTGAAAAGGGGCTTGGGTCTTTTGAGGATGGCAGCGAGGGGAAGGGAGTGGTGCTTGTTCGATACATCCCGAAAGATGAAAACTACGAATGGTATGCGCAGTTTCTCACAGAATTTGCTCAGCGGCTCGACCATCGACCAATCGACCAGCGCGAATTTATTGAGGCGATTCTGGACTGCGATGCTTCCATGTTGCGACGCCCCTTGGAAGAGGCTAGTCAATCCGAACCGGCAATGTCACGTCCTGAAGCTCACAAAGAACCAGGTGTTCGCATGGAAATAGATCAGCCATCGACCGAGCCGACAGCGCCCCAGCAAAGAGAGGTGGTGAGAGAACCCTCGCCACAACTGCCTCCTCGAAGAGTGCGGACTCGAAGAGGTGTAAGCAGATTCAAAGGCTTTGACATCGAGGGCGACAACCCCGAGCCGACTCAAGAGATAGGCCCCGTTCAACCTAACCTTCCCGAACTAAGCCAGCCCGCAGTCGAAGCGTCACAGGATGGTCTGTTTGTTTCGCAGTACCAGGACCCTCTTGATCGTCCAGAGGAAGAGACCGCACCCGAGTCGCGCCCTCCGCCTCGAGCTACGCGCAAACGCCCACTCTCACCCTTGCCAGAACATGATGAATCGGCATTACTAGCCAACATTGCCCCCACAGCCGCGGCAGCCAAACGCAGGCGTATTCAGGCAGGAGAGCCGCCTGTGCCCCCACCACCGGAACCGGAGCCTCCAGTTAAGGACGAGGACAAGGACGAGATGGTGATTGAATCTCCCCAAGACAAAAGTGAGAAGGGGCGAGGTACGAAAGGGAAAGGCAAGAAAACAGCAGGCAGTGACCATATCTTGGAGCTGGCGCGCAAACAGCGCGAAGAGGCCGAAGCCAGAGCAGCCGCGGAACGTCGAGCACTGACCGAGTTGGGCGATGATGAGATTGATTATGCGGAAATTCGCAGGCTGCAACTTGAAACGGTCCAGGAATGTGAGGTTCGCTTCCCTGAGCCATGGACAGGGGGAGCTGGTACCAGTCGTACGCGTGAACAGGACATTGCCGACGGTCGTTGGGATCCCAAATGGAATGGTCGTAGGAATTACAAGCAGTTCCGAAAGCAAGGTGCAGCCACTGGACGGCAAGCATCACGAACAGTAATTCCCCTAGAAGAGGTTCGGCCGAAGAGCAATGGTATCGGTGACGAGTATTGGCTCGAGAACGACTCCAACAGTCGCCAAAAGAACGATGCCACCAGCCAACGTCAATCTCAAACGCAGCAGCAAACCAGCAATCCCACCCCCGAGAAAACCAAGGCCCCTCCCAGGAGGAACATTCTCACCATCGACAGCAGTGATGAGGACGAAGATGATGTGGATGTTATGGACGAGGACCGAGCAGCACCAGAGCCAACACCCGAGCCAGCAAGGTCGAGGGCGGCCAAGGCAGCGGAGCGGGCCAATGCTTGGAAGGGCCAGTCACAGGCACAGAGCACGCAAACGCAGTCGCAGAGCAGCAACAAGCGAGCAGCACCACCGCTGAATGCCTCACCTAGTAGCTCGAGGGAAGCGAAGAAGCCGCGTCGGGGAAGGTTCATGGCTGCCAGTAGAGACGAAAGCGACGACGACAGTGATGATGAGTTGAAGTTCCGGTTTGGCAGGCGGAAGTGAAGAGACAACTCCCTCTCTGCATCTTTGAAGTGGGCTATGGCAAGTGCGGTTACATATCAAATTAATTACGGTTCCTGGACCAGCGAATAGTCAGTGTTACGCATTCATCACTTAACAAGGTGACATATTGGTAATGAGCATCAAGTAACCAGTTCTTGTCTATTTGGGGTATCATATTCTATGACCTCTGAAATGCCAAGCATGTCTTTCTTCCCAAGCATTGTTTCCACGTCTTACCACATAGCCAGCCCATTGCTCGAGCGTATCGTAGAAGCCCGGCGGGAGTCTTCCCAATCCAACATCAGTCCATATCTTCCATCCCGCCAACCCCCGCCGCGGCAGCAGCAGCCTCCTCCTCTGTGACAAAGATTCCCACCAGACAAGCACTCAGCATGCCTTCGTAGTTCACCCACGGGTGAATCTCCCCAAACAACCTCGTTCCGTCTCTCCCCGCGCACCTGAGCAACTCTGGCTCTCCTCCGGGGTGGAATGGTAGGTAAGGGGTGAGATTATACACCTTCCCGCTAAGCACCGTCCAGGCATCTTTCCCCTTTCTGCCGGTTTGTCTCTTCAGCATGGATGGTGTCACACGCAGGTAGGGCGTTCCGGGGGGGAGGCCGCGGAGGTCGGCGGAGGGGTTTCCGGAGAGGCGGGCCCAGTCGAGAGGGGAGTGCCCCGGGGTGAGGACGACGGCTTTGGAGGGCTTGGAGGGTTTGGTGGAGTGGGTTGGGGGAGGGGCGAGGGTTGAACAGCCTGGTCCGCGCGCTGGGGCGGGGGAGAGACGGGAGGGCGCTGGGGAGAGGGAGGAAGATGGGGTGGGGCGGAGGGTTGGTGGTCGGGAGGGAGGGGGCATCAGTAGGTTGTTGGGTGATTGTGCTGGTGGGGGTGCTGAGAACAGAGGCACCGGTGGTCGGATCTGGGGTTTTGGCGCCGGTTCTGGCTCTGGCTCGGAGAGATTTAGAGTTGGGACGGGAGCGTTGTCAACCACTATTGTGGCGGATGCCTTGGGGGTTGACTGTTCGTCAATGTCGTCGATGTCGTCGTTGGCGTCGTGTGGTTGTTGGATCACGAGCGCTGGTGGGGCATGTCGATTTTGCAGGCCGTCGTCGGTGTGCTTTTCTTCCTTGGTCTCCGGCTGAAGAGCGCCTCCAAACAGGGAGGGAAACCACTGTGGTCTCCGCATACAGAGTAGAATGAGAGAGGCAATTATCAGAGTCACTCCCAGTAACGCCATGCTTAGGCGGGCTCGGGGAAGCGTTGGTAACGGTCATATGTTATCGTGGCATGGGACGGGATCGGAGAAAGGCCCAAGCGCCTTTTTTGGACTTTGTAGTGGAGATCCGTTAGGCTGTGCGTTAGAGCTTGATGCGCTGTGGTTCAAAACTGGAGGGTGATGTGGTTTGCGCCTTGCGCCACACGTCGAGGTGGGAATCGGTGGTGATGGGTTGTCGAGGTCGATGCAAGTTCTTTTTCCTTTGTCTTGGGAATCTCAATATTGTTTCATCAGCGTGGGCTCTGGAAGGCGCTTGGAAATGTCAGCAGGGCAGAGAGCAGGCATTTCGATGAAGCGGCCCCGCCTCCATCTCGACAGACATGTGTTTTGTGGGGTCCGGGAGCAGGGGAGCCCTGCAGCGGGTGCCTCAGCTGTCTGTCCGGCCACCGGCCTGTCCAACCTGAGTCTCTGACAGACACAAGTTGGCGGGGTTCCAGGTGCAGGTTGCAGCCCAATGCATCGAGATGTTCACCACACACGCAAAGCAATTGATGGGACGAACCTGGCTGGCCGTGCTGGTCATGCTGGCTTGGGCGGTGTGAAGCGGTGAGGGTGGAGGACGAGAGAGGGGCCCCGGTGCGTCCCGGATGGATTGGGGCCTTGGGCTCATCAGCATAGGTAGACTACGGATACAACTCCATAGCTTCGTCTCCTTTTCCCACAGGCCCCTGGTATTGTTTTGTCACTGCTCAATTGAAGATTATTGTGCTTATTTCCTCGAGATTGGCCCTTCGTGGGAGCGGTTTATCGACTTTCGCACCGAGTTCTGAGAAATAGCGGCTAATCCCATTGTATTTCTCGGCAATGTCAGCCAGTCAGAGCGGCCCAAAGCCAAACTCAGGGTTCAACCAGCGACCAGCCACGCACCTTTAGAAATCCGCCATAGCGAATCGAACGCGATGCCTCCGCCCCCAATCCCTCCTTCGCACCCACCCGCCGACCCGCGAGAATCAACTACCACGGCAACACAGCCGCCGACGCTGAGGAAAAAGCCCTCGGCGGGTATTCTGACTACCACCACGTCCGCCTCGGGCCACAGAACAACACGCATCACCACCACCGCAGCCGCCTGTCCAGCCGCCCCGACGACCACCTCCGCCTCGTCCCCTGCCGTGCCGTTGTCCCGCCATCCGTTCAAACGGAGGGACCAAAATGCAACGTCGACAGCACGGGGCATGAGGGCAGGATTTGATCCGAAAGCGCCCACGCCGACGACGGCGAGGCAGACCACTCCCAGGATGCCATCCTACGAGCGACCAGGTCCCACTAGTACTCGACAGCCACAAGTCCCAACCGCAGCAAAGGCAGTAAACAACAGCGGCAAACCGCCAGTGACTCCGAAAGTAGCGACGCGTCTTGCTCCTTCTACTACTTCTACTCAACACCAGAACCCGACAAGCGTTGCGACACCGCTGCCACGACGCCCAAGGCCTGATACCATCTTGAGCGCCAATGGCTCGGGGCCGCGCGATAAACTCGACATCACTTCCCCCGTAGCCGCATTCCTAAACACCACCAATGTCACACCGAGATCTGGGTCAAGACAAAACCGCGTTGAAAGCGCCCACAGCACTCCGAACGCCACCCCCAATATTGAACGACACGAATCTTTCGACAGTAGAAATGGGCTGTCTATCTCGCCATCCGTTGTTGACGATGTGACTTCGAGACGACCCGTAGTAACATTCAGTCCGGCCTCCGATGTGAGTGGCGCTGGCCATCGTCAGGACCCGGATTCAAAGTTCTTTTATGCCGCAGACGTTCCGAGACAGACCCAGCAAGCACATCCGAGACCAGTAGTTGCACCGCAACAAGCGAGGAACACAACTTTTTTCCATGCCAGCGGAAGCCCTGCTCCAGATCGATCAAGTGTTGTCTCTCCACTGGTGTCTCCTGCTGCCACCAGCAATGACAGTCTCATGAGCAAGTTCTTTTACGCAAACGGAGCACCAGAATTACAGCCTGCCCCCAAATTTGGACCAACGAGGAGAGGACCGAGCTCGGTCGTGTCTACAGCTTCTAGAATACCAACAAACCGGACGGGCAATGCGCTCAGGCCAACTTCTCCTGTTGGGGTCCAACCCAAGGTCAAGAGCGGACACAACACGCCCCTTGTGTCTCCCCGATCCCCCATAGCGAGCTCACACCATCGACTCAGCGTGGGCAGCCAAGGATGGTCTGGACTGGAACAAACTCCCCATTCTACCGGTGCAGAAAGAGCCCACGCTCGCCCAAAGAGCCTGACCATTGCCGATGCTCCTGCCATAGCCAGGCTTATGTCTTCTCATGGCTCCATCCCCCCCACCCCTGCCTCTGAGGCAACATCTCCCCTATTTGCCCCACCGAGCACGATTCTTCCAGGAAGCCCAGGCATGAGTGGCTTTGCATCACTTCTTCAGGCTGCCGAGGATTTTGCCGAATCAGAAGAAGGGAAGTCAGAGTCGCTGAACAGCCCAGCGAAGTCTAGCTCGCAGGAAAAGGAACCGCTGAGTGATTTGGTCGCCAACGCGCGCCGAGAGCGCAAAGTGCAAGATTTGCAAATTACAAATGCCAGTCTTGAGGCAATCAATAGGACGTTGGAAAGACAATTGCGGAAGCAGACTGCTGAGCTGCGGCGTTATAAGCGGATGTCGAGGATGAGCATGGCCTCGTTGAGTAACCGCGTCCCATCGGCCTCGACAGCTGCAGGTGGGGGGTTGGCGAAAGCTGGAATGGAGCTGAATGATCTCAACGAGGAAGAGGGTGAGATTGCGGCGGGGGACGCTGCGATAGAGGAACTGGAAGAGGAAGACGAAGAGGAAGAAGAGGAGGAGGAGGAAGATTTCATGTCTGGCTCGGAGCATTCGGATTCGGGCAGTTCCGGGGCCAACACGGAGCGCAATGAGTCGCGCCAGAAGAGAGACGAGCGGAGGCTTCAGATTGATCTCTCCAAGCATCAACAACTACTCGTCGACAGTCAGAAAATGAACCAAAGTCTGAAGCGGTGTTTGGGGTGGACGGAGGAGCTGATCAAGGAAGGAAAACGAGCTCTTGCCTACAATATTACCGTCAGCGACGTTGAGTTGGGCGGTCGGGTACTTGTTCCCGAGGAGATTGAGGCTCTAGAACCGCAACAGGAAGAGGATGGAAGCGTCATGGAAAACGATATTGAAGACTACGAGGATGAACTGAAAGACGACTCTCTTTATGGGGAAGAGCCTCGGTTGGACAATCTAGGTGGTACCGACACCGAAAACGACGACCTGAAGGACGATTCCCTCTATGGAGACGACCCTCGCTTGGACGATGATCTCAGAGACGATTCTCTTTATGGGGACAACCCCCGCTTAGACGACGATCTTCGAGATGATTCTCTTTATGGGGACATCCTTCGCTCGGATGATGATCTTAGAGACGACTCCCTCTACGGCGACAACCCTCGCTATGATGACGATCTCAATGAGGACTCTTTATATGGGGAAAATCCTCAATTAGACGACGACCTTGACAGCAGTGACACTGAGGATGAGAAAGAACGACGAAAAACGTGGAGGCCAGATGCACAGGACAGGGACAGTGGGGTCGAGTTGCCTACTGACAGCAGGTAAAAGGGCGGGCTGGGATTCTTTTGGGTTTTTGGAAGCGAAGCGTTAAAAAGAACCAGATGGGGGCGATATACAAACATACGTGTGTGGTTTTGCGTCTTGATCACCACTCTGGCGACTGTTTTATTTTCATCTTGTTTATAATCATACTTGTGGGAAACGGGGTTTGGGACATGGGCTAGTTTTTCTCTTTTCTTTTGCATCGTACCGGGAACAGTATATCAGTAAGGAGTTGGTTGAGCAGCGCGCGTTGGAGAGCGCTTCGGGGTTGATATTTTTCGTTTGGACACATTTGACCCCCCTTTTATACTCTTCCTCTTTTCTATTCATAAATTATGGGGAGCAGGAAACACCCACCCACCCAGCTTATTCCTTTTGTTTGCTGGTGCAAGATGTCAAGTAACGCATAGATACCCAGGCATAGGCATAAACACGGGGGCTTGACATAACTGCGGGGAGGGGGCTTTGTCTGGAATAAAATACAAATCAGAGGCCGGATTTCTATGAGGCAAAGAACAGAAACTGAGGTTTAAAAGAGTCGTATTGGTGAATGGAATGATCTCTTGTGTGTTTAAGACTCAAAAGGTGGTTGGTACTATATTAGGCAGTCGTGTGGGAGAAGAGAGAAGAGTAAATGAACCGGACATGGTTGTCATTCAGAACCTCAACTTGCTTGTATATCTTCAGCTCTGTGGGGCTTGCCCCGACCATTTTTCTCTTCAAAAGAATGGCCCCCAGTATCCCAAAATGCTTGGGTACAAGCCTAGGAAGAAACATAGCTTTCCAGGGGGAGAAAAGCCTTTGGTATACCCCAACTAATGTCCCCTTTTTTCTCTTTGCTTGTAGATGAGCCTGAGACCATAAAACAAACCACGCAGACACCGAGGTACTGGAGTCAAAAGCTGATATATCCACTCGACGTTTATCAATGAGCATAGCTCTGTATTTATGAGTCCTAGATAGGATTCTGAGCCCAGTGAGCAACAAAATAAGAGCCTCTCCTGCAGACTCATTGCATCTTGTTGTTGGTCTTGTAGCCATTTCATTTCGCAGGCTATTGACAAAGAAGTTAGCAACGAAGAAGCACGAAAAGTCAGCACATTTGTCGGGATAGAAAGCCTTTTGAAGTAGGAGGTTGATACCTAGGTCGCAAGGAATGGTTGACATGTCCGTCTTCATTGATCCTCACGATGCATCTAACATAGTCCAGAAGCGTCTCGAACGGGCTTAGAGGTGTGTGCAATACAGACAAGAGGCATACCTACTACTTTCTTACCCCTTAATATCACAGCCTCCATTTCTCCATTTCCGACACACGACACCCACGGCATTCTACCCTAAAAAGAAGACCAACATAAACTTCATGGTATCAGACATATCAGCTCTCTATTCCGCTCATCCCCGCTTCACTGGCAAACATTTTCCCAAACAGCCCACAAGTCGGTACTAACGCGAGTTCTAAGTTCCCCTTTCATCCCTTCCCTCACCCCCCTCTGCCCAGCGAACGCGAATGACCTACGACGCCAACCACCGCCGCCACCACCACTACATAATGAGACAACGCTTTCTGTGTCCAAGCTCACCATCCATACCATAGGTAATCCTTCAGCCCCAGAGTTCCTTCTCAATAAAAAAAACCAAGCCAGCCAACCAGCCAGCACCCCTTGACCCCCACTCCTCACAGGCAGGAGTCCAAGCCTGGGAATACAAACACAACAAAGCCAGAAAACCCATTCCATCCTCCCTTAGTGTTTTGATGAGCAACGGGCAAAATCCTTCATGTAACGATGATAGGGAAGAATGATGGTAATGACCTTGTCCCTCCTCGGAACATCGACGTAAAAGAGGACAAAGCAAAACAAAAGAAACAAAAATGAAAACACCATTATAACGCCCCCCCTCACAATTTCCAGCGGTAAAACCTCCCTTCTATGCTTGAGCATTTCCCAATGTTGTACACCAGGACCCACAAAATGATAAGAGAAAAAAACAAGAACGCTGCCGCCACACCGGTAACCATAGAAGGTGAGTGCTAGGCTACTCCTACTTACAACAGAGACAGACCTGCAAAGATAGTGCTCAGGCCTTAGCAAACATCAAAGAGGCCCTGCGAGAAACTGCTCACATGTCGAGCAATGGTCTATAGGTGTTCAAGGACAATAAATAGGCCTCGAGAAATACAAGAGACCGGTCCGATCTCGACAAACACGTCCACGTTCCTGTTTCAAGACCTCACGAGGCCTCTTGACCACCAATCAGCACCTCGACCATCCCTTGGGACCCGCATCCTCCCCCGAGTTACTCCTACGGCATCGCGATCCCAACACTCAGCATCGCGTAGTTTTCCAGCTTCAAAGACAGACTCTTGGAGCGAGGGAAATCCGGACTGATGGTCATCCGGCCGTCCTTGTTGTAACCCACCTCTCCAAACGACTCGGACAGTTCCTCAAACTGAACCGACGGTCTTGAGATATTGAGCTCGGCGACGATCTCATCGCTCCACACGCCCGAACACCACCCTTTGTCGAGCAAAAAGTAAGGATTCAAAGGTGGGACAGGGGAATCTGGCAACAGAACATTAGCTGAGAGGAGCATACAAGATCGAGTACAGAATTGCCCTTACCTAGGTCCACGTAGCGAATCCGGAGGTACTCAATCGACTGTAACTTCCCCAGTGCTCGAATACCAGCAAGCACCAGCTGCTCAAAGGCCTTGATGAAGTTCATGTCTGTGATTCCCGACCCCGATTCGTTCCAATGGGCCACCTTCCGACAGCAGTTCTTGACAGTTAGATCGATCCGCTTTAGGCGTGATAGTCTCGTGTCGTGACACTTGAGGACAAGATCGTTGAAGAATTGCTGGCAAACTCTCCCCGTGTACGATATTTGCTCCAGGTAGGGAGAAGCGGCCGCGTCGGCCAGCCTGGAGCAAAAGTGCACCTTGCTCGACACCTTGAGAAAGTACGATGGGAAAGACATTTCTCGTCGATAGTCACCCTCCAGACAGAGAACCAGCTTTTCTAATTTTATGGGCTTGGAGAAGATGTCGGCCATGGTGAGGTAGCTCTTGGATTTCGGTTTGCTGTAAGAGCCCTGCCACTCCTTCAGATTAGGCAGGGCGGACGTGATGGTCTCAAAGTCGTCCTGCCCCCGGATCAAGTTCCATTGTCCCTTGCAAATAAGGGTGTGGACCGAGTTCACCCTGGGCATCGTGCGTGGGCAAGACAGATCCTCCCCGATCCAATGCCTCACTTTCGGTGCTTTGCGCCGTTCACCACCTTCGAGCGTCATGATGCACACATCTGGGAAGGTGTTGGCGACGAAATAAAAGGCTTCTTCCAGAGAGCAGTTGTCCATGGGTAAGACATAAGACGCCGTTGTCAAGCCATCCGGCGTAACTGTGGGAAGGGTGTTTGCCGTCCCCAGAGCCAGAGGTCCATATTTTGGCCGGAATACCGGAAACCAGATCTCCACATGCTTGATATATGATCGTAAATGTGGATGAGCAGCAAAGTACTCGAACGATCCTCTCAAAGAATCGATGGTCGCCTTGAGCTTGATATGCCGATAGAGCCTGTCTTGGATCAACACCCTCCAAGTCCGGCTCACTCGTGATAGCTCAGAAAGCTCCTTCCTTCTTGGATGCCGCAAAGCAGTCCCCCACCGCGTGATTGAGCTCTTGGATGATGTAGATACCCGGTAACCAAATAGATGATCCAAGATGCATTCGTGGATCTCGGCAGGAAGATCTGAGAGGTTGAGCCCGGCGTTCTCGTTGTCGGTTTGCACCGATGGGATGTCAGAAACGCTGGGTTCGTCGGGATCCATCGAGGCTTCTGAAGGACACCTCAGGCAGCGCAAATCTGTACTTCGTGGCTCGGGTTGTGGGAACGGCGTGCTACTTGGGCGTGTTGGAGGGATGAAGTCTTGCATTCGTACCTGATCCAGCGGCGGGCTTGATGGACCGGGTGATACCGGATTCGAGGTGGTTGTCATGATGGAAGCCAGCTCAACCGTTGCCTTGTTCTCGTCTTCCTCCTCGTCCTCGGCTTGGTGAATGATTGATTGTGCCCTTTCAGCCCTGGGCAGGCGCGTGTCGATGCTGAGAGAGTCGACATCGCGACCGTCGTCGATGAGCATGGGACTCGTGGGAAATTCCATTCTCCTCGATGTCGTATTCGCCCGCGGGAATCAGTCGTGGGCTATCGGTAACACGTCTCAGTTGTCGTCGGATGATGATGCGACAACCATGGCACAGCAGTACACGAGGCTCTGGTTCCGACTAGGCTGGCGACGAATCGACCCAGAACCACACGAAGTCGAAGAGGGACGCAAGGCCGACCACGGGAAACTATCTACTCGTCGAGAAAACCGGGCGGTGGTGGGTGGATGTGGTGTCTGTCGTTCGGGGTCAAATCGAACGGAAACGGACAGGACAGGACAGACCTGGACGGTAGGTCTGTTGTGGGTGGTGGATGGCGGATGGCGCAGACTCGAGAGCCGCTATAGCGCAGACGGACAACTCGTTGACTGCGACTTGGACCAGCGGGCCCGGATCGATGGCCGAGCTTGATTTTACGAAACTTTGTTCTTGTTTTATCTGCACAGCGCACTGCCTGCTGCGGTGGGTAGGTAGGGCACCGACTGGAGTCGGGTCTGGCTTATACTGGTCGCGTGGACGGACGGGCGCGGGGTTAGGTTCCTGTACACTTGGGCGCTGGATTGGCCGACTTTGCCCTTGCTAGATCGCAAAGTTAATGATGTGCGTAAGCCTCAGACGGAGAGTGCAGACGGAAGAGCGTTGGTGCTGGATTGGTGTGTTGCTGTTGTTGCTCGCTGTGTTGTTGTGGTGATGTGCAAGTCTCGATAAGACCCAAGCTGGGATTTGCGAGTTGTTGGGTCACAGATTGCAGTGTGTTCCAGCCCACCGAAGGCGCAGTCAGTCAACGAACGGACGTCTTGTCTTGGGCGGTTCACTCCGCCAGGTGGTACCTAGCAAGCCCGGGGAATAAAACTAACTGGCACTCCCTTGGATATGAGGTGAGGGATGACGAAGGCTCCCAAAACATGAAAAAGGGCAGTTTGGACATTCCTGGACGGCTTTTCTTTCTTCTTTTCTCCAGGGACCACTACTTCGTACAGACACCTGTCTGTCGCATGAGACACGGATGAAGCCCCAATCCAATTGGCAACCTGCGCATTGCCCGGGCACAGCCGCTTGAGAGCCACTCAATTGAACGGTTCCCTCCTCAAGGGAAAGAGGGTGCCGATTACCTACTGGCTGGTTGATCTATTTCTAGTCTCTTTCTTATTCCTCAGGTCGTCATGCTTCATGTTCATGCTGAGTGACGCGACAAACCCCACTACGCACTACGCAGATAACCTCATCAGATCGGGCCATGTCATGAGATAATCATCTTGACGAGAAAGGAGAGAAATAGTGGCAGCCGTGGCAAACCCAGATAATCTGCGGAGGAAGATCCGGCCACCTGAGAATGTTGGTTTACGTGAGGTGTGAACAGTCCCACTCACACACGCAGTTACATCATAGTGGCTTTCGTTGCCTTGTTTGTTTACTGTACTGCCCTCTGTGCCCTCGGTCTCACCCCATTCCCAGATATTTTGCTGGTCTTATGGTAAGGCTGCATCCATCTCCACATCGACTCCGTTCCGAAGTTCTGGAAGACAGTTAGTTTGCGGGGTCAGGTGGGTGGTGCAGGTCGAATGAGGCCGGCCGGATTTCGCCCCCGAATGGCCGGTATTCCTCTTGTTATCGGCCCACAATTCTCGGCCTTGGGCGCCCGGACATCGGGCCCACTCCGCGCTAACCGACGGCAGGCGAACCGGGGGATTTGCTCACCAGGACAGCCCGAGGCCATTACTCGGCTCTTGCTTCCGTGCGGTCGAAACTGTCCTCTGCTCAACCGAGGTCGTACGTAGCACCGGTACTGTTAATATCGAGGTTCATGCTGCGGCCGCCAGGTTTGTATATACTCGACTGCTCGCCCAGGGCATGTTTATGCGCAAGCGTAAAGCCAAGGCATGAAACGGCGATCGGATGGTCTATTTCGAGAGTTGTTAGTTGCCATCACGGTGCACTACTCCGTAGACTGGACTGGGTGGGCTGTGCTTGGTTTGAGAACCACAGAATCCAAGCTCTGGTACATTATGGAGATGTTTTGTTTCTTCTCTGACTGATGTGGTAGATATCCAGAACCGCTTATCTATTCATGGCAGTTGGATGAGCACGGAGGGTCGGCGGCAACAGAAATTCCAAATGGAGAGAGAAGTGTTGAAATCTCTGAGCTGGATGCTATGGTAGCAGAGGACCGAAACACGCGCTGTGGAGATTTCACAGAACAGACCTTGGTGTTTCAGCATCCAAACGGGCGGCTGCACTGCACTAACAAGTCCACAAATCCGCAAATCCACACCATTTCTCGCCTGCACCTGCCTCAGAACGCGGCAGGCTGACCCCTTCCCCAGATAATTTCGTACGATACGGGTCCCTGCAACGGCGCCAAACGGCCCCCTTGGCATTGACATGTCATATCCATGTTTCCTCTGTTACGCTGCCTGCTACTTGTTGATGCTTGGTGTCTCTCGCCAGACAGCCCCAGGACGGTAAAAGTTGTTTGGAGCGCATCCTCCTGAATGCCATCCTTTATAGTGTAGAATGTTCCCAGCGAGCGGGGTCCACCATTAGCGCGCTTCACCAAATGCGCCACCCCCGCGCAGAGGGTCTGCACAGCGCGGCTCCTTCCTTTCTTTTTGGGTGACGGAGGATGGTGGCCTTGTTGCTTGTTGCTCCTGCCGCCGACGTCTGTTTTCGTCAACCGCTGGCAACAACTTCCATTGGGCAGGTCAATGGGTTAATCCGGAGACCCCCATCCAATGCCGTGTGGATTCCAAAGACCTCATCGGAGCCAGCGATCCATCACCTCCAAAACAGGTCAAACAGGTTTGCCTCATCCGAAAGTGACAGCGAGATCTCGGACTTTAACTGTTCAGACTCAAGAGCAGGTTTGCAGTTAATTGTTGCCAAGCATCAGGCCGGACGAGACCCAGCCCAGAGCCGCATTCCCATGGACGCGGCAGAGGTCGATTGGGCAGAGACATTTCCGCAACGGAATTGCAGGGTACGAGTCGTCGGTTCCTCGTGTCCAATGGCGGCACCTGGAGCCTCGATCAAGTCGCAACCATCACACATTCTCTTTCCACCAATGCCGTGTTTGCAAGACCCATGGTTCTTTTGCTTCCCACGCTTCCCGCAGGCTCACGACAGCCACAACAACCACCCTCGTGGCGAGAAATCAAAGAAGATCTGTTATGCGCCGGAATTATTCTCGTTCAACTTTGCCAACCGCATCACCAACAACGGACGGCAAACCCTGTGGCATGCGTTTGCCTTTCGAATCCGCCTGGAGCTGATGCTGGAGCCAAAGAGACCACTTGAGCCAGACCCGGTTCAGCCGGCGCCCGACGTTTGCGAGGTCGGCAAGTCGGCCATTCCTCCGTCCATCCCAGCTCATCCCAGTTTTGCCCAAGTCTCCCCAGACCGTCGTGTGTTCCTGGCCGCCAGAGATGGCAGCCACAGCGGCCACGGGAATCCGATCATGGGGGCCAATCTAGCATGCCACCTGAGCTCTGTATTGGGCGAACTGCAGCATCCCTTGCCAGGTTCGAGATCACGAGTAGTTCTCGTCTAACATCTGTCGAAACTTCAGGGCTCTGTCCAAAGTCGTTCAGAATCGCGGAGGATTTGCCATCTTGGCACGCCTGGGGATCTGCCGTTTGACTTGGCGTCCAGGGGAGCCAGGGGAGTCAGGGGAGACGTCCCATGTAAGTACCCCGGTAACCCCCTGGCCTGCTTTGTACCACGCTCCCCTGAAGGTTGCACCCAGCACCCAAACAGCGTCGTTGCTTTCTGCAAAAGGGGTTCAAGATGGGCCGGCAACTTTCATGCGCTCTTCTCAGTTAAATAGCAGTTGATCTGCTTCTCTCTCGTGGGCTTCTCTCTTTTGTTGTTATCCCATCCGTCCTTGTCACTTGCTCTTTTCTTCCTTCCTTCCATTCCTTTTTCCGGGTCAGGCATCGTCAACGTTGCCTTCCACCCATTTGCTTTCTTCTCGTGCTGCGCATACCCTTTTTCTTCACTTCCCGACTATCCTTGATCAACTGCACCTAGCCGATCTCGTCTTTTCTACGTTGCTTCAAAACCAGTTTCAGCATCCAGTTACGTGGTCCCACCAACCGATCCATTCTTTTCCTCGAACTTCATCAACAACCTGTCTGAAACACCATCAGCAATACATCAACAATGGCTGGCCGATTTCTTGTTTCCTTGAGCGTTGCTCTGTCTGCCCTTGGGGTATCTGCTGCTCCTGCCACCACCTTCACCAAGTCCGAGGGGTTCTATATCGGTGTGCCCATCGCCAACCCCGATGCCCAGAACCTCATCCCCCACAAGTTCATCGTGGTCTACAACAACACCTTCAGCGATGATGAGGTCTTTGCCCACGAGTCCAGCATTGCGAGCGTGATCGCCAAGCGCAACATTGGGAAGCGCAGCCCACTGACCAACAACATCCTTTCTACGACAGTCGAGACCTTCCAGATCGACCAGTGGAGAGCTATGGCTCTGGAGGCCGATGATGCCTTGATCAATGAGATCTATGCCGCCAAGGAGGTCAGCTACATCGAGCAGGATGCCGTCATCAAGCTCAATGTCCGCCAGCTTCAGTCTCGCGCCCCTACCGGCTTGGCCCGCCTCAGCCATGACGGTGCCAGACAGAATGGTTATTTCTTTGACAGTTCTGCTGGAGAGGGCATCACTGCTTACGTTGTGGACACTGGTATCCGTACCACCCACGAGGACTTGCAGGGGAGGGCCAGATTCGGCGCCTCCTTCATCCGAGGCGAAGATGAGACGGATCTCAACGGCCACGGCACCCACGTTGCTGGCACCATTGGAGGCTGGAAGTTTGGTGTCGCCAAGAAGACCCAGCTCGTTGCTGTCAAGGTCCTCGGTGCTGACGGTTCCGGTTCCAACTCTGGCGTGATTGCCGGTATGGACTTTGTTGCCCGTGATGCCACCCGCCGTGGTCTCCGTGGCAAGGCCGTCATGAACATGTCTCTCGGCGGCTCTTTCTCCCAGGCCGTCAACACCGCCATCAACCGTATCGAGGCTGCCGGTGTCGTTCCCGTTGTTGCCGCCGGTAACGAGAACCAGGACACTGCCCTCACCTCCCCTGGCTCTGCCGAGGCCGCCATCACTGTCGGTGCTATTGACCAGACCAACGACCGCCGCGCCTCCTTCTCCAACTTTGGTCCCCTCGTTGACATCTTCGCCCCCGGTGTCCGTGTCGAGTCCTGCGGCATCCGCAGCGACAGCGACACCGCCACCCTGAGCGGAACTTCCATGGCCTCCCCCCACGTTGCCGGTCTCGCCGCCTACATCATGGCTCTCGAGGGCATCACCGGTGTTCAGCAGGTGGCCGACCGCCTCAAGCAGCTCGCCGGCCAGACCAACTCCAGAGTTGTGGCCGCCAGCAACGTTGCTGGCACAACCGACCTCATCGCCAACAACGGCTTCAGATGAAGAACTGTCATGAAAAAAGTAATGAACTGATATATTTGCCATTTTAAGTTTTCTGTTTGGGAGGGATTGGCGAGAGAGAGAGAAAAGAGCGAGTTTTTTTCGCCTCTGTTTGCAATGCAATCTTTTTGAAATCTTTGCAGCAGGCACTGTACATACAATTCATTTTCTAGAGAGGGGTGGTTGGTTTACCGATGCGCCGAACTGTCTTGAGGAGGAAGAGACAAGCAAAACATCTTTGTACATATTAATCTACATATACACACACAGACACACACTTCTGAACTCCTGAGGCCATCGAGATAGACAAAACCATGGAAACTTTCCAAGGGGGGGGAGCAATGAAAAATGACAATGGAATAAATAACACAAAAAAAAAACAAGATACAAGAAACCTTGTAGTACATACAAATGCGAGTGTTGAATGAAGTTGTCGGAGAACAAATCAGCCTGAGTCAGTTGTGACTCTCGGAAACAAACCGAGTGTTTCAGTTATCTTCTCTGCTGGACAGCCAGTCAAATTTCTGGGGGAATGGTGCAGCTGCGGGTTGTGGACAAGGTTTCAGAGCACCCGACTGGTGGATGGGCGCCCTGTCGTTGCATGAAAAAAAAAAAGGGAAATCTGACAAGAGATCAAACTTGGTGTAACTCGGTCACTCAACTCACTTGCCCGAACATGACTGAACAGACGGGCGGGGAGAGTACGGGAATAATGAGGTAGTAGAGGTTGATTTAGAAAGAAAAAAGTTGCACGTCAAGCTTGGGGCAAGAAAGGGCTTGAGCGTTGTGATGGGTGGTGTTTGATGGAACTACCTACCCACTGTGTTGGACGCTATTGCTGTGATGAAAAGATGCCAAGTTCCAATGTATTGTATTGAATGCTTGCTTGCTTGTACACAGGCACTAGGAAAATCTATTCGTCCACAAGACCGTAGTCGAGTAACAACCGTCAACTCAAATCCCACAGCCACTGCTGTAGGAATCAATGACAAGTGAATCCGTGGGCTTCAATCAGTGGATGACGCCCACGTGGGCACCCGTAGGACCGACCACGGCGGCCGTTTTATACAACCCGACACACACCACCACCACACCGCGCGGCCAAGTCTCAACATCGTGACACAGGCCCGGTGGCTTGGGACTCGACGCGTCTCTCTCTTCGCTTTACTCCCATTGTGTGTGCAACAATCGGGTCACAGGGCATGTGGAATCATATGGTATCGTCAAAACATGTCGCAATCCACCCTCATCAGGCTATTGACCAAGAAGCAAAGAGCCCAGATGAAAGCGTGCCCGGATACCAGGCTGCTTGCCCAGGGGTTGCTATCAGCACATCTTCGGCACAACCACAGTCATTGAAACCATCGTCCCCGAAGGAAACGAGGCGACTGAATTGTAATTTGACATCCGTGCTAGTTCTGACTTTGTGTTTTTCTTCGAGAAAGGTCACAAGTGAAAGCAAAGAGAAAAGTACACCGAAGGGATGTATTAGTATTAGTAGATTGCTCGGGTGGGTGCCCCCATGGTGACAACGATTCCGCGAGAATACTGTTCATGTCCCATATAACCCTGGGTAGGTGGCCCTGTCCAACTAACCGATCGTTCATCATAAAGCGCAGTGTATCGAGGTATATCATTAAGTGTATGTAGCGAATATCAGCGCACGCTGTGAAGAGGGGAAAAAAGAGCGCGCCGTGGGGTCGAATTTGCTTGCTGGGCCAGGTCGCTTCTCACAGTTCCTCGTGAGCAACGCTGGTAACAGCAGCCACTGAGCTGGTAACAGTGCCGGCGATCTTTTGGTCGATGTTTTTGAAGACCTGGTCGAATCGAGCACCAAAGTACCATGCAATTCCAATCTGGACAAAATAGTTAGCTTTTTTTTTTTCGAGGTGGGAAAAATGCGGGCTCCACCGCCGCGGGCCGGAATAATGTGGAGCCCCGAGAGGTAGACCCACCATCAGAACACCGATCAAGATGAATGTTGATAGCGCAGCAGCAATGAGATAAAAAGTCTCCAAGGCGTCCATCTTGGGATCTTCTTGCTTGAGCCCAGCCCTGACCTTGTTAGGGTCTTGCGTTGGGAAGATGGTCTCAATGAATTGCTCAATCTGGTTGCACCTGGTTAGCTTGTGCTACATGTTGAGCATGAGTTGTGTGCGATTGCACATACCTTTCCACATTGCGCGCTGATGGCAAGGAAGTTGGGATCCCTGGGGTCATTCTTCTTGTGTATCCTTCTCGCGTACTTCTTGAAAACATCGCAGACCACCCGCAGGTTTTGTGTCGACTCGATCATCAGTTGGCAGGCGTCTCCCTTGGTGATCTTGACGTTCCGTTCGAAGATGGCGGGGTTGCGGAAGACAAGATCCAGGGTAGCAATGGCCATGCTTTGGGGAATCGCCACGAAGTTGAAGACACTCTGGTCTCGGATACCAGCCATGTAGAAAAGACACTCCTCGGCATGCTTGAGAGCGTTGAGCACCATCTCAGAGCTGCACTGAAGGGCCTTCTCCCGGTTGGCCGGGGCAAAGAGGTCGTCCCAGTTGTCAACATACTTGGACCAGATTTCTCTGGGCCAGAATCGCCGCTTGTCGATCCAGTCCTCGTGTACGTCGCGAATGATGTTAACCTTTTGCAAGAACTGGCCCATGCTCTCAGTGAGATCCATGCGCACCAGAAGTTGTGGGTTGGCAAGGTTGCTTTCCACAAACAGGCGTGTCAAGCCCTCTCCCACCAGACCGGCAACATAATGGCAGTACAACTCGTATTCCTTGATGGTGCCCACACCAATGTTGTTGTGCTCAGCGTTGAGCGCGTAATCGGCCATGCCATTGCCCATCTTCTCGGTGATGTCCTTGATGATATCATAATATGGCTTCTTGACCTTCTTCAGCTCGAAGATAATGTCGTCGAAGTGGACGAGCAGCTCCCTGTCCTTCTCGTTGGGCCCGTTCTTGTCGAAAGTCCAGCCATCCTGCTCCATGATGTTGTGAAAATCGCGGAGGAGGGGCTCCTTCTCCTTGATGTCAAGGGTCATGTCGTCTTCGATGGTGTCGAGACCACGCAGGACGAGGTAGAAGAGGCATATCGGCATCAGGAGCTCGGGGTTGAGCTCTTGAATGACAGCTGAGAATGACCGTGACGTCAACTTGAGGAAGTGGAAGCATGATTTCTCGGTGGGCGTCTCCTTGGAGGCATCGCGTCTGTGGACAGGCTCATGCCATACTTTCCTGTAGCCGACTAGGTTAGAAACGAGGGGGGTAGAGCACGGGCAAGGTAAGGGGGGGCGCGTACCATTGAGCGATGGACCGAAGCTCATTAGGGTGGAGGAGGAAGTAAGCAATTTGCTGGGCGGCACCCATGCTGGGCTGTGGATTGTCGAGGGAGCTCGACGTCGGGATTAAATTCTTGAATAGAGGGAGTTGTGTCTGTGAGACACGGGCGGCTGTCGTTCGAAACGTGCAGAACACAGTGGTGTAGGTGGTGTCCGGCGCCTGGTGTAATATATACTGGTGGTTTGGGGGCCGTCTAGGTGTCGAATCTGGTGATGTTCCTGTTCTGGTGCAAGAGTGCGAAGTGCAGATGCAATATCACAATGTTGTCGACTTGTTGGATGCTACAGATGTGCTCGGGAAAGATCAGATGCAGACACGAGGGACATGGGGAGAATATGGAGAATGGAGACGGGGGCGAGAGGGTGTGTCGCTACTCCACAGGAAATTTGTCTTCAATTTCAACAGCTTTTTGCTGGCTTCGCTCACACCCTTCAACCGGCAAAATAGGAAAAGTGGTCCGCCCATCCGCCACGGGCCGCGTTGCTATTGGTCAATCGAGTTCAAGTGGCCAAAGCTCCTTCCCCGGACACCCACCCAGAAGGACGGTGTACCGCTGGAATGGATGTGCTGGGCTGTGAGCGAAGACCCTTCCCGAAACAATGGGATAGATAGATTTCTACCTAGGATAATTGTATGTATGTTAGAGTGCCATTTACCGGTTTCTATTATATTCCTCTTAGGAAGCCTCTATCATAGAAGATAGTATTGTTATTGTTGTTGTTGTTGTTGTTGAGCAATGTTGCCGTCCATGGCTGGTGGGTGCTACCTACGGTGAACGACAGCCAAGCTGTCAGCTTTCCAGCCCCTTTTCACCAGCATATCAGTCTCCATTTTTCAGGAACATTTACAATGTACCCAGGGTCCAGACTTTGGAGCCATGGTGAGAACTACTACAAAAACATATCCAGATTGCGAAGACCACTTATTCGTATCCTGCTCGCAGTCTTCGTCCCAATTGGGCGTTACGGAGTTGTGGATGCCGGGCCACCGACTTTCTGACAGACAGCCCCGGACGTTGTGTCTTTTGGACTGCAGAAGGAAGTGCTGACAAGCTGTCGTGGCCACGCCACACAAAAACACAAGACCTGCGTTAGCTTCCCTTTCTATCAGCGCTTCTGGTCACCACTGGTCACCTATATGGCAATTATTGGACATCCCACCCCTATTGCGGTGCAGGCATTGGGGGGCCGCCTGCCTCTCCCACCGTAACGGATGGATTCGTAACTGTCATTTTGAGACGACCACCTTCCTGTCCTTGCTTTCAGCCCTTCCATCCCTGGTGTGCCGATGCCCCAACTGAGCATGTCGTTCCTTTTTTACTTGTTGATCTCCCCCCTTGCTCATCTGTTGGTTCACTTGCCTATGCTCTTCCTCCTCAACAACTCTTTGTGATTTTCCGTTAGCATCAATTCCTGGTTGCCGCCAGTACTTACTCCCAGCCTATACACCTCGATATACACTCCAACCACACAAGATGGCCACCGACGGTTCCAATGGCGCCCAAAGCAACCGCTTCTTGATCTGGGGCGGCGAGGGTTGGGTGGCAGGACATCTCAAGACCCTTCTTGAGAAGGACGGCAAGGAGGTGCACATGACAACGATCCGAATGGAGAACCGCGAATCTGTTCTCGCCGAGCTCGACCGGGTCAAGCCCACTCATGTGCTGAACGCGGCTGGGTGCACTGGGCGGCCCAACGTGGACTGGTGCGAGGACAACCAAGAGGCTACCATCAGGTCCAATGTGATCGGCACCCTGAACCTCACCGACTGCTGCTTCCTCCGCGGCATTCACTGCACCGTATTTGCAACCGGCTGCATCTACCAGTACGATGAGGCACACCCCTGGGATGGCCCAGGTTTCCTCGAGACCGACCCGGCCAACTTTGCGGGGAGCTTCTACTCCATGACCAAGGCCCACGTTGAAGAGGCAAGTACTTTTACCGACGGAGTTTGTTCATGATAGTTGACCCTGACTAACACGCAACCACCCCACCAGGTCATGAAGCACTACAACAACTGCCTCATTCTTCGACTTCGGATGCCAGTGTCGGACGACTTGCACCCCCGCAACTTTGTCACCAAGATCGCCAAATACGAGCGTGTGGTGGACATCCCCAACAGCAACACGATTCTGAGCGACCTGCTGCCGGCTAGCATCCTGATGGCCGAGCACAAAGATCTGGGCATCTACAACTTTACGAACCCTGGTGCCATCTCCCACAACGAGGTGCTCACCCTGTTCCGCGACATTGTGCGCCCCTCGTTTAGCTGGAAGAACTTTAGCCTCGAGGAGCAAGCCAAGGTGATCAAGGCAGGCCGAAGCAACTGCAAGCTTGATACCACGAAATTGGTCAAAAAGCTGAAGGAGTATGGGTATGAGATTCCCGAGATTCACGAAGCCTACCGAAAGTGCTTTGAGCGCATGAAGGCTGCGGGTGTCCAGTAAGGCTGTGCGGGGCATCATTGATGATAAATTACCTAAGTAGCTCAACTTACTAGACTCGAGTCCGTACCCAACTTGTGTCCTGGGATACCATATTCTCTGTACTTTTGATATTGATGGCCTGGATACATGTGATGCCCCGCATCAAAATTGATGCCAAGGCCTCAGCGCATGCGTGTTGATAACAGCATGATGCCTGTATGTAAACATGGCTGTCGAGAGGCGGTCGGTGAATTTGATGTCGGAAAGATGTCTAGAAATCACAATGGGACTGTTTGACGATATATGATACTGACTCCAGACTTGTCTTGTGTAGAGCAGCATATGACGACAATGATGCTGCCCCACCAAAGTTGGTGCTGTGCTCTCCCACAGCCCTCGGTTGCAGCGCGGCGATTTCCGCTACTGGGGTACGTAATTTGACTGGGCTGTGCTTGGCTCTGGAGATGGAAGGCGCGGGAACGTGCAATAAGAAATACTCTGACAAGAAGTACCGTACCTACAACAGTTGCCATAGTAGTTGGGCTTCAACCTGACATCCTCTAGATACTGCCCGGAGATATCTACCGACCACCTCTTTGTATCACAGCCCTCGAACCCAGCGTTTTTGCAGAAACCCAGGTACCCCCCCCCCCCGATCCACGTCATTTCCAAGATCCATCTTCTCTTCTTTTGCGCCTAGCCGTGATCTTTCCTTATCCGACTGGCAAAATCAACGCGCGCGCAAACCTACAACCGACCCTACCACGACGACATAGCCTATAAATCTCATCGTTCTCGTCTTTGCGCACTTCCGTCTCCGTCATGGTGGTAGACACGGCCTACTACGACACCCTTGGGGTCAAGCCGACGGCCACTGAGCTCGAAATCAAAAAGGCCTATCGCAAGCTCGCCATCGTCCACCATCCGGGTATGTCGTTGCCTCGACACTTGCATGCTTCTTTGACTAACATCTCTCCCCAAATACAGACAAGAACCCTAACGACCCCAACGCTCACGCCAAGTTTCAAGAAATCGGCGAAGCTTACCAAGTTCTATCTGACGAAGACCTCCGCAAGGCCTACAACAAATATGGCAAAGAATCAGCCCGCCCAACCGAGGGGTTCGTCGACCCAGCCGAGTTCTTCTCGAGCATCTTTGGCGGCGAGTCTTTTGTCGACTGGATTGGCGAGATCAGCCTTATGAAGGATTTGACCGCCACCATGGACATTACCATGTCTGCTGAGGAAGAGGAGGCTGCCGCCGCCGCTGCTGCTGAGGCCGAGGCTGCCGCTGCCGCCAAGGATGGCGAGTTCCCTGGTACAGCGGACGCTCTGAAGGAGAGCCTCAAGACATCGGGCGGAGAGTCATCGTCCGCTGTACCGCCTGAAAAGCCACCAGTTCCTGCCGTGATTGTGGAGGAGGAGGCCCCCACCAAGAAGGCCAAGGAGGCCGGATATAACACCTGCAATCCCTCCGCGACGGAGGAGGTACCACCCCCGTACACCAAGTCTTCTTCGCCGGGCCCTGGGTCAGGAGCGTCCACTCCCAAGCCTGGCGGCCGCACCCAAATCCCTATCCGGCCTGCGCTTATGGATCGGCCGTCGGATGAGGTGTCTCAGCAGACGGACGAAGGTGACAAGAAGGGGAAGAAGTCCAAGGCAGGCTTGTCCAAGGAGCAGAGAGAGCAGCTTGCGGCGCTGGACAAGGAGCGCCAGCGGATTCGCCAGGAACGCGTTGACACCCTGGCCCGCAAGCTCCTCGATCGTATTTCGGTGTGGACAGAGACGGACCACGGCAAGGACGTCACTCGCGCGTTTCAGGAGAAGACAAGGCTGGAGGTGGAGGAGCTCAAGATGGAGTCGTTCGGCATCGATATCCTGCACGCCATTGGCGCGACTTACTTTAGCAAAGGCACCACCCTTCTACGGAGCCAGAAGTTCTTTGGCATGGGCGGGTTCATCAGCCGTATGAAGGACAAGGGCACGCTAGTCAAGGACACATGGAACACGATCAGCAGCGCTATTGACGCCCAGCAAACGATGGAGGAGATGGCCAGGTTGGAGCAGCAGGGAGGGGAGGAGTGGACGGATGAGAAGAAGATCGAGTATGAGCGCAGGGTGACGGGGAAGATCTTGACGGCGGCCTGGAGGGGAAGCAAGTTTGAGATTCAGAGCGTGCTTCGGGATGTTTGCGATGCTGTTTTGAACGACAAGAAGGTGCCACACGGGAAGAGGCTTGAAAGGGCGCAGGCGCTGGTGTACATTGGTGAAATTTGCCTGGCGGTACGTATCTTCTCTCTGCTATCTGACCGTGATCTCTCTGAAACTAACACACTGGTTACAGGCCAAGCGCAGCCCTGAGGAGGAAGGCGACTACATGGCATTCGAGCAGCTTGTTGCCGAGGCGGCCATGAAGAAGGAGAAGGAGTCGAAGAAGAAGGGCAAGGATAAGAAGAAGGACGAAGAGGACAAGAAGGCCGCCAAGCCTGGAGACAAGGCCTGGGAGGAGGCCGCTGCTTCAGCAGCCAACAGCGCGCCCAACGTCCCCAGTTCATCATGATGGGGACCGAGAGGCTTAATGATTTGGTTTAGTGCCTGAATGCTGATGTTGTGATTTGTGGTAAAAGCTAGACGAGACAGATACTACCTTTTTATTCATATACCCGTGGGAGGACGAGGCGAGGAGGAGGAGGAGGAGGAGGAGGAGGAGGAGGAGGAGGAGGAGGAGGAGGAGGAGGAGGAGGAGGAAGCGAAGCGAGAAGGAGATGTAGAGAAGACGATGACTCTGGAGCACACACGCACACGCAACTCAGTTACACCTACCTTTGTTACTGCCTCTCACGTACCTACATTGTCCTGATAGAATCAGACCGCGGGCTCCGAGATTTTTTTCTCCCCGGGAGGGTGTCGGAGTTACCAAGAGCATGGTTGCATGTCGAATGTAGTTTTGGATATGTCCATTATCAATATATTTAATGATTCAGGTGGTCATCTATGTTTTTTGACTATACTGGGCAGACACCTGACCTCCTCCACCTTTCAACATCCAGATTTATATACTTTTAAAAATACAACCCCTACCCACTATATTTACACAACAAGCTCCTCATTTCCATACCAACCACCTTCCACCTTTTCCCACACAAAGCCCCCTTTCTACCACAAACCCGTCTTCTTCACTGCTTTTACCTCATATCCCCAATAATCACCCCCAAAATCCAACAATTCACCCCAAAAAACGCCAAACTCGCCAGCCACAAGCCCGGCAAATAGGTGCTATTCCCCAAAAACTCCAGCTCAAACCCCTGCTGCAGCCACGCACCCTGCGCCACCACCCACAGCACCAGCGCCGCGAGCCCGAACTTTTTATTCTTCACAAAGCTCGACTGGGGGAGGTACAGGGGGAGCAGGACCATATACCACAAAAAATACTGGCTCGTGCAGACCTTGTTGAAGGTGACAAAGGCGAACGTCTGGGCGAGCATGGAGGTGGGGAGGGATTTTTTGGCAGTGACGAGCGGGATGAAGACTGTTGAGAGGAGGAGTTGGGGGAGGAAGGCTAGTTTTTCGATGCGGAAGGAAGATGATGAAGAAAGGGGGAGGGAGGAGGAGAGGTAGAGTTGGGTGTTGTAGGGGGAGAAGTTGTGGCGGTGGTCGAGGCGGGTTACGTGGTGGAGGTAGGTTTCTTGGAGGAAGGGGGTGCCGTATCTGGGAGGGGGGGGGGAGGTTAGTTGGGGGTTGGGGAGAAAAGGGAGGGGAGGGGGGGAGGGCTTACATGAGGTACATTGCTATGTTGAGGGTTGAGAAGGTGGTTAGGCTGATGAGGGCGAGTTGGAGGCGGGGTGGGGTGATGAAGTTGAGGATTTTGGCGGTGAGGAAGGGTGGTTTGGATGATAGACTGGTGGGTTTGGTCTTGTTGGGGGACATTCTTTCGTTGTCCATCCACCAGACGATGGCGGGGGCGTAGATAAAGGGGTAGATTTTGAAATGTACGCTGAAGCCGAGCAATAGACCGGCCAAGGTGACACGTCTTTCCAACACGGCCCATAGTAGTGCCATGACTAGCACTCCGAGAAGACCTTCAGAGCTTCCTCTTGTGCTGATGGTGGCTACCATTGGGTTGAGAAGCCAGATGGTGGCGAATTTGCGGGCTCGAGGGGCATCCATGGATTTGGCGAGCACCTTTTCTAGAAGCCATCCTGCTACCAAGTCTGATATGGCAAAGAGAACCTTGCCAAAGCTGAAGAATGCAACGTCTAGGATCCGGTTTCCGGTAACATGGGCTGTTGGGAGAAGAAGCCAGGCCAGGACTGGAGTGTAGCGGTAGGTCTCTCGCTCATAGGGGCTCTGCCCTTGGGAGACGAAGCGTGCGGCATCGGTGAAGACGAGATAGTCGATGTCGGTGTATTTGACGGGGGAGTTTGCGTCCTGCCAAAGGCCATAAAGGAGAAACACCAGACGAAATATTGCGGCGGATAGGTAAAGGGGGAGTGGGCGGTCGAAAAAGGTCGTTACCAAGGAAGAAGCACCTGAGGATGATGTTGCTGGTGGCTCTGGTTGGCCCGTGCCTGATGGCTTCGTCATGTCTTCCTGTCTTGCCTGTCTGATCAATTTTCAAGTCGATTGTGTGTCGATAACCATTTGCCTTTTGGAATTGTTTTCAATCTTCCCTTCTCGGTCAAGCTCAGCAACACAGTAACGACGTGTCAACCCGATACAACTTGGTGATCTGCCCAGCTTTCCCACACAGAGTTCCGACCGCCTTTGTACCCTTTTACTTCATCAAGAGAGATAAGCTTGTTAGAAATCGCTTTGGCCACGATGCGGAGAAATATTGTCGATTTATGTATGAGATTGTCGTCCTTCACCCTTCATGTCTGGGTGAATCTCACCCCTGTTGAGATGAGATGAGCCTAACAATTTTGGTGTAGAGCCACGCCCATGGAGTGTCCCCATAGCACCAAACCAATCACCACGACGTCAAAAATGGAAGGCGTTCAAGAGCGACAACAAATTGCACCTCTTGTACAAACCAACAAAAAATACGTCAAAATGTCCGGGTTCAAGCGCGACTGGAATGGCAATGCCAAGAAGAGGGATGGACCAAAGCCGCCTGCCAAAAAGGCTGTGCAGAATCAGTTCACACCCATGTTTGAGACTCTCAGAGATGAGCTTGACCGGCACCATGACCGCCGGGAGCGCATTATCAAGGCTTCAAGAGATATCACGGCTTTGAGCAAGAAAATGTGAGCTTGCATGTGCCTTGGCTCGAATTGACCCTTCACTAACCACCGTGACAGAATATTTGCCTTGCAGAGGTATGGGGTGGATCTAAATCCTAAGAAGATATCTTGAAATGCTCATATCATTATTCAGAATCCGGAAAATCGACGAGGAATTGCCAAAAAACATCCAGGCCGAGATTGACACACGGCTCGCCGATATCTCCAAGCTTCTGGCCACCATTGCCCCTGAGATCCAGGGCATCAATCGCTACCGATATGCTCGATCCCTGATGTGTCTGGAAGAGCTTGTGGAGGCGCTTACTTTCTTGCATTATCTCAAGACACAGACCCTCATCACCCCCGAGCAGCTAACACCGATCATGGAGGACTTGGTCCAGAAGGGGATCACACCATCAGAAGATGTAGCCATGACGGATGCAAGCGAGCCAACTTCTGCGGCCCCAGAGCAACCCCAGGAGAAGGAGACACCGAAAGTTAGCCTCACCCAAGATGACTACCTCTACGGCGTGTTTGATCTTACGGGTGAGATGATGCGTTTTGCCACTACGTCAACAGCACTGACAGGCACAATGGCTGGGGGCGGAGCTGGGGGTGACGAACAGCCTCGAACCATTGTCGAGGATATGCATGAGCTGGGTAGCTTTTTTGAGATGCTTCCCGTTGGGCAAGGCAACAGGTTCCAGTGGGAGAAGAAGCTGGAGGTCACACGGCAGTCTGTTCAAAAGGTTGAACGTCTGGGTTACGACAGGACCATCAGGGGTAGCGAACGTCCCAAGGGGTGGATTCCGGATTTGAGTGGTGGTGATCAAGCCGAGGAGGAATAAGTTGTACCTTTCAGAACATTTCAGAACTATGCTGAGTTTCTCAGATAGAATTATGGTCTGTCTTGTGAGAGACAATGGTTGTATCCTAACCCTACAGCCCGGAGCTTGTCAACAGTATTTTCTTGCTGGGACATGTGGGACAACAGTCCCCTGAATCAGTCATCTAGGGAGAAGACTTTCATTCTAAGCTACCAAGGGTCTAGGAAAGAGAATACCGGTAAAATAGTTGACTAAGAATACCCAAATCCTCGGGACGTTAATGTGTATGTCATGTTCATGGTGATGCTTGAGTCATCCGGAAACCCACATGTGTTTGGCAGGACGAGTGAGAACTCCAGGCTGGCTCTAGGCCGTCTTCAAGGGTCGCATTACCCCAATCCTTACTTCTACCTGGATCGAGTGAGCAGAGTCAAGTACCATGACATCGAGGCTCCAGGACAGATTATTCCTGTCTCCAGCTTTCAACAAAACCCTTCATGGTGTTTTGCGATCTGGACCTGTCCATCCCAGAGATGAGATGAAACGCGGAGCCAACCAGGGTCCTCGGTCCAGAGCAGTTAAAGTGGAGCGTCGGGCAACGGCCCTTTCTGCCTCAGGCCATCAAAATCAGGGACGAGGGGGGGTGGGCGAAAGTGGGCTGCTCAGTGCGGGGTTCCGGGACTCAGCGAAATCTATTAAATTCAAAAGATTTTCTAACCCCGCCATCCTCGCCCTCCTTGCTGCCACCTCGACAACTTCCTCATCCACACCTCTAAACAAAACGACGTCGCAAAGACTTCACAACATCATCAAAATGGGCTTCACCGATCTCCTCTCCGATGCCGGTCTCACCGTGCTCAACAACTGGCTCCTTACCCGCTCTTACGTTACCGGGTATGTGTTGATTTCCCCCCTCCCTGACAGTCATACACCATTTTTTCCTCTCTTTTCATGATGATCACCGGGGTCCGTGTTTCTTAGCAGAATTAAGACCTCTGCAAATGATTACACATCCAGCAAATTATTGTGACTCTGATTTCCCTTATCCTTTTCACCCCGCAGCGCGCAGTTCAGTTTTCGGCTCTGAGTTGCGCTTTGTGTCCTCTTGTTCACTGCCAATTCTAAGCGCGCAAGAGAAAAGCAAAAGAGACGTTGTGAACTAACAAAGGCGCTTCTCCAAAGGTACTCTGCCTCCCAGGCCGATGTTGTCGTCTTCAAGGCCCTGAGCTCCGCTCCCGATGCCGCCAAGTACCCCAACGCTGCCCGTTGGTACAAGCACATCGCCTCCTACGAGGAGGAGTTCACCACCCTCCCCGGTGATGCCAGCCAGCCCTACACCGTCTACGGCCCCGACGTCGCCGAGGTGACCCTCAATCCCGCCAAGGCCCCCGCCGCCGCCGCCGAGGAGGAGGAGGATGAGGATGTCGACCTCTTCGGTTCCGACGACGAGGAGGAGGACGCCGAGGCTGCCCGCATCCGTGAGGAGCGCCTCGCCGAGTACCGCAAGAAGAAGGAGGGCAAGGCCAAGCCCGCCGCCAAGTCCGTCGTCACCATGGACGTCAAGCCTTGGGGTATGTTGCAATTTTCAATGATTTACTTTTTCTGGCATTCCTGCTAACACTGCTTCTCCACAGATGATGAGACCGACATGGTTGCCCTCGAGGAGGGTGTCCGTGCCATCGAGAAGGACGGCCTCGTCTGGGGTGCTTCCAAGCTCGTCGCCGTCGGCTTCGGTATCAAGAAGCTCCAGATCAACCTTGTCGTCGAGGACGAGAAGGTCTCTCTTGATGATCTCCAGGAGCAGATCGCCGAGCTCGAGGACTACGTTCAGTCTTCCGACATTGTTGCCATGCAGAAGCTTTAAACGTCTTGTCATGTGATGTGTTGAGATAAAATAGTTGGTGGTCATCTTGAAAACAAAAACCATGACCTCTCATCAAATGCTACGAACAATGTAATGAGTAACGAAAGGAGCGTCTTTTTCGGAAAATTTTATAGCGTGTGTTGCATCTTGATAATATGCGCAACAAAACCAACAAAGTCAAATCTTGCTCTTTTTTGGGGGCAGCGACGTTAGAGAAGACCAAAAAGTCAGATGCTGGATCATATTATGCCTTTGTTCCTGAGTGTGAAGCCTTGTATCGACATGGGCGTAAAGACATGCTGCAGCATGTACCTATTCCATAATCTACGGTCTCAAGGGTTAAAACAAAGCAGTACACAGGCTCATTCCGTCTATAGATATCAGGTATGTAATGCTTGCTTTCCTGTCCCTTTGATGCCTCTTCTCCTGTCCCTCTCTGCCTTTGTCTCCTCTCTTCGTGCATCACAAACAAACCTCCTCTCATTTTAGCCTCCCAACGTCCGAAACCTCCCCAACTAGTTATCAAACGTTCCTTCATTCCCCCCCTCCTTCCAACATCCAATTTCATTCACGTTGTTCATACGGTATCATAATCCTTCAACCTCTTCTCTTCTTGTCGCTATCGTTCCCCTTTCATCCCAACTTCACACCCCAAACCCCCCTCCCGGCGCTGACACCCAACCAATCCCCATACTCCCCCCCAGCCAAGTGCGGCACCCACCCCAGATTGCCCACCTCGTACTCGCACTGCCAAGCAGCAACCGGACTCCTGACATTATCAGTGCTTGCAGCAGCCTGAGCGCCCGTTGGCGGGGCAGCCCCGTTGGTGGAGATTGTGGCCGCGTTGGACGTGTTGTTGTTGTTCAGCAGGTCCCAGATCAACACCTGGCAGTCGTCACCTCCCGAGGCCAAGGTTCCTCTCCTCAGAGGGGACCACTCGACGCAGTTGAGCGCGCCGCCGTGGCCGCGGAGCTCGAGGAGGGCCTGGCCAGGCTGGCGCACGTCGAGGATGCGTATTACGTTGCTGTCTTGGGCAAAGGTGGCGAGGAGATGCTGGTCGTGGGGGGAGGTGGCCAGTCGGAGGAGGGGAGGAGGGTGGGACATTGTTTGCTGGGCAAGTGTGGGGGAGATGCGACCTCCGTTAGCGTCTAGAACAAATATATTAGTTTACGGGTAAAAATAAGAAGGAAATGGGGGAAAAGGTATACCTCTTTCTTCCTTTCCGGTTGGCTCGTAAATAATGGTGCTGTGCTCCAGACTCCTCAGATCAAACATTCTCACGCTGCCGTCCTGACCACAGCTCACAAAGACGTCCACACTGTTGGCGCAAAAACGGACGTCGTAGACTTCCTTGTCGTGGGCGATTAACTGAGTTTTGGCCGTGAGGGATGGAATATCCCAGATGGTGCAGGTAGTGTCGATGCTGGACGTGATAATTAAGCTGGGGGTCACGGTGTTCCAGTCGAGCGAGGTCAGGGGTGCTGTGTGGTCGGGTGTCTTGGAGTTGGAGAGCAAAGCCAATGGGGTGAGTTTCGTAATCGGCATGTCACGGCCGTTTCTTGACGTTATCGAGGAGCCAGGAGTCTGAACTTGAGGATCGGAAGGAAGAGACCAAAGGCGGAGGTGGTCACCGGATGTGGCCAAAAGATCGGTTGACTGTTTTTGTGACGATGGAGGCTCCCACAGGAGACGTGTGACGGGATAGGAGTGAGTCGCTTCGGCGATTCTAGTAAAGTCCATTGTATATCTCGACCCGGCGGGCGAGTAGACGTCGGACGGTGTGGGAGTCACTTGAGCGTCGAGAATTTGAATCTACCACCGGAAGTGAACCAGTTAGAGAAGACATTTCCAAGCAGCGACATATCGCTCGCATGTACTTACGTAGTTGTGCCCATCTTCCAAATAACTCCCAATAGCTACTTTCCCAGCACTGTTTCCCTGGGGAGCCCATTTGCACCAGTCGAACGCATAGAGAGCCCATGGGGCCATGTAGTTGCTGGTACGTGACTGAGTGTTTGCATGCTCGTAGGAGGTGGTCCCGGGGATGCCATCGGAAAGACTCGAGTCAGCGCGGGGCCGTATGTCAGCGAGACCAAGGGGCGCATTGGAGGGGATGCGCTGGGAGCCCGAGGACTGGCTGTATTTTGAATCGGTTGGCGACATGTACTGCGAAGAGCTCCCGGCACCGCCAGGAGTGTTGGGAGCGTAGGCAGAGTAGCCGGACCCGCCCTCGTAGGGAGCGGCGGGGCTGGATCGCGGGTAATTATGCGACAGGTTCATCGAGTTGGGTTTTGTTGGTGTTTGATGAGGCTGATAGTCTGGTGGCTGCTGTTGCTGCATGGTAGGCAGGACCGGAGCGGTATTTGACGAGATGATAGGAGGTCTGGTTTGCAGCCCGCCCGGCTGTAGCACGTTGGGCACTACACCGGCGCTTTGGTGGTGATGCTGCTGAGGATTTGGGGACTGCTCGAGCTTGATATGGGAAGGAACGCCGGGCCCAGAGGAATATTGGCGGGTGGGAAGCTGCTGCTGCTGCTGTTGAAGGGGATGTTGGCCTTGTTGGGCCATGCTGGATGACGAGGGTAGGTGGAGTTCGTCGTGTTGCGACGAGTAGGCGTCTGTTCGCCGTGACGGCTGCTGGTATTGCTGCTGTTGGTTCATGGTCTCGGACACTCTCAAAATTCTGCGCGCAGCACACAGGAGGTTCGGTGCCGGGTCCGAGCTTGGTTGATCGAAGGGTCGACTCGAATCAAGCAGCGGAGGGAGGCGGGGGATGATTGGAGTACTTGTTTGGGGGGGGGGGGAGCGGGGTGGTTCGTAGTTCGAGATGCGCCAGAGCGATGCGATGTCCGCCCACCGTGGCTCCGTCTTGCGACCGGAATGCAAGACCGGTGTCAGTGTCGCGTCTTCAGCGCGAGATGTGGCTGTTTGGGCCCAAGAGCCCAGGATTGGCTTGCGGTAGAAGATCGCAGGACTCGTGTTATGCTGAAGAGGGGATTTCCCAAACCGGGCGACCAAATGTGATGTTTCGGTTTGGCAGCAATCGTGCACCCAATCCAGCCGCCGACGGGGCTACTACCTTGGCCGCCAAGTTGCGAATCGCCAGCCGCCTACTGAGCACTGACCAGGTGTCTGCGGCTGGTCTCTGACACGTTGGATTGATCTAGGGCGTCACTTGTTGACTCAAATCTAACGACCTACGGGTACCTGAATGGTGGTCAATATCAAAGCCACACAGCGAGACACATACACAGCGGATGGCTTCTGGGGTGATGTGCATCTCCTGCCTGAACCGTTGCTTCTACCCAAGGGTAGCCCCGCGGCCTTTTTGGAGGTTGGTGGACCGGCTGCTCCGCTAACAACAAGCTGGATTATAGGTAGCTTCCTTTCAGGCCCCTCGCAGCATCAGCGGAAGCTTCAATCGTCAGAGCAGAGGGAGTTGGAGAAACAAACCCGGCGGGAGAACAACTGCAGACCTCACGTGTTCCCGCTACCTGTTACCTTACCCAACCAGACCAGCCGAGCGGGTATCTGCAGCGCTGAGGACGAACCGCGGTTATCATTGTGCATCAGTGACCCATCTCAACGTCCCGCTAAACAACGTCCCGTCACCTGTATTATACTCTCAACATCTGCCACCAGACACATCTTGAATCTATCACCAATTTCCACACAACCAGTCATAGCTATTCACCATGCCTCGAGACGAACTACCCTCGTTGCTATTGCTTCCATTTCCTCCCGACCCCTTAAGTCGCTCGTTGTTAAACACGGCATATCGACCATCCATCACTGCTGCACTCTCAAGGCTAAAGCGACCAAATGGCGCCTCTAAACTCACCGTAGCTGTCGAATGCCCAATATTGCACGGCCAGTTCTTGCGGTCCAAGACCCTGTCATGGACCGAAGCCCAGGCTTTGGTAGCCGGCATCTACACCATCATCTCCGTCGTCTCTGCTCAGCTTGGCATCGGCACCGAAATTGACGGCGGGCCAAACTCAGTCGATGCCACAGTCGTTTTGATTGACCACAACCGCAACAAGCGCTTCACTGAAGACTTTCGCCCTGCCATTGAGACCAACAACACCACCGTGATTGACCTCGCAACCTTTGCCTCGGCCTATCACCCATGGAACTACATCTTCCACGTCCGAAGCGAGGTTGGGCTTCAGTTTTATCAGACCTATCTCAAGCTCGCTGAGGGGAGGCAAACATTGCTGCAGGAGCAGTTGATTCCTGTCGAAGGGGGCATCACTATGAATGTTGTCCCCCAAGGAAATATACCACGCCCAACACCTGCTCGGACGCCGGGGGTCCCTGTCGTCTGTCTCGGTGGAACCTTTGACTATCTACACCCAGGTCACAAGCTTCTCCTCACCGCCGCTGCGCTGTTGTTGAAAGTCCCAAGAAAAGACGACGCCAATATGCAACCTTGCACCTACATCATCGGCATCACAGGCGATGAGCTTTTGAGAAACAAAAAGTATGCCGAGTTCGTCCAGTCTTGGGAAACCAGAGCGAGGAATGTGATTTTGTTTCTGTCCCGGATTCTCGAGCTCTCGGAAAGAGGATGGAAAGACACTCAGCAACCGCAACGAGTGGAGGAAAGGGACGGCGATGTCAAGGCTTGGTTTAGGGATGGGACAATTCTTGTTCACTGTGTCAGGATTCAAGATCCTTTTGGGCCCACGATCACGGTGGAGAATGTTGATGCGTTGGTTGTGTCTGGGGAGACGAGGTCAGGAGGCAAGGCAGTGAATGATAAGAGGGCTGAACAGGGGTGGAAGACGTTGGAGGTGTTTGAGGTGGATGTGCTGGATGCGGAGGATGTGTTGGAGGAGAAAGAGAGGACCAAAACAGAAGAGAATTTCTCGGCGAAGATCAGCAGTTCGGCAATACGGCAGCAGAGAGCGTTGGCGAGGCCGGGGACCAAGATATGAAGTGTATGCGAGCAGCTGGCGAGATCATGATGGAAATGATAACGGTTTGATTTTCGTTTTCGTATACCAGCCATCCGGATTTATTGATTGCTATTGTTTGTTCACATGCTTGCCTACGTTGGCTTGGGTTTGATTCTCGTCTTTCCTCTTTTGAATCGTTAGCTTGAACATTGGTGTCACATACCCGCCAGCCATCGGTTCTAGACTGCTTATAAATATCTACAAGAAACTATGGACGTTACTAGATGGTCTGTGCCACCGCCACTGTCTCGGTTTTGTAGTTCGGACTTTGGACTACAGAAGCTGGTGAATATTACACGTTTCTGCACGTGTGGCCAGACATATGTACACAATTTACTTCTCTAGATTTCTTTTACAATTCAAAATCTATGGTTTCTATCACACACGCCTGCCGTTGTGCCAATTACGTATAGTCGTTAGCTAGTCGCTTGCTGACTCAGTAATGTATCTATGTGTTGCCACATCAGGGGGAGAATAGGGGTATAAAAAAAGAGGGCTTCCCAAAACTGTCCTCTTCACATCTTTACCAACCAGAATTCAAGATCCACCATTGACCTAATACGGCCAGTCCACTGTTTGTTCGCCTCAAAGAATCAGTCTCGCACAAATCCGAATACCACGCAAACGCCACCAGCAAAACCTCTCAATCGGGTCCCTGGTCCCGACGATGCGGCGATGTGTGTATGTGCCCCAGCGGCGTGGAGTCAACCCCGTCAACCGTTGCATCTTGCGGCGCGCGGCAGAGTCTGTGCGATCCTCTGGGATTCCGTCCGCTTATCTCTACGTTCTCTGTGCCGCTGAGCCTCATCCTGCTACGCCTCATCCTACTACAGCTAACTTGTCCACTAGCTATGCTTTGAAACGTCCCAATGAAGCATGAAGCCTATTGGACAACAAGCGATGATTTGCTCCGTGAAAGCAGACGCTGAATAGCTGAGTGTTTGTTGTCTTTAATGTGATTGATTTCTCTAGTAGTAGGTATCCGTAGGTAGCCGTATCTAACTGATTTGCTTTTTCCCGAGCCTTGTTTTTCCCACCTCACTCATATATTCGTGTCCCCCTCCTCCCAAAACGCAAAAAGAAAAATATGAGTCTCCAAATATGGTGATGTACATGAAGAATTTGCACTCCAATCCAATAATCCGTATCTAATGAAAGCCGTAAGCCAACAAACAAGAAACTGTGCCCGTAGATGTATGTGTAGGCAGGTAAAAAAGCTGTTGTACACCATTCTAATCAACCGAAATAGTCCACTTCGTCTGCACCCTAATCCCCTCCGGCTGCCTATGATAGTTCCGATGATCCCCCACTTGCATCGTGAGCGCCTCCTCGGAGCTATTCGCCCTCAGCGGCGTCCCCGCCCTATCCCCATCCGGCGTGGTAGCAGCAACGTCCGTCTTGTGATACACCTCCTTGTTCGGTGCGTACAAATCTTCCATCACGATCGTGTCGGTGCCGGGGTTGGAGCTGTTCTTCAGCTTGCTGAACCCGTTGGTGCCGTTGGTGCCGTTCTCAGAGGAGTGATACGGGTCGAGCTTGGAGGGGCTCTTGCGAGAAAAATAGCGGGTCCAGAGGGTGCCGAGCATGGGGAGGCTGACGCAGAAGATGCCGAGGTTGGGCTCGGTCGCGGACCAGAAGTCGGCCCAGACCATGGATTCGGTCAGGTTGACGAGGTCGAGCTGGGTGAGGGTTACGATGCGGATCATGGCGACCACGCTGACGCTGGAAGGGGGAGAGGTTTGTTAGATGTGCGAACGGAAAGGAGAAGGCGAGGGAATCACGTACAGTAAACCAACCAAGAAGACGGCTGTCAGGGCGATCTTCTTGCCCTTGGAGGTCTTCAGAGTCCACACTGTTGGAATCGGGAGCGTCAGGATCAACACGTCGGTGATGATGTTGAACGCGCCAATGGCAATAAAAGACCCGACTTGGTCACCACATTGCGCTGTTGGCATCAGAGCGACGGTGTAGATGGCGGCAAAAGGACGACAAATCAGAAACACCTGCAGTATATTCCCAACAGACCAGAGACAAACAAAAATGATGACGCCCTTGGTGGCCATGCGCATCGTTTTGTTGACGAAGACACGGAGGTAAAAGATGAGGACGCTGAGCTTGATGGTGCTGATGGATGTCGCATAGATCAGTTCGTATGAGACGAGCATCTTCAGGATGTGTTCGATATTTGGAGCGGTCTCGGCCATTGGATATCCTACACCCATCGGTGCCCCTGAAAGAAGGTAAATATCAGTACATCTGTGTCTCGAGAGCGAGGGGAGAGTCGTTCGACTTACAAAGGCCCTGAATCACTACCATGGCCATGCCCTGAGGGACGGCAAACAGAATGAGGTAGTCATCCCACCACAGGCCAGCTCCCGTCAGGAAGCGAGCAAAGAGTCTCAGCCCAAGGATCACCAAAGTTATGACGGCTAGTACACAGTTGATGATGAGATGGGTTTTGACGATCGGGAGGATCGGAAACTCGACGTATTCAAACATCTTGAAATGTTGATCTGACAAGATGGAGGGGAGGGAGGCCAAAGGGAGTGGTCCCCTTCCTTTTAGTGAGAAAAGGCCACGGCAGTTATCCCGAGTCTGAGCAAGGAAGCTGTCCTGGAAAGGAGAGAGAAAAGATAGAAACTGGGGCAATGCTAAGATCACTGTGGAGCGGTTGCTAATGCCCACCACTTGCTCAGGAGCAGTGTAAGCAACAGGGGACGGAGTAAAAAGGTAAAGATCGTCAATATGACATCCGGGGCATGGCCGGCAAGCAACCCAGGTAGTTGTCGGGACACGAGAAAGAAAAGATGAGCAGCAGGATAAGCACGTCGTGCCTCGTGTGGGTAGCAGTCACATCTACAAGAAAGAAAAGAGAAATAATAAACTGCAGAAGGGCGTTGCATTGCCCATGAGAGGAAGCACACCTATTCGACCGGGGGGTGTAAGTGATGCTGTGCCGTGCATGTGCCGTCTGGGTTCCTCTTGGAGAAACGAGACTGGTCAAGCAATAAGCGAAGTCTTTCGGGGTCTTTGGATAAAGATGTGGCCTGCTTTCTGAAAGCTCTGGTGCCCAGCCTCGGTTGTACCTGATGATTTTGGGTCTATGCAAGCTTATGTGAGTGATGTGATGGTGCTGTCAGGGCAGGGTGGAACTGAGATATAATATTGTGTGTTTGGCTCCAGCCTGGCACAACTGGCACAACTGGCTCAAAGGAATAGTAATGCCCGGCCAAATCTCTGGACCACGAAGAGGTCCTCTCATCCGGCTTCCAACACAGAAATATAAATTTTGATGGCCGCTGCGGTAAGACAAAACCGTTGCACTACTAGGGACGGCGCGTTCAAGTTCCACTGCGGAAGCCATCAACGGCGTGTCCGAGCACAAGGGACCTTGGCAAGTCTTTGACAGCAGACGACAGCAAGGACGAAGAAGCGGACGAAATCCAAGAAAGACCTTGTTCTGCAAGGATACATGGGCTAGCTTGTTTGAGCTGTGTGGGGTTCGAGACGTCGTTTTTTGAGGTCTTCGTCAATATCTCCTCTTCCGGATGGCTTCCCCGGGCAATCACTTCCTGCTTAACCCCCACTTTCCGTGCCCCAAAACCACCTCCAGGCATGGTGAATTCAAAGTCTCCCATTGACTCCCGTCTTGCTGCGTCGATAGCGCGAGAGCTGGACGAGTCCATCGTGCCATTCAAACAATAGTCGATACCCCGCCCTTAACCCTGGCCCCAATTACCTGGTGCAGATCTGCGCCCCTTTTTGCCGCTCCATACCACCTCGAGTCTGCCCACCTCTAAGGATATCTCTCGCTTCTTCATGACCCCAGTGTAACCTCAGTCTTTTTTCAACCAACTTGGCGTGCTTGCGGGTGTCATTGTCGAGCCAGAACGTCCCCAACTGCAGCCACCGACCTGCAGAACACGCAGAACACCTGCAGAACGCCCACATTTCTGGGGCTCACGACACCGAGGTGTGGAGGGGCGGCCCCTGAATAAACACACTCTTAGACCATGTTGGGGGTCAGCGGTGGTAAACCATTGGCATGGCCCAGTGGGGGCTGGGGGACTGGCTCGAGAGGGGAACTGAAGCAAACAAAAGGACCACGTTCGCGACATACTCGGTTGAAACGAGGCTGATCTTCATACCGGCTTCTCCAGACTCCTCTCTGCTGCGTGTTGCGAGCCTGGTGATATCCACTTTGCGAACCCCCAATTGTTCGTCATCCCCGAACTGCCGAAGCCGAGATCTCTTGCCTGCTCCCCCTTGTGCATACAATTGGCGAGACCCCCTTTCTGTTTCCATATCTGTCCAGCTTTGGGTGCCCCCTTCTTCTGCATCTTCAGCAACATCCAGCCCGCATCTTGCCGAGAGCGCCCAGATTGTTCAGTACAACCCACCATCAGCAAACCTCCCATCATACATCATGGCTGCTGTTGACCTTGAGAAGCCGTTCGACTATGTCGTCGTTGGCGGCGGCACTGCCGGCCTCGTCATTGCCAACCGGCTCTCCGAAGACAGCGATGTCCGTGTTCTTGTCATCGAGGCCGGTGCAGACCGTAGCAGTGACCCCCTGGTTCTTTGCCCGGGTCTCGTTGCCGGCTTGTACGGCAAGGATGAATACGACTGGAACTTCACATCAACACCCCAGGTAGGTCGTGCCACTCGCTCTCTTGACCAGGAGGGCCCTTTGCTGATCATGTTTCGTAGCCTACCCTGAACAACCGGGTCATCAACCAAGCTCGCGGGAAGATGCTTGGTGGCAGCTCGGCCCTCAACTTCCTCATGCTGTTGTATCCTTCCAAGGGCAACATTGACGCCTGGGCAGCCCTGGGCAACGAGGGCTGGGACTTTGACTCTCTTGCTCCCTACCTGCGCAAGTTTGCAACCGTCCACACTCCTCCCCAGTCATCCAAGGACCTCTGCGGGTTAACCTATCACAATGAGGACCTCGCCAAAGGTGACGGGCCCATCCACGTCACTTTCAGTGAAGGTTACAATATAACCAACCAAGCTTGGTTGAAGACCTTTGCTGGACAAGGCCTGGAGGTCACCACGGATCCTCGTGATGGAAGGGCATTGGGTGCCTTCCAAAACCAGGCCAGCATTGATCCAGTAACACACACCAGAAGTTTCGCAGCCACAGGCTATTACAACCCAGAGGTTGCGAAGCGATCCAACTTGGTGGTGCTCACCGAGACTTTGGTGGAAAAGATTGTCTTTGACACCACGGGAGATGAGCCTGTTGCCACTGGTGTTGAGATTTTGACCAAGGATGGTGAGAAGAAGCAGATATCTGCCAACCTTGAAGTCATCCTGTCGGCTGGTACCCTGCAGTCACCCCAGATTCTGGAGCTTTCCGGTATTGGAAGCAAGGACATCCTCGAGAAGCACAACATTCCCGTCATTGTTGAGAACCCCAGCGTGGGCGAGAACGTGCAAGACCACCCCATTGTATGTCAGAGCTTCGAGGTCGCCGATATGACCCCGTCAGGAGATGTCCTCCGTGACCCCAACGTTCTCAACGCTTTGGTAGGCATGTACCAGGCCTCCGGCGCCGGACCTCTCGGCCAGAGCACCATCAGCGTAGCCTACTCCCCCCTCGTCGACGGCTCCGGCATCGTCTCCCCCGAGGCCAAGAAGGAGCTCCTCGCCTCCCATGAGCACACACTCACCACCCCGGACGCGCAAGCCATCAGAAAACTCGTCGAGTCCCCCGACGAGGCTACCTTCCAGTTCCTGCTCTTCCCCACCCAGGTCTCCATCCCTGACGTCCCCAAGTCCATGGCCGAGTACATCCTCCCGGTCCTCCCCGAGAACTACATCACCGTCATGACCATCCTCAACCACCCCTTCTCCCGCGGCAGCGTGCACATCTCCAGCCCCGACGTCCACGCCGCCCCTGTATGGGACCCAAAGTACAACTCCAACCTCCTCGACATGGAGCTCCTCGCCCGCGGCGTCGAGTTTGTCGAGCGGCTCGTCGACAAGTCGACGCCGTTTGGCAAGCTGCTCAAGGACGGGGGGAAGAGGCAGCCGGAGGGGCTTGTGGCGACGGATCTGGAAAAGGCAAAGGAAATTGTCCGCAAGAGGCAGATCTCCGTGTTTCATGTGTCTGGCAGCTGCGCCATGAAGCCAAGGGAACAGGGCGGTGTGGTGGATGCGAGGTTGAGGGTGTACGGGACCAAGAGGCTTAGGGTGGTGGACGCGAGCGTGTTCCCGATGGAGCCGGTGGGAAATATTCAGAGTGTGGTTTATGCTGTTGCGGAGAAGGCGGCGGATTTGATCAAGGAGGATAGGAAGAGCTTGTAAATTTGTTTTCTGTATTTGGTTCCCTTGTCTGCCTGTGGAAAGGTGGGAATAGACTGATAACAAGTTTGCTAGCTGCGCATTTAGTCTTCTCCCGGCTTTTGGCCTGACATGTCGGACTCAGATGGCCCGTTTGTGACCCTTGACCTGTTGCAAATCCAACCAGTACCCCCTCAAACTGACTTCCCTCTTCTGCGGCTCCTTCTTTTTAGTGACACGCCCAGTGAATGGATTTTCAATCTCCTTTTCAACAAAGAAAGTGAGTTTCGTGGTAGACATGTCATCTTTCAAGGACTCGCAAGTGTGTTTGTCGGGACAAACGATGGACTTGATGGTGTTTCCCCCCCAGCCGAAACCACACAGATCCGAGATGCCGGGGACAAAGACTCGCTGAGACACAAGATTGGGGCGCTGAGGGTAGAACGGGGACGACGGGTCCGGGCAGGGTTTTCTGTAGTTTGCAGTCGTCAGTTATGGACAGATTGAAAGAGAGCCTGTGGATGTGGAGCAAAAGACCTACTCGTATAAGAAGCAGCAGCTGAGGGAGGAGCCCTTGTAGATGGAATTCACTGGTATAGAGGGGCTGATGTCCACTATTGGCGTGTAATGATCATGGTTAGATAGTGGAGCCTCTGGAGGCAACAATTAAAGAGAAACATACCGCAGCTGGCCTGGTGTGTGTTGTCGAGAGTCTCAGGCGAGAAAGCCTGGCAGGGACCCTCATAGTTGGCCTCAGCAAAGAGCGACAAGCCAGTGCTCCCACAGGCCGCGACAGTCTTGGGACTGCCGAGAACATACAGGGGCGAAAGCAAGGCAAGAAGAAGCCCAGTAAGCCTACCCATCTCGAATATTGCTAGGTGTGTTGACGTTTTCCGAGGCACGTTCGACAAGATTGTCTCGCCTTTTTTTTAGATGGATCAGAGGGGCTCTTTGATATTCTTGTGCTCAGCTGGATGAAAAAAATTGATTGTCATCGAGAAACCTGCCTTTGGTCCATCTTTGTGAGCCTGCCCAAACCTTCTAAAGATAGTCTTCGACCCGGCCACTGTAAGCTTTGGTCCGAGGCTTGACTCTATCTAGGTTTCGTGTTCTGAAAGTACGTAGTTAGCCTACCTGCCCGCTTCTCCACAATCAGCAATTCGTGGATTTTGGCTGCGAATCATGCTAGATCTGTCTTCTCCGGCGAGATATGGATGTGTGCGTGTTGTCTTCGCCCTGATACGAAGTGGTTAACGAATCGCAGGAATCACTGCTGATCGCGAGCATGAACTTTCGATTGTGGTGCGTTATCATCGCACTGGCGGAAGCGGCCTGCTTCTGGGCTGACAAAGAAAATGTACAATCCAGTGCATGCTAAACAAACTCACACAGGTCTGGACCTCAGGCCTCTACGTCACGGATGGTTGGGTTTTCCTGAGCAACAGCGAGTTGGCATTAGAATATGATATATGTTGATATGTAGTAATTTGGCCACGATTACCTCATCAATAGACTCCTGGAATGTATTGCCTATCTAGCAACATACCTAGCAAACGAGCTCACAGGTCCTCCCATCTACTCCAATCTAACTCCTTCTCATTACTCCGAGGGTATCCGAAGAAGTTTGCCGTCCCAATCAATTATGGAAAGCCACGGCTAACACCCCTAGTCATCCTCGCTGGCGCTGCCATAACCTTCGTCTGTCTGAGAGCGGCAATAGTCACTCACATTGCAGACAACACTGTGGGCGAGACCCTCATACGCAACCTCTTCCAGCTTCGTATCTCCGGGGAGCAGACGCTGTGCCTGTCCAAGACATTGGTGTCTGGAGAAAAGCACACAGCAATGGCCGGGCATGACGGTGGCCGAAACAACGTGGGCTGATTTGGGGCTTTCATCGGGCATACTGACATAGCCACGCGGGATATCATAGCACCGATCCTTGGTCAACTTCAGTTGGACGCAGTACTCGCCCTCTCCGCAGTACTTGAAGTTGTAGTCGGTAACGCCAATGGTCTTTGTGAACTTGTGGAGCTTCTGGTCCATCTGTCTCTGGAACACCCATTCATCGTCCTCGGGCTTCTCGTCTAGGTTTCTGATGCCCCATCTCGAGATGTGGTCCCTGTAGTACTCAGGCATGGACGAAATGGTGCTGTAGGCAAACTCATGTTGCTGCCACTCGCCAGGGAGGATAAAACCTCGCTTGCAGTCGCGCAGCACAAATACCGTCCTGGTGCGAGATTCATCGGGAACCGTCTCGTGCTTGAACCCATACGAGGCACACACGTCGAACGATCCAAACTTGTCGAGATTGCATCGAGTGTGGTTATTGAGAGAATTCTTCACCAAGTCGCCCATCGCTGCTCTGCCACAACTCCTACGCTCAAACATTAGCACACAATCTCTCGGCGTGGAAGCAAGATGGCATGGTCGGGCTTACATCCCCAAGAGCGGCACCGCAAACCAGCTGCCACAATAGTCATTGGCCCAGACGTCTTTTGACCAACTACCGGTTGTAGAGTATGAAAGAGATCTTTGCCGTGTCCTCGTGATCCCATACGACTGAGAAGACTTGACATTACTCTCCCAATCCACACTCCGCTTTCGGCTTTGCTCGAATCTTTGGCCGTCGCTGTGTGTATAACCCGATGTCATGTCCACACCGGCCTTTCCCATGATTGGAACCCCATCAAACAGCGGTATATTAGACAGACCGACACCGGCTGTGCCGGTTACCCCGAAGTTGAAGGTATCCGCAACAGTCCATGTATCGCCCCATGATATTCCATCCTTGTAAGTGGTGCTGTTTCCAGTGGAAGATTCGTCCTTGATCATGACGGTCGTTGCTTCGCCGACTGGGCCACCGAGACTCACAGAGATCCCGCAACTATCGCTTCGTTGACATGGGTTGTGCCAGCTCCGAACGCCCAGGACCCGCGGGTGGCCCCAATACCACTTGTGGCAAACAGTTAGTCAGGGGCGAGGAGAGAAGACGTGATGCGGCGGCAGCACTCACCCCATGGCTTGTTTCACAGTAGGCCTTGCAATTGTTGTCGGGGCTCATGTGATCCCAGCACTCGCCCCTGTTAAGCCGATATTGAGGTTTGCAATTTCGATTCTCATCGACAGTCACAAACTGCGCGTCACATATCACCAAACTTAGCACATCATGGATCCGGGCTCATATTCTGGAGGACAACCTACGTGAGGAAATCCATGGCGAATGGCCTTTTGGATCTTGCTGGCAACATCCATGCATTTTGTCTGAGGATACAAAGCTGACGGGGCTGCCACAGCTGATGCTGAGAAGCCCGCCGCCACCAACAGGGAGGCCAGCATCGTAGTCGAGAGAATGATCGGCGAGTACGATAGGAGGCTGTTGCCTTGGTCAGGCCAGATCAGAAGAGGCGAGGATGGGAACAGAAGAAAAAGATGGGAAAGGAAGTCAGAGAAGTAAAGCACCGTGTGACTGCCCGGCCGGATAAGTCCTCGGGTGCGGTGATCTAAACTTTTCGCTTCATGCCGCCACCCCGGGCCCGTAATGCCACCATGAAGAGGAAAATCGACGCCTCGTGAGATACGAAGAGGAAGTCACCGCTAAAACGGCTCCAACCGAGTGCTTCACCATTTTCGTTCAGCAGCTGCCGCCGGTTGGCCTGGAGATCCACAAGCGGAACTCATTGAACCTAGACAGTTCAACAGAAACAGGAGCAGAAACAGGAGCAGAAACAGGAACAGGAACATGAATCTCAGTTCTCTGAAGCTTCACATACATGCAGGCAACCTGGAGGTAGGCTACTCAGGGGCAACGGCTACTGGAAGTGGTGCAGGGGAAGAATACACCACTGGTGAAGAAAAACAAAGAATTTACTAGGTATTAATGCATTCCACCCATGATTCTCTATTTCAGGTTTCTAGTTATCTCCATCTATTCGTCCATTTCGCTTTCTTGCTTACTTCTCAGAATTCCCCACACGTCGAGCTTCGATAGAGACTTCATGTCCCGTCCACAATGACTGTTGGTGATCCCTCGCCAGGACATCCTAGAAATGCATCAGCTTTTGGTCGATTCATGGCGGAAATAGTCAGGGGCTTACCTGTCTTCGGCATCCAAGCAATTGTCTAGAAAGCATTGCTGAACAGCGTTCGCGATGTCCCATTGTCCCCCATCAAATTCACTAAGGGTTGGTAAGTTGTAAGCTTTGAATCGATGCTTGATAGATGTGTTGATCACATACACACAAAGACACATCCAGTCATGAGCGTGAGAACACCCAACTTGAACATAGGTCTTTTCCAGGCACTCGTTATTGCATCTGCTCTTGAGGGGCTGCTTAGCCTTGGGAGGCCCAGCTGGCTGGGTCGCAGGCGGATTTTGTCGAGTGACGAGCCGAGTCTGCAGTGAGCTGGGAGCTGCGCCTGCAAGAGTGCTGCAGAGGATACCGAACCACACTACCCACAGCTTCATGTTTGGGATTTGTCGAAGCCGTCAAGTCAAGCGGGAGCAGTAATGTTGCAAGACTGGCCAACTCGCAGTTGAACACCGGGAGTTGGGAGAAAGAAAAGAAGAGAAGGTAGAAAAGCCCAAGTCGTGCCTCCCGGCCTGCAAAAAGCACGCAAGCCATGATATACGGCATGAGTCCAACGGCGTCAACTTTATCAGCTAAAAACCGATACACATAAAAGCCATGGCGGCGTGACCACACCTTAAGCTATCACAGATTGTGCTCTCGGATCAGGACACCTGGTCTGAATTCGAAACTCTAATACCGTCGAGAAAAGCTTTTTCCTTCCGTGCTACTTTTGAACTGGATTATTTTCCCTCGCTCAAAACACCACATCACTCTCACGACCGCGTCTCAATGAAGTACTCCTTGTCTGGTTCATGGCTTTTAGTCGCGGTTACATCTCTCTTTGGAGGAGTTACTGCCTCCCCAGATGATCCGTTGCCTCCATCGGTGCCCAGACCTGCCGATGACCCAAAGGTCCAGTCCTTTCCCTCATGGAATCCAGTTCACTCTGGACATCACATCAACCTCACCAGGGTCCGCCATGTTCACAGATGCCTCCAAGACTGGTGCGACGATCGTTACCTCATTTGGGAATTGGGCGGCAAGGCCATTTGCAAAACAGACCATCCAGATGGAGAGAACGTCGTGGGCTGGCTCTGCAACCTGGGATATTATCAAAAGGCCTGCTCAGCCGCCATGCTCAACCAGGCCGCCAAAAAGATGATTGAGGGTATGGATGACTACAGAGCCCCCTCCCCCGCAGGCCATATCTATTACATGCCAGAGAGGTCTCAATCGTTTGTCTTTGGTTGGGACACCTACTGCAACGGCTCACCCTCATGCGGAGGACACCGGGATCCTACCATAGTCTGTGAGAACCAGATCAATCACTATCGCCACAGGCCGAGTCCCAAGCCGGCTCAATTCGTTAGCATCGCTAACGCGTACGGATCCGTGAGACACGAGGGTTACCACGTTGAGGAGGACGTTGAAAGTGAGCAGGGCCAAAACAACAACTGCACTGAAGAGGAGGAGTTTGAGAAGTTCAAAAAGGATCAAGCCATGAAGGACATCTCGATTGCCGAGCAGATAATCAGGAAGAAGTTTCGGCCGCACACCCAAAAGGGAATACCACGTAGGTGCCCCCCCAACCTCCTTAATCCTGCAATGACTACAATGACTCGAGGACATTCCTAACACATACGTTTCAGTCGAAGGGGCCAGTGAGGAAAACATTTACCACAATCCAGAACACCACAGGAATGGCGGCCGCTGAGTCTCCTGTCAGCGGGGGGCCGGGCAACATAATGGGTCCATGAGTCAAGGAGGGACGTCTGATGGAACGGCAGCTATTTTACAAGAATGTAGTTGCAAAATCTTGACTCAGTTGCTAGTTATGAGTAACAAACGTTGACTGGAGGACTTTGTTGCGGTGAATAGTTAACCCATGAAAAACCCGAAGCCGAAGCCGGTCCCCACCCTTGTTTGCCGCAGTCCATCATGAGACTTGAAGGAAGGGATCAATGCTTGAAAGCGCAGGCCGTATTTCAATAATAGAGTAGAATCCTGGCTTGAGCTCGTTTCCATAAAATTGATACTTCCTCGCGACTGTCCCAACTTTCAGACTAAAAGATGCAATCAGATTAGCCCACAGCTTCCCAGGACCACTTCCATCAAATCCACAGCCACATCCTGAAACAACATCGCACAGATCGTCAGCTTTTTTCTCTTACAAAGTCGAGAAAACAATCAAGAATTTGAAATAAAGCACAGCAAACATGACACAAGCGTTTAAGAATGTTGTCGTTGTCGGCGGCTCCTACGTCGGAGTGGTCAGTTTTGTTCAGGGTTAGGGTCCATTCAGGGGCACCATCGCTGACTTCCCCCTTTTGTTTTGACAGGCAACGGCAAAAGAACTAGCCAAACTCCTTCCCTCCTCTCACCGTGTAAGGACAACCCTATCTCTAGTTGCGACGATCCTATTACTAACATTTCTAAAGGTCCTCCTCATCGAACCCCACACCCACTTCCACCATCTATTCGCCTTTGTACGTGCCTCACCCATTCCCACCCCCTTTCCTCTCCCCAGCTAACCCTCCCTCCCAGCCTCGCTTCGCCATCCTCCCCTCTCACGAACACAAATGCCTAATCCCCTACACCACCACCTTCTCCCTCTCCCCCGACCCCTCCCGCCACCAGGTCATCCAAGCCAAAGCCCTCTCCCTCTCCCCCACCACCTCCACCCTCCACATCGACACCCCCTTTCAAGGCTCCACCACCGTCCCCTTCACCCACCTCATCGCCGCCACCGGCACCAACCTCTCTCCCCCCGGCACGATCCCCCACAACACCAAACCCCGCGCCATCACCTTCCTCCAATCCTACCAATCCTCCCTCCGCACCGCCCCCTCCATCATCATCATCGGCGGCGGCGCAGTAGGAGTCCAGATGGCGTGCGATCTCAAAGAAATCTACCCCCACAAACCCATAACCCTGATTCACTCCCGACATAACTTAATGCCAGCCTACCACCCGTCCCTCTCCGACTTAATCAAGTCTCGCTTTGCTGAATTAGGCGTCAACCTCATCACCGAAAGCAGGGTCGCCATCCCCGAGCGTGGCTTCCCCCTCACAGCTCAACCAATAGACGTCCACCTCCAAGACGGGCGGACCCTAACCGCTGATTTCGTCATCACCGCGACGGGCCAAACGCCAAATAACCAGTGGTTGCGATGCTCACTTGGAAATGGTGTGATCAACAAAAAGAATGGATTCGTCAAAGTCAAACCAACAATGCAGATCGACGGTGGCCCGTGGGAAAACCTCTTCGCCGTGGGTGATATCAACGACTGCGGGGCTCACAAGGCCGCAAAGCCGGGGATGGTGCAGGCTGGTGTTGCTGCGAGGAACATCACTGCTTTGGTCAGGGGGGAAGAGGCGGAGGAACAGTTGGCGGTTGCGCCGGCTGGGATTCATCTTACTTTGGGGCTGGTGAGTCTTTTTCGACACAGCAAAAAAGGAAAAATGTGGGAGCATGTGACTGACGCAAAAGCGATTATAACAGACCAAAAACGTCATCTTCAGAAACCCCGACACGGCAAAAGGGGTAACGGAGCCGTATATAAACCTCAAGGATGAGTAAGTCTCTTTCCCTTCATGGCGGTCAGATAAATAGAAAGACGGTTGCTAACAGACCAACACAGCGGCAGGGAAGACATGAACATCGAGGAGGTGTGGGGCCGAAGAGGGCCAAAGGTGACCAGCCAGAGAGATTATCATCTGTAGACTATGTTTTTCTGATGTGAACATGAAAGAAAAGAATAATAGTACAGATTCCCAATCCCCAATAATCCTCCCCTCGCCATCCTTCATCTAGAGAATTCTCATTGTACAAGTGATATGAGTCTGGCTGAGGGTTGATGTCGCTGTATCCGGGTAGACGGTCGTGTAGGCGCAGGGTTGATAATCCGAAATATTACCCCCCGTCGCGAACGGAATAACGCTCAAAGTCTCCCCGTTCTGACAAACGCAATGATTCCCGATCCCTTCATGAGGTACCGCTTCGTTGATGCAAAAAGGATCACCTGTCAAGCTCGCAATCGGAAGGGTTGTCCAGATCGGATCGATGGGAATGATCGAGACTCTTGTTGCTGGTATTTTTGTTGATGTTGTTGTTGCCTCTGCTGTCGCCAGAAAGCAAGCGTAGGTCTTGTTATAATACGGGATAGTAAGCAGTGGACGGGTGGCTTTGTAAAACGTCGATGGCTCCCATCTCCTATGCTGTGCGTTTGCCTGACTGGAAAAGAGAAACAACAAAACCAAAGTGAACACTGATAATGCCATCCTGCCAGATTACGTGTGAGACTGGCTTCTCAAGAAATCATTCATCCATGTTTCCAAGTATTCAATCCACTTATACCGCTGGAATCAAACGGGTAGAGAGAGGTATGACATGTTTGCCCCTACCCACGTCATCCTCTCCAAGAAGTCTTGACACAAATCGAAGCCCAGTGACACAAACAAGCAAACCTACCCATTACTGCCGGATGCACAAGGCATCAACTCCATCTGTGGGGTGGGATAGTGTCATCAGTCTCGAGTCCACGGTTGCTCAAGAGCCTGGTTTTCCCACCCCGTAACCACCTGCACGCCCGCCCTGGAACCCACAAAGCGAAAGTACACGGTCCAGGATTTTATCGTGTACGGCCACGTGTCGCCGCGGAAGAATGTGTTGGTCATCCGTATCTGCCTCGTACGGCCCTCAAAGTAGTTTGCTAGCTCCTCCAGCACGGCCGGATGTTCGATGCGCTTCTTGCCGTAAAAGACAGCCAGAATCTCCACCTTCGGACCTGATGAAGACGAGGATGAGGTGATGGACCGCCACGGCTGTGTTATGGTAGCTCGGTAGCCACCGTTGCCAAGGTTGGCACCACCGAGTTGCGATACGGCAGAGGGTTTGGCGATGGTGATAAGGGATGGGCGAATCGTTTCGGGCAGATTCATAACGGTCGGATATTCGTCGCCATCGTATCGGTATACGAGACTCAAAACCTTGTAGGTGCCTGAAGCTGGGTCTGGCTGGAGGAGACTGTGCATATTGCACATCTCGAGCTGTAGAATCTGACAGCCAACGCCATGAGGAGGTGGAGGACTGGTCCGGATGAGAGACTTGATAGTAGGCGTCACAATGACGCCTCCCCAGGCAGCCGCGAGGATATGCAGCCGGGGTGGACCGTTGTAGACCTCTTCTCGTGGTGGCTGGACGGACACTTGAGGGGCTTTTGGGTCGGACCGAGGCAGGGCAGTGTCACGGGAAGATGGGTGATCATTGTTGAGAGAGTAAGGAGGAAGCGGGTCATCTCCGATAGGCATAGGCTCGACTTGGATCAAATCTTCAACACCCGTGGCTTGACTGGAAGGTGCGCGGGTGGGGAAGCTATGATGGCGAGTGATCTGGGTCATGGCTGAGGTAAACGATGGTGAAATTGAGCAGGTAAATGGTGGTGTGATGGATAACGGTTTTAGCTTCGGAATAATTTGCGTTTGTGTATCTGAGCAGTTGAGGGCGGGAGTCACGAGTGAGCTGAGGTTGAACAGGTGGTGCCCAAGTGCTGTGTGGGGTGTCAGCCCGAGATATGGCCCGGGCGCATTGCATAAGTTGGAATTGTGCGCTTTATGCAATTGCGAGATCTACATCTCAAGTACATAACCTTTTTTGCAGCTACCACACCGGAGTCAAGGTATTTCCTCACTTTTCACAAAGCAGCCCAAGACACATGATACAGATATCCAAATTCTTCTTCATTTGTATTCATCAAAACACTATCCAAAGCATACAAACACAATCCACCACATTACATCATGCCCTGAACATGCCTGCCATCTACATCTGATCATAAGGTATGTCTATCAACTACCAACCTCCCTGGCATTCATCCCCACATAAATCATAATCATGTCAGATCATCACTCCCATCTTAGATGCCAGAAGTGGCATAGAACGGGTTGTTGGGGTCAAAGGGGAACTTGCGAATGACAACATCGCCCTTATAGCCCTGGTGCTCGGGCTCCAGAGGAGTGTAGTTGAGCTTGCAGGTGCTGCAAGTGCTCTCGGAGCTGCCGGCCTTGAACTGGCCAAACTCCTCCACCTCGGCGCTGCCGTTGAAGTAGTTGATGCGGACCTGGTTGACAGTACGTCTGCTCTGGTCAATGTTAAAGTAGTTGGACGGCATGAACTGGATGCCTGAGTGGGCAGTGGTCTGCACCGTGTTGGGGAGATCACCCGTGTGGGGGACGTGGTGCATGCCCAGGTTCAGCCACAGGACAATGTCCTCGTTGCGGACGGATTCTCCATCAAAGTACTTGTCAAAGTTGACGGGAGGATCATGGACATCCTGCGTGTTGAAGGCGTGGTAAGCCTTCTGCTCAGAATCCTTGTACTTGGTGATCTGAACGTCGTGGTTGGCCCACTGAGCAGCGACGCCCAAGTTGGTGCTGTTCTGTACAGTCAAGTGAGCAGTGCCCATGTAAGGGAGCACACGGTAGCCGCGCATCTCGCCGTGCTTGTTCCTCTCGTTCTCGTTGACGATCAAGACCTGAGTGGCCGAGTTGGGGCCCCAGTTGAAGCGGGACTCATCCTCGGTCTCGATGAACTTGCGCTCAAGGGCCATGGTGTTGCGGACCTTCCCAGCGGACCAGGGGTAGGACCTGGAAACTGGGACCATGCTCATGAGCTCGATGGAGTTGTTGGTGCCCAGAACATCGAAATCGGCCTTGAAGTTGAGAACGTGATCGTGCATGGAACCACTGAGGTTGTCGTGGATCTTGAAGCCGTAGTCCTCATTGCCAGCAAAGTAGGCGCTTTGGATGTAGCCAGAAGCGCGAACCTCGACGGCGAAAGAACCATCCATGAAGAAGGAGAAGGACTGCTGGTAATCGTAGTTACCAATGGTGGCAATGGATCTGATCACAAAGTAGGTGTTCTTGGTGACCGAGACGTAGTCCGAGGTGGTGTGTCTCTGCATCGGGTAGTCGGCCACGTACTCGAACAAGCAGAGACTGTCGATGTGGGTGCGAGTCTCCTCATTGACGTAGAACGAGGTGTTCATATAAGTGGCGTAGGCAGGGCAGTCGTATCCCTTGACAAGCTCAAAAGTGTAAGGACCGAAGCCGTAGAAGCTGTCGAGGTAAGCGGTGCCGGAGTTCATGGGGTCGTTGCCAGCATAGTGAGCCAAAGCCTCCTGGAGGGACAGCTCATAGACGAGTCTCTCGCCCTTGTAGCGGATGTCGAAAAGACCAGGACCAGTGTCGCGGTTGAAGCCGACATAGAAGCTCCAGTCCATCCACTCGACGTACTTCTCCTTGTGGTCAACGGCAAAACGAGCGCCAGCGGGAGCAACAATGACGGGGCCCTGGGCCTTGTCCATCTCAGGGGTTTCTCCGTTCTTGTCAGTTCTAGCCCAGTCGCCATCGACGTTGGGCCCGTTCTTGACGAAGTCCTCAGACCAGTAGGCAGCACGGAACTCCTCAGTAGTGGCATAGAAAACGCTGTTGTACAGCCACCCACGAAGCTCCCACTTGCTGGGGTCTCTGCCGCTGACTTCGCTGCTGAAGTAGAGGCCAAGGGGAAAGAGAGTCATGTCATCAAAGTCACCAGTAGGGATGTTCCAGAAGGTGTCCCAGCGAATGATTTCGCCGTCATCCTGCCAGAGAGGGTCAATGCCCCAGATGGAGAGGGTGTCGTTCTCCAAGCCCATGGCCGTGCCGTTCCACAGATCGAGCGTGATGTCGGCGACGGAGGCACCGATCTTGAAGAGCCACTCCGAGTAGAGGCGGTCGGAATCGGCATCGAGGTTGCGCACCTTGCCACCGTTCTGCTTCGTGTAGGGATACTCGAGGGGCTCCCACTTGGCAGTAGCATTGTCAAGGGGCAAGGGTCCAACGATGATATCAGCGTAATGGGGGGTTTCCGTCGCACGGTTGTTGAGAACGACGTGGGCGTACTTGGTCGGCGCAGGGCCATCGCCATCCACGAAGGCAAGAACATCAGTCTTGTTTGGCCACATGGCTTCGACAAGTTGACTGCGCAGATATGTGTCAGTACGAACCACCACCAGCTTGCTGTAGCGCAGTCGGTTCTTACATGGTGTTATCCCATCCACCCGCTTCTTCCGTGACGGTCAGGTTGAGATCGGCCTGGGCGAAAAGCCACTCAACAACAGAAGCAACCTCGACGTCCACCAGAGGGCCCCAAACGTTCGGCTTGGGGGCCTTGATCTCGGTGGCCAATGTCTCGGAGCAGAAGGGCGTCTCGATAGCTCTCCTGTCGCCCATGATGGCACGCTTGAGGTGGTTGGCCATCTTCTTCTTGCCCAAGCCAGTGTTCTTCACCCAAGGAGCCTTGGGGTCGGGGTTGGGGCGAGCGAGGGCATCTTGGGCGAAGGAGGTGAGGAGGAGGGCAGAGGTAGCCACGGCCCGAGGGCTCAGGCTGTCGAAGAAGCCCATGATTGATGCTTTCTCCAGTGGGCAGAAAGACTGAAAGGAGCTTGAAGGTCTAGGGACAAAATTTCATGCTGGTCACGACCGGGGAAGACGCCTTTTATGATATCTTTCTCACCCTCTCCCACCCAGATCCGTCATGGCCATATCCATCGTAACCCCAATTGACTGAAGCTCTTATCGGAGCTCTCCCAGATATCGTCCCTTACCATCCACCCGGAATCCTGCAATGGAAGCATGGTGGTTGGCAGCCTTCAAAGACCCCTGCTGCGGGAACATAGCCCCGCACATCAAGGATGCTCACCGTTGAGTGGCTGACTGCATAGCGACGGTTGGTCCCAACCCCACGTTAGCGACCTGGCTACGCAAAGAAGCCTTTCACTAAAGTCGCGATCCAGCGTGGCAATCCACATGAACCTCTGCCCCGGCAATTAGCATACTCGGCCGACAGAACGGAGAAAGAAATCATTATTCGACAAATAAACACTCGATAGCATTGAAGATACACCGTTGACTGCCTGAGGTGGTATCTGACGTGAGTCCTGGGTGTCATCCGGGAATGTCGTTGGCAGTGGGGTCGTTGGAGACAGCATCACCAAAGCCCATATCGCAGGCCCGAAATCCGAGCTCGGTTGCGCTCGCTCGGCATCCAGCTTCCCAAACCAACGTCACTCGGCCCCAGCGATGCCCGGATCGGTGTGGAAAAGAAAAAGACACGGGGAAACATGTCCTATCGGTGTCGTGAACTTGTGACTAGACCATTCGATAATTCGAGCACCAAGTGAAGAGATAAGGTCCGAAATGGGCAAAGAAACCGGGGTGCGGTGCAATGCGGGGTCTCCTCTCCCACTTCTTGACCGCCCGCTCCTGTCACGATGTCAAAAAAGTTGCTTATCTCCCCGCCTTCCAACATTTCCATAATCCATATCTTATCGCTGGTGAGTCCCCTCTTCCTCTCCACCTGTTTTGCCTGCCACGAACAGAGTCAGGAATTGTTGGCCGTATCTGTCTTAGTTTTGCTGATTCCAGCTTGAATAATTCCGTTTTCAAATGTGATCAATTGGGTGCTTAACAATCAATCCAGTCAACAGTCTGCCAGCCGGCATCTGCCTTGAAAATTGCTCTGATTCGCCCCCACAACGTGTGTTGACCGTATGACAGACACACTTGGAATCAATGATTGATATCGGTGAGTGTTGGAAGGTCTTTGCAGTTTTCACATGTGTTAAGGCATCGAATATCGATCGGTTGCGACTTGTGAAATGCATCGAAGCAGCGAAGGCTGGACTTTATCCAGAGCAAAAATGCAAACCTCAAGCCCTACTCATCCATGTCTAGAGGCAAGTAGGCCTGATTTACCGTCAACCCATCGTCTTGAGAGCATGTACAACTTTACAAGTACATGATGCTATTGTTACCCCTGAACCCCTGAACCCCTGACTATAACAAAAACAAAACAAAACACAACTTGTTTGGACCGTGCACTCTCACGGGGGCAACATGGTTGGTCTTGTTTACCGTAAGAAAGGTTGATGAACAAAGAAGCCGCCAGCCTTGAAGAGAAAGAGTGCCTACCTTACCTACCTGCCAATCGGGTGCCAAAGCACAACGAATTACAATTAAACAACTATGGCGAGATTGCATGCATCTTGTCGAGTCCAGCCAAGATCCATCGGTAAAAAGATCGCTCAACGGTCTGGCCGTATTACTCTGCAGGCCAACAGCCACGCTGATCAAGCAAAAAGCTTAAAGCCCCCATAAACCCATCTCTGCTTTTGCCGACCACGACACAAAAACCTGCCCAGTATCTGGGTTCAGGGAAAAGCTTGGCAGCCGTTCCGGATCATGATCACGGTAGCGACACGCAGGAAACGACAACCAATCGAAACAAACAGCATGATCAAAGAAAATATACACATCTCGTCCGCCACGGCTCTCGGTTGGTCCGGAGCTGCTGTAACAAGACCTCTTCCTTGAAAGGCAACACCACCGGCAGATGTTAGTCGCCCAAAAAGGAGTTGTCTGTGCCATGGCAAAAGCCGACGACAGCAACGTGGTAGATCAAATTGGGCTTCAACACCCTTTCCATCACTCACTTCACTGGCCAGCGGAGTGATGAACACACCTCCAGGCTCGGAACCCGGATAATGTTTCTGGGAGTTGAGGCGTCGTTGATTGGTATGGGTTGAATTGCCGGCGCGGTTGTCAAGGGTCAAGGGCACTGTCACCCCCGCATTTTAAATAGATGAACGGGCAAATACAGAATTTAGCATCTAATAGACGATCCTGGATATACCAGAGGACGGCACCTCTTATCACGGCACGACACGGCTCAAAAAAACCCAATGTACTATAGAGAAACTGCAAAAGAGGCAAGAGCTTTGCCAGGCGAGCGAGTGTATGTAGGTATATATGCCCGCATCGAGGCACCCCGGATACCGGTGTTCTTCTGACTCTGTTCTATCTAGCAACGGTCCCTACTCCTGCACCTTGTGTTTATTTTCTCGCGGCAAAGACAATAGGCAAGGAGAAAAAAAAAACCATGAAGTGGCTTGCTCTTTCTGCGCTCATCGCGCCCTCCCAAGCTGCGTTGCGCTTCGGATGCTCGACCTTGACCATCCAACGTCTCGACCCCCTCGTTGAGCCTGGCGCGCTTCCTTCAGCTCATCTTCACCAAATCGTCGGTGGTGATGCCTTCAACGCCTCGATGAGCGGTGACATTGGTGAGCAGGGAACTTGCACGACCTGCACCTTTAGCGAGGACTTTTCCAACTACTGGACCGCCGTCATGTTCTTCAAGCACCCCAACGGCACCTACAAGCGTGTCCCCATCATGCAGAACACAGCACTGCCCAACGGCATCAACGGTGGTATGACCGTCTATTACACCCAGCAGGACTTCAACTCGAACGGCAATGTCAAGATCACGTCGTTCCCGCCCGTAAGTACCAGACCTTTGCCGGCCACATGAGCCTGGAAGGGAGCAATACTAACCGTGTGACTACAGGGCTTCCGCATGGTCGTCGGCAACCCAACCACCACCTCCCTCAGCGGCTCCCGCGCCAACGTCGGCCTCAAGTTCGTATGCCTTGAGAACAAGGGCACCCGCTTCCCCGAGCTCTCCGACTTCCCAACCAAGCCCTGCAGAGGCGGCATCATGACAGTCCACCATTTCCCAGCGTAAAGCCACACCCTTATCCCCCCCTTCTCCCCCACCTAACCAACCGCTAACCCCCCACTCACCAGCTGCTGGGACGGCAAAAACGTCGACTCCCCCGACCACCAATCACACATGTACAACACCGGCAAGGAAGCCTTCCAAAATGCCGGCCCCTGCCCCGCCTCCCACCCCGTCCGCATGCCCCAGGTCGCCTACGAGACCCTCTGGGACACGACTCAGTTCAACAGCATGTGGCCCTCTGGCGGCGCCAACCCCTTCACCCTCTCCTACACCGACTCCAAGGGCTACGGCACCCACGCCGACTACCTCTTCGGCTGGAAGGGCGACTCCCTCCAGAGAGCCATGGACCACTCGTGCATGTTCAACGCGTGCGAGAACGGCCGGCCGCTCAAGTCGCAGAATGTCGCCGCGATGAACAGGTGCACCATCAAGAAGATTGTGAATGAGGATACCGGTGATAACTGTGAGTTTTGCTGTCATGATTTTATGTTTGGTGAAGATGAAAAGCTGACTGGAGTGTCTTCAACAACAGGGATCAAGGCTATGCCCGGCCAGACTGCTGCCAGCTAAAAGGCTCCCCCGGGGAAGCAGGAGATGAGGGAGTGGTGTACCATCATGGGAGTTATTAGTTCTAGAAAGTTGAACGGCGAAGAGAGAATGAAACGTGATTTTGCTTTGTTGACTTGATGTTCAGAGACAAGGAGAGATCTGGTGATGCCTGCCTCTGATACTATACAACCCTAACTCGACATTGCCCCTAAATGACACCCACTTCAAGGACTGGCTCAAATCTGCGGCAAAGTGTAAAGGTATTTACGTAAATCATTATCATTGCCTCATGGTGTGTTTCAAGAAAAGAGTCCAAGTAAAACGCACAAACAGCGCCCCCTCGGCATTCTCAAATTCCATCGCACTCAGACCTCATGCCTTGCAAGCTTCCACCCAGCTCTAGACCAGCCGGCAGTCGCCCTCGGGGCATCGGCCCAAGACACGACCCGGGGATGCTCCGAACAAAACGTGCTCAGGAACTTGAAGTTTGCCTTTCGCCCTAAAGCACGAGCCGTCTGTAACGGTGTGCCAACGGTCGCCAATGCTGAGAATTCCGCAGCGCTAAAACCCAGGGAAAGACCAACGCTCGGTCCTTGCAAAACGGCCCGGTCCGGTTTTGTCTCGGTTCGTACGCGTCGTTATGGTCCGCGGAGGTGAGATGAATATATGCATATATAGGTTGAAAGTAGGAGATGAAAATCGCTCTTGTTTCTGAAAAGTACCTTCTCTTCCAGAAGCCAAACATCTCCAACATGTCTTCCGACCAAAAGCTCAGTCTTGACGCCGACTATGCCAGGGCCATAGCACCCTATGCATCATATGTACCACCCGTCCCAACTGACGCTGAATCACTCCGCAAGCAGAATGATTTCATGATCAACACCGTCATGAGCCTCTTCCCCTGCCCGGCGAGAAGCAGAGTTGCCGAAACAGAACTCTCATACAAGTCGGCCGACGGCACTGAGCTCAAACTCCACCGCTTCGACCCCCCAGCATCTTCATCAACACCGGCACCAGCTGGACGTCCTTGCGTCCTCTATCTCCATGGAGGTGGCTTTGTCTCCGGCTCGGTTACATCCTTCAGAAAAGACATCATCCGCTATGCGGCCGAGACAAGGCTGACCTTCTATGCTCCCGCTTATCGGCTCTCTCCCGAGGCCCCTTTCCCAAAACCGCTGGAAGATGCCTACGCTGCCTTGGAGTTCCTCCGCGACAATGCACAAGAACAGAACATCGATCCAAAGAGAATTGGTGTTATGGGAATCAGCGCCGGGGGTGGTCTGGCCGCTGGCTTGGCACTCGAGGCTCGCGATAAGAAGTTTGTGCCCGCCATCAAGAAGCTGGTGTTGATATACCCCATGCTCGATGACAGAACGCGCATCGGGGAGGACCATCCGCTGAACGAGTATCTGACATGGACAAACAAAAAGAACGAAATCGGCTGGCGGGCTTATTTGGGCGGTGCCGGTGCCAGAACTGTGAGTAGTCCTGACGCGAGCGTGTATGCAGCGCCGGCAAGGGCTGAGGATCTGTCTGGGTTGCCGCCGACTTATCTTGATGTTGGAGGGTTGGACTTGTTCAAAGACGAGGTGAATGCCTTTGGCGCCAAGCTGCTCGCGGGCAAGGTGGACGTCGAGTTCCATCTCTATCCAGGCGTGCCCCATGCTTGGGAGTGGTTGAGCCATGAGTGCCCTGTGACGCAGAAGGCAGTGAACAACAGAATCTTCGCACTCCGTAGTTTGTAGAGTATGCACTAGGCGCATGAGGTTTGGGTTTGGTGGTGTTCCTGTTCCCGTGTTTTGATAGGCTTTTGGCATTTGTACTTGATGGTCAATGAGATCCAGTGGTTCATGTTTCAGCGAGCAGAGACTGGGCAAACACGATGACAGCATCGCGCAAGGTTTGGGCGACCTTCGCTTGTGCCCAGAAGTGCGTTGCACTGTACACCTCAACACCTCGAAACTTGGAGTTGGGTACCGCCTGCAACCGGGCAGTCCAAGCCCTGAGCTTTCGGACGGGCGTAAAGACATCGTTGTCGCCGTATACTACCAGACTGTCATGTTGGGTCAACTTATTCTCCGGGTTGTCTACTTGGGACAGCATGTTAGCGCAGAACCAGACAGCGAGCTGAGACATGGAGGAGAAATAGATGGAAGAAGTCAGGAGTAGATAATACGCGTTTTCAGCATCCGCATTGTATGCGTTTGAGTGAGCTGGGTTAACGTAGGATGTTCATCATGCAAATGGAAGGAAGACAAGTAATACAGTATGGACCTACCAATTGGCTTTGGAGCTTCTGGCGACATAGCAGGTTTTTTGCCAGGCTTGGCTGGGAGCCGATTCCAGGCCTTCCGAGCAAGGCTGGAAATTGGCGTAGGGACCGACATGGCAATGAAGTTTGTAACTATGCCCTGAAGAGGTGACACCAGAAGATATGCCGGTCGATACTGAGTTCGTCCTATGATAGGGGGCAGGTGATCTGTACCGGCATGCTTCAAGGTTGAACAGGCTGCATCACGAGTGGAATTTGGACCATCACCGTCCCTAATCTCGGTCAGTTGGGATGCCTTGGGTCCTTTCTTGGTTTTGGCCATGAGCTCTTCAATCCCGTGCCGTATTCTCTCCTCAAGCTCGACGGACAGTGAACGTCGCGGCTCATGGGGCCTATGAATATCCTCGATGCCGCCAACACGGAGCCCCCCAGTCCGCCGCGGCGATCCGGCGTGCTGGCGGTCCACAAAGTCGGCGCGCAGGTCAGCCAAAGTTGTGTTCTGCTTCTCGGCGAGATGCTCTGCCCTCAATCGGATCTCAGCAGCCGGCGTTCCGTTTTCAGGTGTCTCAAATAAAGCCATAACCGGTTCGATTTCCGGTAGTTGAGCAGTGATCATAGAGCCGTACGAATAACCGCCCATCAAAAGAACAGGCTTCGTGCTGGCAGCAGAAAGAGGGGTTGCTTCCATCAATGTTGGCTCAGGAGTGGGCGGCTGAAGCTGAATCTTGGCTGCAACTCTGCCTTCCAGTTCGACCTCGTTCTCGCGAACTTCAGAATGGGACCGTCGGAGAGTAATATGCGGATATGGGTTCAGGCAATGAACGTAATGGGTGACGAAGCCTATCACTGACTTGTAGTCGGCCTGTTCTGCCTTTCCCGTCCAGGAAGTCTTTCCAGCCGATCCATGAGCCCCTCTGAAATTGAAGGTCGTAACCAAGAAGCCCATCCGCAAAAGGGCACTTGCAACGATTCCCACTACGGGATCATCGAAGCTGCCGCCCAGAGGTGCATAGGGATGTGCAAAGATGGCGGCGTGTTTCTTCCATTGGGCGGCATCAGACGTGGGCGCGAGTGACTCGGGGTGGTAGACACGACAGTCGATGTCGAGGGCGTCGTGGAGACTCGGCACCGTAAAGGTGATGTTGGGTTCTGGCAGCATTTTCTTGCTGCATACCCCCAAGCAAGCTTCAGCTTGCCATGAGCGAGGGAGTTGGGCTGAAGCAATTCGCCATGTCGTCGCCGCAGAGTTGATGCTGTTGGACGCGCGTTATCTTTCCAATTTGCACCTCGAAAGGTCTTCCCAAATCTGACTGCCGGTTGGGTGGGTCTCAGTTGGCCAATCAGAGAGCGGCTGATGACCGCGCTGATCCGCAAGATCCGCCATCCCTGTCTTTAATCGACCTTCACAACCACCGAGACTGCTCTCAAGTGGAATGTTGGGCTTGTTGACGTCTCGCTTCTAGAGAGGAAATGCATTGATCCAGCCACGTATTCCCCTTCGAATTGATAGCTTAGCATCGTGTCATCAGCGGACTTCCAGGTTGACGGCCCAGACCCGCAAATCACAACCGCGACATTGGGCCCTCTTGAGGATCGAGACGCCCAACAAAGACAGGAACAAATCTGGGGTTTCTTTTCTTTCCATATGTTGTGAAGCCAATTACCATATGTCGAGTACGAGTAGGTGACTTATGATCTATGTGTTGGCAGCCAGAGGTCAAGCGGTGAATTCCCCTGCAGTTCGATATCAAGCACATGCTTTGACGGCCACTGACATGTGAAAGGAAAGGTCTGCCTTGCTTCGTATTCTACAGTTGCCCAACCGCTACACTGGATATCGGGAATATCTCCGGCTTTTCATACGTACCACAAGCCTGACTCAGGTCTCCAAGCAGAGCATCAAGCGTTGCCCTTTTCATGAACCACTTCCAGGTTCGACCTTGATGAATTCACAGGGAGTAATGCCCGTTCTTCATAATACGGGAGAGACACCTCAAGCGAGCGACTCCGTCCCCCGCATTCCATTCCTGCCATCCGCTACCCGACCTTACCTTACGCTACCACGCAAGTGCAACCCAGCGAAGCAGTGCCTTGCATGTCTCGCCTTCACATTGCTCGGCTATGCACACAGTCTCCATTTCTGTGCGATCTTTTCAGGTGCTGAGGTCATGGATTTCCGAGTTACAGATGGAGTCTCTGTATGTGGAAAGAAGATCATTTGGCCTCTCCAGTCTGGCAGTGTAAAACCTGCTTCTTCACACCTAGCGATACGGAGATTCCCATCACACCAGGTGTTGACCTGTTGGGCTGTCGGGCACTGATTGGTGGGTAGTGGTGGGGCGGGCCGCTGAAAATGCCCAGGCTGAGATTCTGGGGTCAGCTGCGTGCCCAGACCGCCCCGCCTGCTGCATCCCATCTTTCCCCACGCCTACGCCTTTTCTGTCTTTGTTCGTCTTCAGCGCCCGTTGAATCCCTGTCGGCGGCACATCGTCAGGTGGCCTGTTTCGTCCTTTTGCTCCAGCCGCCGGAACAACATCAAAATGTTCCCTGATACCCCGTCACCCTGCTTTGCCTTTCTTCTGCTGTCTGCCAGGAGTTGCGGCTACAGATACCCAACGGTGTCCCCACGACTCGCGGCGCGTCAACTCAACTCCCACCACGACAAACTTACTCAAACGCCCGCCCGTCCTCCGTGACCGTTGACCCTTAAACCAACGCTACGTCACCCGTTGTAAGCCCAAGTGTGTCCAGATCAGCCACGAGGAAACCACTCAACCCATCCAACCCTCGCTCCGAATGCCTCACATACTGAAAAACGACTCCCTGTCTCGTACCTCCAACCTGCCCACCTACTACAGCCTGCGAACCAATCTTCTCCCTTCCCGCTCCTCCTCCTCCTCCTCCTCCTCTCCCGGCTCCTCTCCCGGCTCTTCTCTGCCGTCATTTCCCGCAATGACGGACCTGCTCGTTCATGGCCCTCCCATTATTCAAGTCAACACTGTTGAGGATGGCAAGCTCAAAGCGTCCAAGAGGCCGAGGCCGAGGCCGGCGCCGCTAAAGCTGAAGAAGAAAACATCACCTTCACACTCCTACATCCCACCATTAACCAAGATTGTCCGGGACGCTAGCAACCTTGTCTTATCATGGCGAGATGGCCTCACCGAGTCGGAACGCGAGGATAAGAGGCGGACGGAGGAGAGGATGCAGATTCTGGCAGCGCGCATGCACAGCGTAAGCAGGCACCATGCTTCGGAGGGGGCACGTGCACTCTGGTGATCATGTACTAACACCACACCAGGCTACTTCGCTGCGGGATTGGAACGCCGCTGCTAAAGAATTAGATGCGCTCGAAGGGAATGACGAATGGAAGCTCGACGATGCAAGTGGCGACTACCACCCCCAACTGATCCGACTCAAGCTCAAGGAGTTGGATGCTGCCCGGATCGACTGTGATATCAGCACCATGATGTATCTCATCCGAACAGCCCTCTCGCGAGACCTTGGTGGAATGGGAAACATTGACTTGTACCGCCATTCGTACATTGGGACCAAGAGCCTCATCGAACGCTACGTGGACTCGGCCGTCAAAACGATCGAGGCACTGGTGGAGAAGAGTGCCTACTCGATCCCGGCCGGCATGGAACCCCAAGATTTGCTGGAGGGCATGCTCTACGCTCGACAGAGTTTCGGAAGGAGTGCTCTGCTCCTGAGCGGCGGAGCAACCTTTGGCATGTCCCACATCGGCGTCTTGAAGGCACTCTATGAATCCAAGTTGCTGCCGCGCATCATCTCGGGTGCTTCGGCTGGTTCAATTGTTTGTGCTGTTCTGTGTACACGCAAGGACGAAGAAATTCCCGCCTTGGTCGAGGCGTTCCCTTATGGAGACTTGGGCGTTTTCGAAGGCGAGAAGGACGGTCTTCCTGATCACATTCGACGACTCCTTACCGAAGGGTGCTGGGCCGACATATCGAACCTGACCAGGGTAATGCGCAGCTGGCTCGGTGACGTGACATTCCAAGAGGCCTACAACCGAACAAGAAGAATATGCAACATTTGCGTGTCTTCAGCTTCGATTTACGAGCTGCCTAGGCTACTCAACTACATCACGGCCCCTAATGTCATGATCTGGTCAGCCGTGGCAGCTTCGTGTTCGGTTCCTCTCGTCTTCCAGGCTGCTTCTTTGCTAGTCAAAGATCCAGCAACCGGTGCCCATGTGCCCTGGAACCCAACACCACAACACTGGATTGATGGCTCGGTGGACAATGACCTGCCCATGACCCGACTTGCCGAGATGTTCAACGTCAACCATTTCATCGTCTCACAGGTCAACCCACATATCGTTCCTTTCCTTTCCAAGGACGACCGTCTTTATCCGGCGACAACCCCAGGAAAGCTTCGTCAGCAGAAAGAATCCCCAGACAGCGGGGCCTGGTTAGACACGCTCACAACACTGGCCAAGGAGGAAACACTCCACAGACTCCAGTTCATGACAGAGTTGGGCATCTTTCCCAACCTGTTTACCAAATTGCGCTGCATTTTAAGCCAGAAGTACTCGGGGGATATCACCATTCTTCCCGAGACGGCTGTGCATGACTTGCCTCTGATCTTGAAGAACCCCACACCGGACTTCATGATGCGCAACTGCCTGATTGGTGAGAGGGCAACCTGGCCTAAACTCAGCCGCATCCGTGATCGACTGGCTATTGAGCTGGCGCTGGACCAGGCCGTTCACAACCTGAGGGCCCGGGTGGTGTTCAGCAAGAGCCAGGTAGAGCTTCGTCGTCTTGTGGGAGTCTCAGAGCCGCAGGGCCCGACGAGAAGAACACTTCACAGCAGAGGTAAAAGTGTTGAGCTCACGACCGGAGGCTATGCACGTTCTAGTTATACGCCTCGTGACCAAGAGCCATCATCTGGCGAAGCGACTCCTGTAAGAGCTTGGGACAAAAGACGCCGCAGTTCTGGCGGTAGCATCCAACTGCTGGCGGCCAGACACGAGAAGCTTTTCCAGAATATGCAGGATATGGAGGACGAGTGGACGGACAAAGAGTCGGAAGAGGATGAAAGACTAGAGATGAGCCTTCGTGGCCGGAACAGGATGCACCGGGCCGGTACACGACGTCCTGGTAGCAAAACACGTGCTACCAGCAGACCCCGTACGAGGAGCAAGCCAGGACTCAAGCGTGCTAGCCAGAGCCACGGTAGCTTGCGTGCTGGACGGCCCGTACATCACGATTACTTCCATTCGCCCGGGATACCATTGTATGACTTCGCAAAGCCTCTATCCCCAAGTCATGCGGGAGACGACTCGGCAGTGGCAATGGAGGATTTCAACGTTGACGACCCGCACAAAGAATCGCAGGTGGCTATTACCCCGGTCGGCATCAAGATCGTGAGATCCTCCCCTCCAAGAAACAGTCATCATTCAGATGCGGATGTCGACAGCGATTCGGACCCCTATCACAGCGGCTCACCACGAAAAGACTCTGTGCTATAGCCCAGGATGATGCAGTCAGAGATGAAATAGTTATGTTTTGCAGAACCGTTGGTAGCCAGGAAACGACAAGTACATGCGTTGAGGCGGAGAAGTGGAGAAACTTTCACGTGAAATCTCGGCGGTTGTGGCGGTGTTTGCTTGAGTCTATTGTTCTGCATTTGCTCATGGCATTGTGTGGTTGATGGAGCTTTGTTGTTAGTAAGATACCAGATATGATTTGAATACAAATGCTTTTTGCACATTTATGTCGATTTATTCGTACTTTATTAATTTTCTCAGAGAGTTTGGCTATAATGGAGGTGCATTGGGTGCAACAGCTCGAGTGTGTCTTGAAGTGTAAACTGGTTGGCTGTTGTGTTGGTTTCAGTGAGATCCCAAGTCCCAAATATAAGTATTGATTTTCCTTGATTTCAGTCATTCCCAATGTCTTTCTTTGAATCAACGGATCCACTTACCAATGACCCGAGTCTACATCAATGTTGAACAGCTGATGCCCGACCCTACCACAATCAAATTCCAAGCTCTTGGTGTTCTGAGTACATCTCAGACAGATGATATACATGTCTGTAGCTATTTTACACACTCGTTAACTTTTATCTCAATGTCAGCTGATCGATAATGGGCCAGCAGGATATATCAGCAGGTTTCTCCTTTGTAAATCATCAGGGGACGACACACTTCTATCAAGCAGCAAAATCTTGTGTTCTATGCTTCCCTCCTTCGAGTGCAAAAAGCAGAGGCAATCCTAACTATGGGTGCTGAGCTGGGAAGCAAAAGATAACTTCTGATTTGACCGACCCAGGGATCGAACCTGGCACCTTTTGTGTGTGAGACAAACGTGATAACCACTACACCAGCCGGCCTGTGAAGTATGGTAACTAGCGAGGTAATTGGGATTATTAGTCTACTGAAAAGGAACTCACCACTTGTTTAGTTGTGCGGTTGTGGCTCGGTTCAGGTCGTCGTTGGGGGCTTGTCTCTTTCATCCGTGGGCAATTCTAGGCACCACAGAATCAATGTCATGGCGTGTATTATCATTTTTGTATCCAAGCCAAGCAAAAAGAAAATGCAAATTTCCCCGCCCTATCCCACCCAAATTATGCAAACTCCGTCTTTCCTTTTCCCGGCCAATTTCTGTCCAACCAATATCACGACTCCCCAGCTAGACCTTCCTCACACCAACCCCTCAAAGCTTCGCCTTGGCACCCTCAAGCAACTTATTCCCCAACTGAGCCATCTCAAACTTTCTCACCTTTCCACTCCCCGTCAATGGCACCGCAGCAGGAACCCCATCGTGGCCCAGCCAAAACACATGAGTGGGCGCCTTGTGCTTCCCCAGCTTCCGCCTACACCACTCACGCACCTCCTCAACAGTGGGCTTCGTGCTAGCAGTGTGAGCAGGGTCAAGCTGAAGAAACGCACCGACAACCTCGCCATAGTGTGCATCCTTCAGCCCGACAACCACAGCCATGGAGATGGACGGGTGGGCGACCAGCCGTTCTTCAATCTCGAGCGGGTAGATGTTCTCCCCTCCTCGAATGATGATGTCCTTGAACCGACCGGTAATGGTGCAGTATCCACGCTCGTCAAAGACGGCCTCGTCACCGGTGTGCAGCCACAAGACGCCGGCCTCGTCCTTCATCATGCAGTCGTTGGTCTTTTCCGAGTTGTTCCAGTAGCCGGCCTGGAGCTGGTACCCGCCGATGCAGAGCTCACCCCGGGTGCCGATGGGCACAATCACACCGTCGCGGTCCACAATCTTGGCTCGGGCGTGAGGCATCAGAGTGCCAACGGTGGTGAGACGGGTGTCGATGGGGTCGTCGGTGAAAGCGTTGAAGCAAGTGGGAGAGGCCTCGGTGAGACCGTAGCTGGATGTGAACTCCTTCATGCCGAGCTTGGAGACCATGAGCTCCATCAGGTAGCGAGGGACGGGGGCGCCGGCCACGATGCCGGTGCGGAGTCGGAGGTCGGCCGCCTTGAGATTCTTGGCTTTGGGAAGAGCCAAAAGACTGTCGAACATGGCGGGGACGCCATGAACAGCGGTGCACTGTTCCTCAATGATGGTGCGGAGGGTAGCAGGTGCGTCGAACACCTCGGCAGGGTAGATGATCTTTCCACCGTGAGTGATGACGGCCATGAGGCCAAGCACCAGACCGAAGCAGTGGAACAGAGGAGGCGGGCAGCAGAGAACGTCGTTGTGTGTGAGTCTCATGCGGTCTCCGATGAACCTGGAGTTGTTGACAATGTTGTGATGAGTGAGCATTGCAGCTTTGGGAAGACCGGTTGTGCCGCTGGTGAACTGGAGGTTGCAAACAAGGTGAGGAAGCACCTTGCTCTCAGCATGATGAAGGCGCTCGGGATCTACCCTAGCTCCTTGAGTGAGAAGCTCCTTGTAGGTTGGGTAACCCTCGGAATCACCGCGAAGGATCACAACCTTGGGGCCAGTCGCTCTGGCAGCAAGTTGTGTGAGTAGCGGGCCTTGATCGAGACGGCCAATCTTCTTGGTGGTGAAGAAAACCTTGCATTCTGGATCGTTGTTAGCATCACGGTGATCACCCATCAGAGCTGAGACATACCCGAGAAGGCGAGACCGTACAAGGCCTCAGTAGGGGTATAAGTGTTGTTCATGATGACGAGAATGGCTCCTATCCTGGTGGCGGCGAAGAAAACAGCAGCATATTGTTCGCAGTTGCCAGCCATGATGCCGACTCTGTCACCAACACCGATGCCCATCTCTAGAAGGGCGGCGGCCAGCAGCCGACTGTGGTGATTGAGCTCGTTGTAGGTCCATCTCGCTCCTGTCCATGGAATCACAATTCCCTCTCTGTTTCCGTGGTGCAGGCACTGAAGGTTGAGGAGTTCTCCGAGGGTGAGGTCGACAAGAGGAGGATCTGTTGGGCCCTTGAGAAGGGACAGCCTCTGAGGTTGTGGGAGGACAACGGCCTCTTCGACGGGATTTTGTACGGCAGACATTTTGATAACAATCCGGCCTGAACTGTGTGATTCCCGGCTGTCTGGAGGAACGGCGATAGCGAGAAGCTCGGGGTCTATTCTCGGCTCGATATTAACGAATGTAAAAGCTCCGGTCGACAAGAGCAAGATTGGTACTACCAGAACGACAGAACGGCTTCACAACTTTTTCAACAAATTACAAGACATCCCAGAAGAGTCGAGAACCGCCATGCCGGGGCCGGCAACGGGAGGGTTATGACGGGATGGCATGCGGCCCTACACACCCACGAAGCAGAAGGAGGGGGGGGGTCCCCCTTTTGCTGGAGACAAAATTTGTGCCGCATGGCCAGGCTTCCTGGCAACCGGTGGCCAATCGTGAATGTGACGCGCCCTCATGTCGGCATGTCCAGCCAGCCATTGATTAGATTGATAAGATGTGATCCACCCAAGCTCCCCTGCCACCGATCCTGTTGTGATGCTGCTGTCCCCTGACCTTGGGCCTGTCGAGTCAGACCTGGACTGCGTGAACAGCATCTCCAGTGCTTCGTTTCTCCATCGGATGCGGTCAGTCGGTAGGAGAAGAAGTGAAGATCCTCGGCTGGAACACAGAGAAGGTGGGGTGCATGGCAGATTTTTCTCTCTTGCTCCGAGAAACTTGGCTCGCAGAGGTTTGCCGTGAAGAGCGGAAAGGACGAGATGGACAGTTTGGTGCTAGCTCCATCTGATAAAGTCGAGGGCTGCAACTGAGCAGGGGGCAATGGTATGATTTTCAGACCCGCACTGTCCACTGCAACCCCTGTAAAATGCCTCAGAATAGCCGGCATCAAAACGATCTGATAAGATTAATCATGCCAAGTCTTTGTGTAGTGGGTTTTCCCGTTTTTTTCGTCTCTGTCTCGGAAGAGAAGACCTTCCTACAGCTGAGTTCGTGCCTCACTCTTTTATTCTTGTGACACGGTTCTTTACAACGAGGAAAGACTTGCCAGTTGCCACGGCCTGCAGAATGATGCCATCAAAGTCACACAACGTCCTCGAAATTTCTCAAGTCTTCTGTTCTGTGTCCCCTCCCTCCGAGGTCGGTTGGCCAAGGGTGGAGGTCTGACAGGGGTCTGCAGACAAAAATTATCTGATCCGCTTTCTGGCGTCCGAACAAAGTTATCAGATCCGTTCCCCAGCACGCCATGGCTTCTGTGCAACCACCCCCTGAGCCCCCTTTCCATTGGCCATCGTTTCGGAGCCTTTGGCTGGAAAGATGAAAGCAGCAAACCGGTTTTCACCGGCACTATGGATCTAGGAGCCACGCCTTCGGTCCTCGTTTGACCCGAGAAGCATCTCTTCGGTTGCGAGTTGCCCTGGGGGTTGCATTTCATTGCGAGTCTAGTGGGGGAGGGGCATCCTTGTTTTATTCTTTCTGTTTATTTTCCCACTGGACATGTGAAGACGAATTGGGACAGCTTTTCCGAAGGTGTAAAAAAAAAAAAAAGCTACGTGTAGTCCTCTTGAGTGTCAGACAAAACTACCACTCTCTCATCAGTGTAGTAGTGTCGTCATACGTTTCTCCCGCGAACCCGATCACACAGTATCACAATGGTGTCAACGCAAACAAAAGCGCGTCTCCAACTCGCGGAGTACGCTGCGTCTTCCGAGCCCATCCTCAAACTCCCTCACCCCTACCAGACCGCCTACCACGTCGTCAAGGGCCAGGAAGGCTTCCAGCTCCAAGCCCGTAAGGGCCTCAAGCCCCTTCGCGAGCCTATTCACAACGATGCCATCTTCTTCACAGCTCCCGAGGACCTCAAGCTCGGCGATAAGCCAAAAGACTCCAACAACACCGCCTGGGGCAGAGCAAAACGGACGCCGTCCGTCTCCATCACCTGGAGGAGCGAGCAACCACCCACCGTCGGCCAAGTGTGGCTCATCACCTACGCCGTCTTCATCCTCCGCCCCTCCGAGGAAGCCTTCCGCCTCGCCCTCTTCGGCTCCGGCGCCGACAAGCTCTCCTCCCAGCTCAAGGCCGTCGGCCTAGCCATTGACCACCCCACCACCGCCATCAAGGACGCCCCCCCAACAAAGGAGCTCGTCATCTCCCGCGGTGCCTTCTGGCAAGGCGCCGGCTCCCCCTTCGGCTCCCGCCCCGCCTGGGTCCCCGAAGAGCAGGACCCCGACCTCTCGGGCTACCCCCTCCCGCCCCCCGAGTACGTCATGACCAGCGACTCCTCCGCCCTCTGCTGGCACCCAAGGCGCCGGGCGAAACCTATCCCCGGCTCCGTCATTTACAGCCGGTACATTCCCCACCTCAAGGAGACGTTCAGCATGATCGCGCTCGACTATAAGAATGACGAACACCTCAACTTGTTCCACACCTGGCAGAACGACCCTCGCGTTTCCCAGGGGTGGAACGAGACGGGCACGGTCGAGCAGCACAGGGAGTACCTCCGCAAGGCGCACGAGGATCCCCATCAGATCACCATTCTCGCGCGGTTCGACGATGTCTGCTTTGCTTATTTTGAGGTGTACTGGGGCAAGGTATGTTCTTCCCACCCTCCTCATCAACACCTTGACATTGGGAAAGAAATACTAACAAAGCAACAGGAGGACCGCATCGGCGCGTACTACTCTGCCGGCGACTACGACCGCGGCAGACATTCCCTCGTGGGCGACGTCCGCTACCGCGGGCCCCACCGTGTGAGCGCCTGGTGGTCGAGCTTGATGCACTACCTCTTCCTTGACGAGCCCCGCACCATGAGCGTCGTCGGTGAGCCCAAGTACACCAACAGCTCAGTTCTCATGTACGACCTCATGCACGGCTTCGGTCTGGACAAGTTCATCGACCTGCCCCATAAGCGCTCCGCCTTTGTGCGCTGCTCGCGGGAGCGCTTCTTCCAGCTTTGCCCTCTGGATGAGAACGACAAGGTGATGGGCGGTACTGGTGTTGGGCTGGTTCCTAAGCTTTAATTTCTCTGTGTGCAATACGTAATGTCTTTTTTCTTCAGTTGTTATTCTGGATGGATGGGTTTGGGCAACATGGATGGTTAGTGTTAAAAGTTGGTCATTCCAATATTCTTCAACATTTCTCGTGCCTATGTGTCCTAAAAACTTCAATCAGAACAAGTTTTGTTGTAACCAAAAGAAAAGAAACGTCCCCTATATGTCATAAGATCTAAACCCTAGTCATACCAAATCCAACCACGTACTTTTTGTGAACCCAAAATCTCGCTATGCATCTCAAAACACCCTCACAACTTTTGCCTGTTTCCAAGCCCCAAGTGATTCCAGCAGACTGTACGACCGCTTTGTTAATGCCATCGAAGCTCGAGTTTCAGGATGCCAAAAGAAACTTACTCGTAAACCCAAGATCATCCCCAAAGAAGGCCTGCGAGACATCCTCACCGGCCGACACACCAGTCGCAGGCCAGTACGAAACCGCCTTCTTCCCCACCGCCAACCCAATCATGGGCGGGATCTCATCCAGCTTAAGGAAGGCAGGCTCCTTCCCAGAAGCAATCTCAATCATTCTCTGATGAATATTATTCCCAGCGAAAAAACCCATATGCATAGCCCCGCCGCACCTCTTAATCCCCGACCACTTTACCAAATCCCCAATAGCAAAGTGATCACTCCAGTTTGGCGTCTCAGCCGGGAAAGCCAAGCTACTCTGAATCTTCACATACCCCTCCTCATCCAACACACCAGTCTCCTTCACCCCCAAAAAAGCCGTCGACGGCACAGACCGGGACACCGCCAAGCTGACCTGATCGGCGAGAATGCTCTCCCCATCGGTAAACCACACCCTGACCGCCTTCTTCCCCTGCTCGTCCACCACCTCCTCCGTTTTATCCAACCTAGTGCTCATCCTCACGCCAACCCCCGCCTCAAGCAACAGCTCCAAACTCTTATCCTTGACCTCATCCGGCAGCGGCTCCGAGCTGAGAAGCTTATCCCTCGAGTGCACAAGCGTGACCTTCAACTGAGGCTGGACAAGCTTCAGCTCAGCAGCCATCTCGATACCGACCGCACCACCGCCCACAACCACCACGCCGTGGCGGGCAGTAGTGGCAGCACGGATATGGTCGCCGGCCTCAAAGAGAAACTGTTTCCTGCGGAGAGACTGCGGAACCACAGGCCAGACGCGGCGGAGGCCGGCGGCGGCGACCAAAAAGTCATATGAAAGAGTGCTTGTGTTTTCTGGGGAGGACACCAGGCCGTGGGGGAGGTAAGTGGCCGTCTTGGAGGTTTGATCAACTGACTTGACAGAGCCGTGGAGGACGCGGATGTGTTGGGATTGGGAGACGGCGGGGACGTCTTCGTATCTTACCCAGGACTTGGCCGCGTAGTCTTCGTCGGCCAGGGCGAGGGGGGAGCCGATGAGGTGGTCTGGAGGGGTGTGTGTTAGCATATGGTAAGCCAAAATAGAGGCGTAAATGAAAAGACTACTGACAGAAGCCATCACGTTCGTCTACAATGGTGATGTCAACGTTGAACTGTGGTGTCTCGATCACTGGCGCGCCCTCGACTGGCTTGGGGCCGCATCGTGGTGCGAGACCACTGCAGAGATCTTGGAGGTTGAGGGCGGCGGAGAGACCGCCGTAGGAGCCGCCCACGACGAGAACTTTGAAGGGCATGGCCTGGGTGGCGAGGGTGGGTGCTTGGACGATGGATCCCATTGTGGTCGTGCTGGTGTGTGTGACAGGAAAAAGAGAGAGAGAAGAAAGTATGTATATCCAGATGCAGTAATAACAATGTAGATGCAGATGGAACTGATGTCAGTGGCCGCTGCACAATGTCAATCTTTTCTTCTCTAACGGGAAACCTGAATGTATGATGGGAAAATGGGAAGGGGGGATGGGATGAGCGAAAGACCCTCCGACTTTCACTTTCTTGGACTTCTTATCCCGATTCCCCCACCTTCTTTTCCCCCAGTGCCCCCGAAGAGTTGCAATATGGACGCTTGCCCCACAAGGTCATCCTTCCATGCCCGTTTTTACCCTCCCCATTGGAGCCCTTTGCGCCGTTGTGTCATTTTGTGCATCCGCTGCGCTGGCTGCACCCCAACAGCTACTGGCCGGCCAGGAGTGCCAGGGTGCCAAAGTGCCTCATCAGCAGCAAGCAGCAGCAGCAGCAGGGGAAAAATTGACAAACGGGGGCTCCACCTCTTCCCTGGAGACGGGGGGACGTTGGCACATGCAACATGTGCCATCCGCGGAAAATAGCCATGTCACCGGCATCGGAATTGTGTCGTTCTAGGTCCAGATGGTGGTATCCTTTCCTTTGTGCCCCTTTGTCTTTATCTTCTCCAAGACCAGATTGTCGCCTTGACACAAGTCCCAACCCTGGATTGTGTTGTGCGACTTCCAAGACGCAACTTCAGAAGGAAAAAAAAGGTCCCCCCCGCTCTGAATTTGAACCGGCAAGGTGTGCCCCGGTGCAACCCACCAGGAGTGACCCACCTTTTCTGCAGGCTGATCTTATCAGATCATCAGATCATCGCTCAAGCAGGGATGGGCGGCTTCCAGTTCGGCCACACCGGTAAAACGCGGTACCGCATTTGCCGACAGTCTCCGTCGGCCATTCAACCCTAACCCTTTTTCTCCCAATTCTTTTAAACAACCTCACGACGTCAACATGCACGATGCTCAACAATTAGTGTATGCTCATATTCTAGTCCAAGAGCCCATCTATACCACATCAAAAACCAGGAAACTCCTTCCCCCACTCCTCCTTCCTATACCCCCCCTCCGGCACACCCCCGTTCTTCAGCCCACCCAAGAAGCTTGTGTGCAACCCATACAAATCCGGGTTCTGCCTCAACGCCTCCCTTTGACCCAGCACATCTTCCAAATCCTGCCCAACATCAAAATACTTGCCCCTCAGCACCTCCTTCCCCACCCCCGTCGCAAGCGCAACACACACCATCCCGTTCAGATACGGGGAGTCATCATAGATATCCAGCGCATTCACAAACTTGCTCTGCGCCTGAGGCGGAAGAGTAGACACAGATTCCGGTGAGTATTCTAAGTTATCTTCTGTTAGCCTATACCTTTAAGTAGTAGCATATGTGGAAGGACACACTCTTCAGCGTCATCGCGCTCTTAATCCCCCCAGGGTGCAGCGAATACATGTGCACCTCCTCTCCCAAACCGTCAATGTCAAGCTCCTTTTGCGCACAGGCGGTTAGGTTGATCAGTGCTGCCTTGCTGGAGCAGTACCCGGTGCTATATGGTATAGCCACTGTCCCGGCCCTCGAGGCAATATTCAGCACGCAGCCACTTCGCTGTTGTCGAAAATACGTGAGGAGCAGCCTCATGAGGTAATACGGCCCGTGGAAGTTGACCGCAATCTCCTTGATGAAATCCTGAGGCGCTTGGTCGTGAAGCTGTATCCCATTCATCAGTACCAACTCGACATGCCGAACCGTGAAAACATACCGGCCCAAGCCCGTTAGCCCCAGCATTGTTGATCAAAATATCTGCCCTACCATGCAGTTCCAAAGTCTAAACACCCAGTCAGCCATCTCACCCCCTACCCCCTTGAAAAGGAAAAGAAAAACCCGCCTCCTTAACAAGAGCCTCACACCCCCCAAGCTCAGCAATATCACACTTTATAAACGACACATCAGCAGCTCCAAACCGAAGACATCTCTCCTCCAGCTCGGGCGGTGGCGGCGTCCGGTTGTAAGTCAAGACCAGCGTTGCCCCCGCGACAGCAAACGACTCGGCGAGTCCTTGGCCGATTGCTCCCGCTGCGCCGGTGATGATGGTTACTTTGTTGCGGAGGGATCCCCTGTACTTGGAGGGCTCGATGAAGGGGTAGATATCGGTGCGGAAGCGGGGGGTGAATTGGGCGGTTTGGTCGGCCATGGTTGCTTAGGCAAGAAGATGAAGTGCTTGATGATAAAGCCAAGGTAGTTTGGACTGAAGAATTTGATTTCAGTTCTGGCTTCGAAGTGTCCACTCTCGCGGCGACATATCACAAGAAGGGTCACAGCCCCGCGGGGTAACAGAGGTGAGGTGGGATTACCCCGAGTCTTCTCCGAATTTTGACTGTTGGTTTCTCGAGGGTTTTCTGGATAAATACATGCGGTGTGTGCGGATGATTTGTTGGGGACGGACATAATTGTGGACCGCTGACCTATTATGAACAGAAGGAATGGAGTCGTTGATTGCATGGACATTGGGTATTTATAAGTGCCTTGACAGACCGGTTACCTTACCTTTCTATCGATGTCGATTATCTTGACAGTTCTAGTCGCCATCTTAATCTCAAAGAGGCTTTTTTACCAAATTACTTAGATACATAGTCAACAAAGAAACACTTCAGACCATACCTATATTTGCCCACAGTTTTGACTTCATTCCTATCAGCTCTCAAACACCATTTTCCAGAATCATAGACTTCAACCTCATCATCCGCCCAAATAATCATGACCATATGTTTACATTTCGACGACCTTGCCCCCCCTTAAGTCCACTCACTCCAACTGATCCCCCCCCTCTTATACCCCCCCTCCGCCCCCGCTTTATACACCACCCCATCCCTCTCGAACTGCGGCCCCTCGGCATCAACAATATACCCCAACTCGCACCTATCAAACCTAACCTTCTTCTGCTGCTGCTCATAAAAAACATCAAACCTCTTCCCGAGCGCATCATGCAAATTGGCCACATTCCCCTGCGGATGCAGCGCCTCCCACGGTCTGACACAAGTCCTCCCCTTGCAAGACTTGAGCACAAACAACAAAGAATCCAACCGAGCAATCACCTTGTGAAACTCCACTCCAAGAAGAGTCTTGGGCTTGGTAGTCGCAGGATGAAGCAAATTGTTGATTTGGTAGGGGTCAGTCTTTCCAACATTAGCATCTTTGCCATTTCATGTCAGGGAAAAAAAGGGAAGGGGGGGACTCACACTCAAATCATAAAGCTCATGCTCATTATTGCACCAAACCGCGTAATAAAAATTATACCCCCTCCCAATAATCCTCAACCCCTTGTACGTGTTATTCAGCGTCAACCTCTCCTCATCCTCATCAAACAACTTGCCCCCCTCCGAAACAGAAAACCCCCAAAACTCCACCGTCACATGCTCGTGTCTCGTCTTGACCGTGTCCTCAATGTCCTTCCGACTCAGCGGAATCGCCTCACCGTCAAAGTCCGCTCGATGAGGCAAACCGGCAATGTTAAGAATCGTAGGCGCCAAGTCAACGTGCGTGGTGACAATCTCCGAAACCACCCCCTTCGCCACGCCAGGACCGCGAATGATAAGCGGGATGTTGATATCCTCCTCAAACCCGCACTCCTTCCCAGGATTAAGACGGTGCTGACTGATATGATACCCATTATCGGTCGTGTAAAAAATGTACGTATTATCCAGAACGCCATGCTCCTCCAACCGCTCCACAACCGAAGCAACCAGCTCGTCGACCGACTGCAGGGTGCGAAGCCTCTGGCGGTAAAAGTGATCATTGTAGTCAATATTCTCCTGGTTGAGCTTCTTGCGAAGCCGGACCCAGTTCGCCCCCGTCGGCTTGTCAGGGTTGAAGTTGGGGGTCCGGGGGATCTTGACGTCTTTGAACAAATGCTCGTGGCGCTTTGCCGGGACGGGGGGCCCGAACTTGGCGAACTCCTCAATGTCGGGGAGGTTGCCCCAGTCGTCGCCCATGTCATCCCCCAGAGTGTTCGACTCGACGTTGCTGTGGGGAGCGACGGGGGCGATGCCGAGGAAGAAGGGGCCGTCGGCTCTGACGGCTTCGTCGACAAAGCCGAGGGACTTCTCCGCGAGGACGTCGACAGAGTGGAATCCCTCGTAGCTCTTGGGGGGGTCCTGGTTCCGTTGGAAGGAGGAGTTGAGATAGTTGTAGGTGTATGGGTCCAGGAGAAAGTCGGAGCCGTTCCAGCCGGCCGGGTAGGGCGAGTTGTAGTTCTCGACAGTGTGGGCGTTGAACAGCTTGCCGGTGTAGTAGGTGTTGTAGCCGGCCTCCTGAAGCCAGATTGGGAGGTAGTTGTTGTTCAACCCTTGATTGATGAACTTGGGATAGCCACCTGGGATACCTGGTAAGCTTGTGCCCGGCGCAGCGTAGTGAGAGGAATCTTACCATGTGGAGGGTTGACATCGGTGACATTGGTGTTGTGAGCTTGCTGGCCGGTCAAGAGAGATACTCTGGCGGGGCAGCAGATGGCTGTGGTGCAGTAGTGGCGCTTGTAGAGGGTGCCCTCGTCGAGAAGGTGCTTCTTGATCAGGGGGACATAGTCGAGGGAGTTCATGTGCAAATCTTGGTCATCGGTCAGGATGAAGACAATATTTGGTTGCTTGCCCCCCTTGGTTGCCGGTGTGCTGTCCAGCCGGTCATCTCCCAACGGCTTTTGGCTGCCATGGCTGGCCAAAGCCGCCGTGGGCAATTGCAGACCTGCTGCAAGTGCAGCTCCTGAGAAACGCATGGCGACAAGTCACTTCGGGGGCCAATGCAAAGAGGCTGATGAGGTGACAGATATCCAAGAAGCATGGAGAGACATTTTGATTCATATTTATCATTTCTTTGATTAGCACCAGACCGGTGGACCGGTGATTGTGAGGTTGCCGAGGAATGGTTCTTAGCTCTGCCTTGTTGATTGCGTAATAGTTCGCGGCAATTGCAAAGACCAATACTCGCTGTTAACCACCACCGACCCCCACATCCCGGATGGCTTCGTGTGGTGTTGTCAAACATGCTTGCAGCTGCACTAGCAGTTCGCAGAGCCCCTGAAGATGGGGTAAATGCCACCAAACGAGCCTTGCGACATTGCCTTTTGTATGTCGTGATCGCCTGAGCTGTACTACACCGGCCGGCGATAAGTCTTTGTTTCCGGGGACGACTATTTCGAATTTTTGGCCGAGGCCGGCCACGAGCTGAAGGCAGAAGCGCGATTGATTTTCTTGTTGGGAAAACCTTGTGATAACTGCATCGACAAAACTGATCAGTTGCAGTCCATTGTTTGGTGGAGCAACCATGGCACGAATTTCAGACCCAGCAGGTGGCCAACCAACCGAGCAGTCGCCCCTTCTCAGCAATGTGCCAGTTATCATTGAGACGCCGCCAAACTCTGAGGCGCTTCCAATCAGTGAGAATGGGTGTGTTGTGAAAAAGGTCGGCGTGGATGAAGAAAGTGTGCGCAGCGGGGAGATTGCGACTGGCATCTCGAGAACACAGGTGGCTCGCATCATTTCAGTCCTGCTCATCGGTTCGTCCCTTCCTTTCCTTCCCAATTCAAAGAAAACTCATGACGCTGAGACTCAAAATCTTCAGGCATTTTTGTTGCTCACTGCGACGGCTCCATCCTGCTGGCCACGCACTCCAACATTGCCTCCGAGTTCAACGACTTGGGCAACTCGACATGGCTGATCACCGGTTTTGCCATCACCGGCGCGGCAACGCAGACACTCTACGGAAAGTTGAGTGATATCTACGGCAGAAAGACGCTCGTCATTTTTGCCTATGCCATTTTCGTTTTTGGTTGGTAAGTTGAAATCCCGACTGTTTGTTAAGAAGAAGCAATAGCTGACCATCTGCAGTTTTATTGTGTGAGTTTGCTGTTTTCCGGCAGAAGAGATAAATAAATACTGAAAACAAACAGGGGCATCGGCCAGACAATGGGCCAGGTCATTCTTGGCCGAGTCATTTCAGGGGCTGGCGCCTCTGGCATGGCTTCGCTGGTGTCAATCTTGATCACTGGTAGGAATGGTGCACAGCCGGAAGCTTTGACCACAATCACTAACAACAAATAGATCTCCTTCCCATCCGAGAGGTCGCTCAATGGCGCGCCTACGTCAATCTAGTGGCTACATTTGGTCGATCTATCGGCGGTCCTCTCGGCGGCTGGCTCGTGGATGTAATCGGATGGCGCTGGTCTTTCTTCGGGCAAGTCCCCATCATCCTCGGCGCCATCATCCTCGTTGCAATCTATCTGCCGAGCCACACTGAGCCAACCTCGGATGCTGTCTCGACCAGCAGTGCCGAGGCCGAAATCCGCAAATCCGAGTTCAGCCGGATCGACTTCAAGGGGTCCTTCATCTTCGCCTTTATGATCCTCGCCCTACTCACACCCATCGAGCTAGGCGGTGTCAAGCTACCCTGGTCATCTCCCATCACGATTAGTCTCATTAGCTTCAGCTTTGTGCTCATTGCTGTTTTTGTTGCAGTCGAAAAACGCCAAGAGGAGCCGATTCTGCCACTGGAGATCTTTCATCAGCGGGATGCCGTTATTTCCTACCTGATTTTGGGACTTCAAACAGCCGCCCAGCTTGGAGTAAGTTTTCCTGAAACCATTCAGGTATAAAAATCACTAACACTTCACCCAGCTCATGTTCTCCGTCCCCCTCTACTTCCAAATCACCTCCCGCTCCTCCGCCTCCTCAGCCGGTGCCCACCTGGTCCCAGCCGTAGCAGGAAACGCCATCGGCGGCGTCCTCTCCGGCATCCTCATCAAACGCTCCGGCCGCTACAAGGCCCTCATCATCCTCGCTGTCACCTTCTCCTCCCTCTCCTACCTCCTCCTCATGCTCCGCTGGCATGGCAACACCAACGTCTGGGAATCCCTCTACATCTTTCCCAGCGGCTTCGGAACCGGCATCGCCCAGTCAGCCGTGTTCATCTCCCTTCAAGCCGTCGTCGACCCCGCCCACGCGGCACCTTCGATCTCGTTCATGTATCTCTCTAGCACCATCGCTTTGACAATGGGACTCTCAGTGTCGAATGCGGTTATGAAGGCTGCTCTGAGAAGGACTCTGTTCAATAGGCTTGCCGGACTTGGGTTTGGGGCGGTGGAGATTGCAAAGGTTATTGCTGAGACGGTGTCAGATGTGGATTATGTTGATAGGGCGAGGGGGGTGGTGCAAAAAGCGGTGGTTGAGAGTTATGTGGACGGGTTGTGGTGGAGTCACGCGGTGTCGTTTTTCTTTTCTGCGTCGGCGTTTGTGTTGGCGTTGTTTATTAAGCAGAGGAGGCTTGAGGGGACGGCATGAGTATCTGCTGTGTGGTCAAGCCTGAGAGGGTTGGGGACTGTGGATTGCTTTCGAGTTGTTTGGAGTGGGGATTTTAAAAGTTTTATTGAAAAGACGTATGGGTTCAACTGCTATCAATAGACCTGCGTCAAGTAAGCGTACCTAGATAGTTTATTGGATAGTATTTCAAGATGCAAGCAAAAGGGTAAAGAGGTAGACAGCAACTATGTGATTCCCAAATACAGATGGTTAGGATAGGTAGTTGATTTATAGCCTTGAACTACCTCCTCAAAAGATCAACATGAACCAGATAAGCAAAGACCTGATCAGTAACCTCCTACCAAAGTCCTCACCCGGCATTAAGCTGAGACAGAAGCTACCAAAAAACATACAACACCAGGGATTCCCCAGTGGTCACCCACCTGAGTACTAGTCTGGCGATCAGCTGTTTGACTCGGGCAGAGCGGACGGGATGCCGTATTTTCAGCTGTCTATGGTCGTATGTGACGGTTTGGGCAAGAATGTGCTGTTATGAAAGTTTGGTGCTGATGGCCAATATTTCATCTCCTTCAGCAACAACCCCTACCCTACTACCGGGTTGCGTGTCAACCATTGCGCCACGTTCACGCTGAAAAGGCAAAGTATGTATGAACTTCCAAAATCATAAAAATATTGAACAATACAAAAGTGAAAAATCCCAATCAGTTTTGGAGAAATGGCAAAAGATGCGGTTTGTGTGGATCGAACACACGACCTTCAGATTGACTTCCTGAAGTTAACTTCAGTCTGACGCTCTCCCAACTGAGCTAAACCCGCTTCGGCAATTTTCGACTAAGAACTTCCACACATCAGTGCAGCTACTGTCCAAACAGTATCAGTTGCCCAGAACTCTAATATCTTTCCCCTCAACACTACACAAGTCCATATACACAACATCCTACAGCCATCATATTTTTATGCCATTCCATTCCTACAATGCATGCTCAAAACAACGAAATAACAGCAACACAGAAAAACATGCTCGCTATCCCCATAATTTACTTACTCCCCCTTCTTCTCAGCCCCCTTCTCAGCCCTCTCCCTCCTCCTCTTCCTCCAAGCCTTAATCTCGTTAATTAACCCCATAACCAACGGCACCGCCACCGGCCCCAATAGCGGCAGGTAAACAGCAATCTTGTGCTCGTCAGGGAAATACAACTGCCCAACCATGCTCTTCTCGAAAAACGCCCTTTCCGCCTCAGCCCCTGCAATCCGCGCGTGAGCCAGTCCTTCAGTGCCGCCTAGGTTGTCGCAAGCGAGGCGCAAGTGCGACATGGTCTTTGTGACGCCGTCTGCGACGCTACTCGGGATTGAGATGGAGGGAAGAGCCATGGCAAGACGGGCGAGAGATCCAAGGGTAGACGAGGCACGGAGGAGCAGGTCGGCAGACCGGATACGCGCGAGGGTGGAGAGGCGCAGGGGTAGAGAACCTGACTCAGGGGTGCCGGTGAGTGACAAGAGGTGAGAAGTGAATGTCAAAAGGGGCTGCTTGAGGGTGGCGGCCGCGACGTGGGTGGTGTCGCCAGGGAGGGACAGCAGAAAGACGGTGCCCCATTGGGGGATCAGCCATGAATGGGAGGTCGGCGCAGCCTCCTGCGAAGGGGACGCAATGGTTTGGTTCCCCACAAACACAATGAAGTTGATGGTTGGCGCACCACCGATGGAGGGCGACAGTGGCCATTCTGCGGCGTTGATGAAAGAGGACAAATCCTCCTTGTTGAGAACTTGGTTCTGAACACCAGGTGAAGCGTATAGTTGCACCTGGGTATCGATCGTGAAATTGTGAATGGGCGAGAGGACGTCCAGCACGGGCTTCATGTACTCTTCGATGGCGGTCTCGATATCCCAGCTACTTGGTAGAGGCCCACTTGTAAACAGAGAGAAGGTAAGATGGTAAGTCGGCGCATATTTCAAGGATCTTGTCGTGCGCTTGGCAAGAGCTTCGGCGGTTTCTGGCGATAATCCAAGCGGCCTGTGTTCCGACGGCATCGAGTTCGTCGAGAGGAGGTACGAGATGGTGGCCTGTTCCTCGGCGAACGTGGTCCTTAGCTGACTTGCGATATATGTGGCAAGCGCCGACGAGGAAGCGGTTGGAGAGGGTATCGTGTTTTGTGGGTAGGTGATATCCAGAATAGGTTCGTATGGATCAAGCGTTGCGGTTGTGCCCTCGCCTGGAGTGAGGCGAATAGTCAAGGCGCTGCCATTGTCGGCCGAATCCTGCTTCTCATCGCCCATCTGAAGGCGAAGATGATGCCCGGCGAAATCATTAAGATCGTCAAGGGCGTGCTGGGTCAGCCGAAGTAGGTTTTGAGCTTCTTGATCCTGAAGCGATGTGGCTTGTATCGAGATGCGGAGGGGGAAGACGGGGCGACAGGCCTAGAACATGGCGGGCAGCGTTAGCAGTCAGTTTTGGAGCAGGCCGTGGAACTGCCAACCTTTCCGTCTGCCCATTCTAACATGTCCTCTAAGGGAAGATCGGCGCGGTATATGGTGGTGGTCTTCCACCATATGGGGAGACCCAAAAGGAGGACAATCAGCCAAAAGGAGAGGATGACATGGCTGCGCCGGCGCACGTCAGTTGGCTTCTCTGGCGGGGGAAGTTTTTTGGATGAAGTTGGCGCTTCTTTCTTGGGGGATATCGTTGCGATGGAAACGTCATTGTCGTTGCTGGGGAGTGGTTGAGCAGACATGGCGATGCGGACTCGGCGGCGTCCATCGAGTTCGTTGCCGGCGCCTTGAATCGAGAGGAACACGCCTCACCACGAATGCGCCAGCGCGACACAATGCTTGCAGCAATTAAAGCCAAATTTCTCAGTCTGGTTAGACACTTTCAGGTGCGCACGTGAAGATAACGATAAACGGGTGTCGGGCATGGCAACGGCAGCGGGGGAGGCCAGCGTTGAAACCCGCCGCGCCTCGTCATTCGCGACACGGAGTCGGGAGCTCCTAAGCCAACGCAATGGGTCCACATGGTCAAAGCTTCGATGCCGCTTCCATGCACTGCGCGCCGTTTGAATGTCAACCATACTCTTGGACCCTGAACGTCACTTGGTTAGGTACAAGTATACTTACTACCCGACCACCTGGGATGCTAGGTTCAATAGGAACCGGACGGCGTTGTTTCTCAGTGGCACACATGAACGACAGCGGTCCAAGAGTGACAATTCTCACTCTCAACGTGTGCTTCGGCCTATCCGGATCTCGCGAGGCACCACGAGCACCAGCCCAGTTTAAATGGGAAGTTCCTTGGCTCTCGCCCAGTGGCGTACATACGAACCGAGGTCCATTTGAAGAGCATGGATGCATGTCGAGTGGCCTGTGTTGCATCGGGGTCGTTGAACGAGACGATCAGCCCGTTCCTACCGGCGGCTTTCGTGACCGCCTCCCGACACCACGCAGTCCGATATCGAGGTATAAGGAATGCTGTGTCACCCTATCTGTCACTCACTTGATATATATCTCCATCCCACACTTCAACTTTGGTCTTTCGTTTAACAACGTCAGTTTGCGGAACCACCCGTCGATGACGGCGCTGTATCCGACCAATCCCTGCTAGTGCAGTTAAGAAGTTCCAGGTACGATCAACCACGACCGACTTGCCGGATCTGAAGTTAGGGTCAACATTCCACTCGCCCGCTGCGACGTTGCTTGCCTTTTTATTAACACCATGTTTTTATATAAAGATCTTTAATCCTTCCTGTTTGCAATACCATTTCGCTTTCGAGGTTCATCAGTGCTGTTTTAGCAGTTTAGCGACCTCGAAATAGCCAAAAAAAAACACGCGATCATGGCTGCTTGTAAGCTGCTTCCGATTCACATGCATCTTAGTTCTTAGTACAACAACCTGATATCTGACAGCCCGCAGTGCCGGTATCTCTTCCAGTCGCCGCCTCGGCCTTGACGGCCACCGCAGCATATCTGAATGCTCGATGGCAGGTCTCTTACGATCTCCACTTGTTGAAGTCTATCCTGCCCACGGTAGCAAACGTGGCATGGTGGACTCAGCGTGATCGTGTCAACTTCTTTTACCGCCTCGAAGACCTCGCCACCTCCAAGTCCTCAGAAAACCGCGTTTTCCTTCGTTTTGAAGACATGACTTACACATATGCGCAAGCCTACGACACAGTTCTCCGCTATGCCAATTTTCTCAAGGATCGCCGGGGTGTGAAGAAGGGGGAGATGGTTGCGCTTGACTTCCAGAATACCGACACTTTTATTTTCTTGTTGCTGGCTTTGTGGGCTATCGGGGCTGTTCCGGCACTTATCAACTACAACCTCACCGGTGCGGCACTCGTTCACTGCGTCAAGAGGGCGAACGCGCGGTTGATGCTGATCGACCCCACCGTGGCTGGAGACGTTGGGGAGGATGTCAAGTCCGAGCTGAGCGGAACCATGTTTGAAGTTGTGACACCACAGTTGGAGAGTCAGATGTTGGCGTTTGATGGTACCAGGCCTGCGGATGAGCTGCGGAGTGGTGCGGCGGGCGAGGCAATGGGCATACTTATTTATACAAGCGGCACAACAGGCTTACCCAAGGCCGCGATTGTTTCTTGGGCCAAGGTTGCTGTTGTTGGTGGTTTTACATCTCGATTGGTTGGCACGGGCAAGAATGATGTGTTTTACACTGTAGGTGCCATGTCTACAGCGAGGAAGCTTCGTCACTGATCACCACAGTAGGCAATGCCCCTTTACCATTCGACGGCTATGCTGCTGGGATTTGCTCACACTTTGAACGTGGGCGCTACATTTGCCATGAGCAGGAAATTTTCCACTAGTCACTTCTGGGACGACGTCCGAAAACACAATGCCACGATCATCCAATACGTCGGCGAAACATGCAGATATCTGCTCTCGGCCCCAACAAAATTGGATCCCGTCACGGGCGAGAACCTCGACAAGAAGCACAAAGTCCGGGTCGCCTTTGGAAACGGTCTTCGCCCCGACGTGTGGAATGCCTTCAAGGAGCGGTACGGCATTGAGACGATTGCCGAGTTCTACGGCGCCACCGAGGGAAGTTTTGCAACATGGAACGTGAGCAGAAACGACTTCAGCATGGGCTCCGTAGGACGGGCTGGCGCCCTATACAACCTGCTTGTTGGCCGGTCTATCGCCATCGTCGAGGTTGATCATGAGACGGAATTGCCACTCAGAGATCCCAAGACTGGATTCTGCGTGCGAACACCGGAGGGCGAGCCAGGCGAATTGCTCTTTTGTCTCCCGGCGAAGAATGTAGAGGCGAGGTTCCAGGGATACTACGGCGATGCGGGTGCCACGTCCAAGAAGATCATGCGCAATGTCTTTTCGAAGGGCGATGCTTGGTTCCGGACTGGTGATGTGGTTCGTCGAGATGGCGAGCACAGGATCTACTTCAACGACCGGATCGGCGATACCTTCAGGTGGAAGAGTGAGAATGTGTCGACCGCTGAGGTGGCTCATATCCTGGGACTTCATCCAGGAATCCAAGAGTCAAATGTGTATGGCGTAGAGATTCCGGGACATGAGGGCCGGGCTGGATGCGCAGGCGTGGTTTTCAAGCCCTCGGCTTTGGGACATGACGGTGTTCCTACCAGCG